>NC_090932.1:1072398409-1072699719 GCF_040938575.1 Ambystoma mexicanum
GCTTCAGTGATTTTCCAGCTTTGGAAGATTTGTCAATGACAGACATTCATTGTGGAGAATTCATAGGAGACTCTGCTCTCACGATAGCCAGAATTTGGATACCTTTGGCAATTGTTCTAAATGATATTTGGCAAGCCAGAGCTGAGATCAGACAGCTTGACTTTAATGTGAGGTAAGAATCCCAACTCAGTGGGATTAACTTGCCTGTTGATGAAACAAAACTAATCCAAGATTCTCTACCCTTACGAGCAATTCTGGCCCAAGCCATTTATGTGCCTAATGATGACCTGTGTGACTCTTCATTGCAAATGACTTGCTCTTGTGATTCAAGTATAAGGATTAGATCAAATCAACCAAAGATTCATGATTCACAAATAACCTATAATATGTTTGCCCAGCATAGCAACCCAAACAAATCGCATTCAAATCTATCTCGCTCGCTTCTTGGAAAACTCGTGGTTATAAGTACTTACTCTGCCCTTCTGGATTACATTTAATAGCATATGATATCGTAAGCCTTCAAGAAACCTGGCTTTCCACACTGCCTGTCTGGGATGGTTATGACATCCTTATCCTCCCGGCACATACCAAAGCTAGGGGGAGACCCATGGCTGGTCTTTTAATGGCTACTAGACAAACCACGGGCGTCTGCCTCGAGAAATGGGCTCAAAGGAGTCAACTCATTCAACTCATCAAGATTGGTATCCAGAATCAAGTCTCAGCACCGATTAATGTGTACTGGGACCATCTAGCAATTGATGAGGACACCTTTTTTCGGGACATGGCCCAACATTTTTGACATCATTGCAAGTGACATTACGGTCTCCCACATACTTATAGTGGGTGACGAATATCCTACTGTGTTCCCAACACTGGGATACGCATGTCCCCTGTAGCTAAACGCAGGAAAAATCTTATAAAAGAGCATTAATTGAACATGGTCAATGGCACACTGCCGAGGGACATGCCTCCTAATCCTACTTGGAGGCGGCTAGGTCAGGCAGTTACCATTGACTATATTTTTGCTAACACAGCAATACTTGCCGTAGTAGAAACTTTTCAAGTTATCCAACAGACTAACAGTGACCACGACTTCATAACGCTGTTGTGGAGGTGTTCTTTCCTCCCGTCACATTGCTCTGAAAAATTTCTAGGAAATTTAGAGGTTAATGGTGGCAGGAATCACTTCCACTGGACGGATAGCAAACTTGAGTCTTCGTACTCATGTATTAAAAAACGAAAATGGAAACTATGTGTAGCCACCATTGCAGACATGGGTACTTATGTGGCGGCCCACCAACTTCCCATTGGCTCGTCTTAACCTTGTCACAGACAAACATGTAAATGATGAGGAGTTACAAGCCAGAAAGTCTGCCTACCATAAGGCGAAAAGACAGACTCTGAATCTACCACGAGGGCAAAGGAAACAAATCCTTAGGAATCTTAACACAATATAAAAATTGGTTGATTTTGCATAAAGCCATTGTATATCAGAATGACTCTGAACTCATGCTTTTGACACTAACATCTAAAAATTCGTCACAGACGTGGAAGTTGCTTAATGACACTGGTCATTTTTCTCAACTTCCTGTTCAAATTCATGCTGTTTCGCAGGAAGCTAGGCATGATTATTATTCAGACCTGTATGCACCTATTCCTCATACAGGGTGCTTTCTTAATTATCATGCTAGGCATCCCTTTTGCATTAAATCTGATATTGACGACATCAAGCTGTATATTGCGAAATTGAGTACGTCTATAGCACCGGGCCCTGACAGACTTAGCAACTGGATGATCAAAACACATCCTGCACATTGAGCCCAAATTCTGTTCACTGTATTTAATGAAATAGTAACGTCTTAAATAATTCCCCCTTCATGGTGAAAAATGCATTGTTGTTACGATTTTTAAAAAAGGCTATCAGCTTCTCCCATGTAACTACTGTCCGATTGAGCTTTTGGACGCTCCAAGCAAGCTATTTGCTTGTTGCATCTTAAAAGAATTGAATGCATGGACGTACGTCCAAAATCTCCAAGACCCCTTTCAGACACGGTTTGTTTGTGGATTAGGAACCTCTGTAAATCTTACCACCATTAGCACCATCAAGATTATTTGTCATCAAACCAACCAGCCCTTGTATATGGCGTTTGTCGATTTCAGATCGGCTTTTGATTATGTATCAAGAGACCTCCTCCATAGATAAACTTTCACGGGCTGCTTGTCCCACATCACTTCTTTCACTTATTGCTCAGTTGCACTTAGATACCACAGTTCGTATACGTTTAAACTTGGATGGTCATATGACACACCCTATAAAGACCTATTGAGGCCTTAAGCAAGGTTGCCTATTGTCCTCTGCCTTATTTAAACAGTTCATATCGGACATAGGTCATAAATTCATCAAAGTCGTATCTGACCCTCTGAAGCTGGGTGTCCATTCAGTCCTGTGGCTTTTCTATGCAGACAATTTGGTCCTCTGGCAAAAACTCCCAAAGGCATGAGGAATCTACTGTGTGCCTTAGAGCAATACAACAATGAAAACCATCTTATCGTCAATATGGTGCAGATTGTACCGAAACGGCCAAACCACAAGCCTCAAAAAACTAGGTCCGTTCAAGGCATTAAATTAGAGATAGTAAATGAATATCGCTATTTCGGCATGAACATGAATAATCATAATGATCATCCATATATTGTTGATCTAAATAAGAAAATTCAAACTGCAACCTTGCAGGCACTGATTATACATAAGAAGTAGGGACACTTTTCTTATTCACCCATAGTAACCTTTTACAACCAAAAGGTATTACCAATTTTAATATATGGTGCAGAGACCAAACCGTTGAGGTTAAAAGTGTTTTAGACCCGACTCGAGGGCTCATTCTGAAACTAATCTTGAAATTGCCACACTACTATGCGGCATGAATTTAGTTTGTTATCCATGTATAGTATGTGTAGTATGTATACCTGGAAACTACTATGTTTGTACAGAAAGTACCTTAATGATCCCAAAGACAGGAACTGTATTATATATTCTGTCATCATACTTGAACAGCTTGGAAAATCTATTTGTAGTTCGATGGAGAAATTGTATTTTGGACATTCTCCAAGCGGCTGACATCTTGGTTGACCTTTTACTTAGCAATCCGAGTAGAGCTAAACAAAAAAAATGTCAGAAGGGGATAGAGACTCAAGAAGTCTGTCTAACACCTCTTTTCAAATTAACAGTCCTAGTTTAAATAAACAGTGTGTGGCTGGGTCGTACCGGATTACATTTCCCAGACATCTTTATAGAGCAATCTATCTACGGTTCCGACTTGGCCTAATTCAAACCAAAGATCTAATAGCCAAGAGAAAAATAATAACGCAAGGTGAGACCGTCGGCAGATTTGGTAAGAACTCCAACTAAAAAGAGACTGTTCAACATCTGATGACAGAATGTCCAGAATTGATGGACAAGCAAAAGCAATACTTTTGGAAATACTTTGAAGGTTGGAGATGCCTGACTCATGAGTCAATGTGGAAAGAACGGCTAGCCTCGAATCGAAATTCCTTAAGATTTGCTACAGTTAAATTTGTGATATGTTTGAATTTAACCTGAGATACTAGTGAAACCCATCTATCTCCGATCTGCTCTGTGTCCAAATCATTTGATGATTTTTTGTACATGATGGCAGAATTTAGAGGTCTCATGTATTATTCCTTTTTCGCCCTTTCCTTTAACTTACTGTTTTTACTTATTCATTTTAAATTGTAAACATGTTTATTTCTTCTTTTATTAATTTATTGAAAGGTTGATAATGTATTGTCTATGATGTCAACCAAATCAATAATACAAAAATTTTAAAAATTAAAAAATAATCCTCCAGGGTAGGGATAGTGAGGCATCTATTCAACCTGTTTATTCAATAAAATGGCAAAGGTTGTCCACCTCCAATTTATGACACCTCGCAACTACCGGGCCTTTCAGGACAGGATGCTAATCTCATCAGGGAATGTTGGGCTATAATGCAGCATGGTGAATATAGGAATCATAGTGGCAGCATAGAGGCATTCATCCAGTTTATGACCCTATAGTACAGGTTCTAAACTTCTCAGCATCTCTGGCAGAGGGTGGTAAGGAATTTCACATCATAGGCATGTATAGATCTGTGATTTCAGTTAGACACAAGCAGGTGGAAGGTGCGCCTGCAGGGGAAAATCCAGCTGTACTGGAGTTATTTAAAAGGTATCAAAATGTGTAAGCCACGCACCAACACCTCGGTATAGGCCCTTGTGGGATGTTCATGAAGTAAAAAAGCTTTTTAACAAATGGCCCGGGAACTAACATTTGTCTCTGAAACAGCTATTAGTAAAGATAGTGGTCCTTCTAGGCTAACTTTCACGCAGGAGAGTGTGAGATGTCAGAGCATGGAAATTGCGAGAAATTTCTTTCCACACATGGAATATAATTTATTATGGCAAAGCACACCAAGTCAGGGTCAAAGGTCATATATCCATAATTTGCAGAGAACAGCAAGTTAAGCCTGGAAAGGTCCATTAAAGCTTACAAGACAGTGACTAAGGAGTTTAGGCCACAGGGGGTGAATAATTTGCTCATTGTGCATAGGATGATTTTTAGAACAGTGTTGGCCCCACGCTGGCTAGATGGGTGCGCGAAGTAAAGAAGCTAGCGGGATAGACATTTCAGCTTTTGGGGCGCATTCAGTGGGACGCCAGGAATCTAAAGCTTTTACAGCGGGCCCTAGTTTAGAAGATATTTTAAAGGTAGCAGATTGGTCAAATTAGACTACCTTTAAGACGTTCTATTTTAAGCCGATTTCAAAGTTGGCTGCTACACTAATGAGAAGCTTTCAACAAGCATAGTGCTCGCCTCTGGTCTTGTCACAGAATAAAGATTACCCAGGCTTAAGGCACAGGGAGTCTTCGACATGGAGGCAAGCATTATCCTGACCAAGTAACAAGCCACAAGTGAGAGGATGGGATAGCTTAGAAAGCGATTAGTGTTGTCTAGTATTGTATCTGATCAATATGTGTAACATATGTTTGTTGTTAACAAGGGAGGAGCAGAAGAGTGGCTTAGAAATTTTATCTAGACAGTGTTCATGAGGTTTCAAGCACGATCAGCCTTACGATGTGCAGTCTTACGACGGATACAAATTCTGATCCAGATGTTTGTAGTTGGGAGTTTAGGACAGTGCAGATGAGTGTAGTTCAGAGTGCTTACAGTTCTAATTATGAAAGAAAAGCCTCAGATCACCAAATGAAGAGGACCCTTTTTCGGAAACCGATGGACAAGAATATATTACTCCATTATGGGAGTTACCACCCTAACCACCTTAAACCTAACTTACCGTTCGGTCAGTTTCTCCAAATAAGGAGGAATTGCTCTGATACCAGACAAATCGATGAACATGCATTCGATCTAACAAATCGGTTAAAACAAAGGGGTTACCCAAGTAAATGCATAAAGAACGCAAAAAGGAGAGCCAGAAACACCAGACGGGAAACATGCCTGATGAAACAGACAAGGAAGAAAGAATAACTTGTGTGACAACATACAGCCCGATAAATTCAGTAATTAAAAAGAGTGTCTTGAAACACTGGCCCTTGGTAAACACTCCTGACTCCCATCCTTCAAAACCTAGATTTGCTTCGAAGAAAACCAACAATCTCAAGAAGATGCTAGTTCATACACACAAAGAGGAACAGAAATCGAAAACAGATCAAACCACACTGTGGGCTTTACCGCCCGTATCGGAACACCAGAAGTGTGGTCAATGCTCTGTATGCGATTTAACAACAACCACAAAAATCATCAACCTATACCATATAGCGTGGAAACTAAATGAATTCACAGATTGCAAAATGGCATGGGCAGTTTATGGCATAAAATGCCCTTGCATGGTATGGTATATAGGTAAAACAAAGCGACCAAAGCATTGACTCATCTGCGAGCATCGCTCACGTTTAAAAAACAGTGTCCCAGATAAACCTCTCGTAGATCACTACCTGCAAAAAAAAGTATATATATACAGATTTTAAATGGTATGTGATCCAAACTGTAACAGTTAAAGCAAGAGGAGGCGACCGAGACCTGGAATAAAAAAAAAACTTGAACAGCAATGGATCCAGAAACTGGATAGTGTAAAGAATGCTTTAAATTCAGCCATAGAATGGAGCTTATTTTTCTAGCAACACCATCAAAGACTTGAAATATCTGTAGATATAGGTACCTACCCTTACACTTAATGAAAGAACAGTATGTGAAACGTGACGAAATATAGGTGAAAGAATTAATATTGTAAAGTATGAGGGTATTTTGATATGCAAGAGACAGGAATCATTAATCATATGTATGATGTAACTAATAATACTTTGGATAGAAAACAAAGAGGTGACATAGGCTGAGAAACATACTGCCAAACGAATAATGAATAATCATCCATGTCGTGAAGGTACATATTGGGAAATGAAGGTAATAATAAAACACAATGTGACTATATGGTAATGTTGACCACACATGTTTGTAATACATGTTTTAATACCCGAGATATGCACTCGATGTGAGCAGATTGCATAATGTTGGTTTTCTTAAACAAATATATCAGGGGTAAAGATATTGTCCCTGTTTAACAGCAAATTTAGGAGATCCAACATTTCTATATGAGCAGGGGTTAATAATAATGTGTTTTGATGCACCATCCCAGTTTAGCTCGACAAGCCATGTGCATACACAGAGTCTCTGTGTTACTGTTATCAGTGAGTCAGCGGCCTATCCACAATGTATATATTCTTTGAATATACACCTATAATATTTACCACCCTAAAATCGATGCGTTATAATTTACCCAATGATTAGGGAACGCAAAATGTAATATGCATATGTGTAGGGAACATCGGAAGTGTCGAGTCCCCTTTCTATTTTCATGCCTTCAGCAGTATGTTCGGTAATTGTCACTGCAAGGGGATTCGGGGCGATTCACACGTGGGATCCGTTTCGGTGAATGCTAAGGGATTGAGCCTCCTTTTATGCCCGTAGGAGCATTGACGCTAAAAAGCTGCTGAAGAGTTGCATTAAAGACATGTAAACATAATGCTCACTTGCGAATCTTTAATTAAAGTGTCCCTGCACTGTAAGCATGGTTAATCTTTATTAGAACAACACTTGAGGCCACATCTACCTACACACTTTTGCAGAACTATGGTTTACGTAACAGAATCGACATGCACCCACGTTATCACAAAACATTCTTTCATCATTGCATCACGCTCTCCAATTGTTGGTAGAACGTATTTGCTGATTTCGCATCCCCTTATCTTTACCTTGCTCATTTTCTTTCCTCCATCAGACTGAGAATAGGGTCTAGATAACTCTAGGGGGCACTAGGTACCACTCCACAGACAAGCCTAGATGCTGTGAAACAATTACATTGTTGATTTTCAAACAGAAAGACAACCACACTGTCCTAGACAAAATAGATTCTTTCCGAAAACTTAGTTTTAATTCAGAAACCAGCCAACATGTGTTTCGACCTCACAGTCTTTTTCCAAGCTAAGATAATGCAGTAAGCCAAAGCACCTGTTTCATAATATAATACACAAATTGATGTAAAACAAAGTATAAAACATCGCAATTATAATGTTCAGGGAAGGGACAAAAAAACACAACTAGCAGGTGCATAAGGGTTGGAGAAATTTCCAGTTCATAATAATACACCAGTCCAAGCCATCAAATCATAAAGAAAACAAAGTTCAGGAACAAAATACAGTATACATAATCATTCAGTGGTTGGGCTCTCAAAGTCAGATTACCCCCAGGTAAAGTCAAAGACATGAAAATTGAAAAATAATTGTGTGGGGGAAAAACAAACAAGAAAAGACATTTAGTTCAATTAGCAAACCGCTTCCCATGGACGGGCATACTGAAGGCAGTACTTCCGGCTTTGCACAGCGTCTTAAAGGACATTTTTGGTAACAATGGCAGAGATCGAGGGATGCACTGACATGCCGAAGGGCTGTTGACTAGAGGTGGGAGTTTGATATTACTTATTTGTGAACATATAATGGTATGCCTTGTAATTATAGATATGCATTTTATGTTTTATGGTAGCTGGTTAAATTGCTCTTTCCTGCATGCCGGGAATGCATTGACAAGTCTGCAGATATGTGTTCCCTTTGGCACGGGATGGTTGAGATATTGTAATTGGTAATAGCTGTATGTATTGCAGTACTACATATTTAGTTTTCCATGTTTATGATTTTCTATTGGTTTAGTTCCACCCAACGTGTGGGTGTCAATTTTGGAATCCCGTCAGGTATGCACAGACTGATTATATTTGGTTTGGACATTAGTTGTGCTCATTTACAGGGTTCAGCACTTCAACCTAACAGATTACTACGGTCAGTGGCCCTACCTGCAATGCATGTGAACAATTAGGTGGTAGTTTTGATGGAATTGAACTTAATCGCTGAAGTTGTTTCTATATGAAGCCGTAAAGGCCATCTAACACGCGGATTTGGCACCCTTCACAAGGCATAAAGGCATGGTTTTGTAAGAAATTGACGCCTTAGAGAGCGTCTGGGGGCACTTTCCTGCTTGCATGTTTCAGCATGCTGATGGTGAGACATGGCTAAAATGTCACCTAACAAGGGTATTGACAATGTATTGTTTTGTTCATGGAAGCAGTTTGCTAATTGAACTAAATGTCTTTTTTCTTTTCTTGTTTGTCCCCCCACCCCACCCAATTATCTTTTCAATGTTCATGTCTTTGACTTAATCTGGGGGTAATCTGACTTTGTGGTCCCAACCAATTAATAATTATGTATACTAATTTTGTTCCTGAATTTTATATTTTCTTTATGATCCGATTCCTTGAACTGGTTTGTTATTACAAACTGGCAATTTCCCCAACTCTTTGTTGTCCCTGAATATTATATTTGCGATGTTTTATACTTTGTTTTACGTCAATTCGTGTAATATGTTATAAAATGGGTAGTTTGTTTTGATGCACAATCATATCAGCCTGGAAAAAGACTGAGGTTGAAACACTTTTCGGTTGGTTTCTAGATTAAAACAGTATTCTCAAATCATCTATTTTGTCTAGCGCAGTGTGGTTGTGTTTCTGTTTGATTGTCGAATATTTAGGACACTTCGGGCAAAGGGTCCTTATTTCACGACCACCGGCAGCAGACACAGTGCACCCAATTGGTGTATCAATTACTATTTTAACACTGCTGACGTGCGCAGCTGGCTCTGGCTTCAAATTGCCCCGAGCATTTATTAGTAGATTGGTGATTTGGCTAGGTATAAAAGCCTAATAACATAGGTTGCACTACTTATGGCGGCTATGATATGATAGGTTACTTATAATGCGCTTAATACCCAGAGGTTTCTAACCACGGACCCAGGGATCCAACCTGTGTTGCTCCCTGTCTTGTTTCCAAGGCGAGCACGTTGCCGCTAAGCTATCCTCCCGGGACAAAGCTAGACAGATTTAGCTTGTAGGTAGCACTTCAGCACCACTGTTTGTTTTGGCTCAGAGGTGACAGTTTTGCTACAAGCAGGGGATGCCAAGGTTCCGGCATGCAGAGCATGCTGAAAGGGACTGGGGTGGGAGGGTAACACGAGCTTGGTGGTTCAGGTACAGTAACCGTTTGCATGGTGGTATTCCTTATGCCTTAAAGAAGGGGGTATATTTTCAAATTACAAGCCAGGCATACAAAGTCACTTGCCTTCACAATTCTCTAAATGCATACAGAACACCATTTCTTACTTGCCAAGAGTGCAACAACACTCGCCATTTTCAGCCTTGCCTTAAATCCTGCCTCTGCAGTCTCGCTGCCTGGCAAGAGGCCAGCTAAGCTGAAGAAGTTCCTTTGAGAAAAGCCCAAACTGTTAGTTTTGCAGCCAATATATGTTCTGAGATGTAAAGTCAGTAAGACAGGGCTGCCATTTTTCTACCACACAACGTGCACATGTTTGCCATTTTAATTTATATCTCAAGTAAATTCAAATTGATAGCATTTACCCAATTCCTAATAATTGGATCTTCCCTGTTCGTAAAAGCTCCCAACTTGTGGGCAAAACAGTGAGTTTAAGGGATTCTTCAATAACACAATCTGGTTTTGTGAGGAAGCCATGGTTAAGATTCCTGGCTTCAGTCAGAAATACAGGGACTAAACAGGTCTGCTCGCTGGCCTTCTGGAAAGTGCTTCAAGATAACATTAATAGTATTCCCATTGATACCATGAGAGGATTCATTTCTGTACACATGATTGTCCTTTTAGGCTGTAGAATAGTAATGCGTAAAACAGTGTTTTTAGGAAGGAGCAGAACTGAACAAATATTAAAACAAAGATGTCAATGTAGCTGATGCCAATTGTGCAAGAACGTTCAAAAAGTGCACGCGATGAACACCTGCAACAGCATTAGGAAAATCAAATCGGTTTATGCTGCCATATCGATTTACAAAGTTCTTTTTTGTCTCCAGCTGAGTTTTTCACTGGTTCACATTTCATTACCAGAAGATTGCAGGGCATCTCTGCACTGAAAGGCTAATTACTGCAATTGATCAGACAGGCACGTTTTGAAGTATTCATTATGCAAAAAATACAGAGTTGATCAGATAACATTGACACGTGTTGCTTTGACGTCAAATATCCTAGAATTACGCCTTCATACAACCCGATAATCCCACTACAAAAGAGTCAGGCTTGGCTACCAAATCACTGAGGCGTGCAAAGCAGAAGGTTCTAAAAATATCTACCAGGAAGGAATAGCGTGCATTAAGAAAGATAAATGTATCACTACGCCATTTCTCAGCCACGACCACAGGGTGTACTGCCAAGGGCGCCTTATTTTGTGGTAAGTGGTGGTAAGTGGACAACCCTCAAAATGAGGTCAATGTCCCCCATTTTCCGCCCCTGCAACATTAGGCTCACCAACCAAAAAACGAATTATGTCCTTGTCCTTACTTTTAAACCCATCTACACGTTACATGTCCTTTGTACTCAGACACGCACAGAAAACATATACCATTTATTCTTTTAAAGCAAACCTCGAAAAAAATTAAAATCCATGTATCAGACCAACCTATCATTTAACACAGGTTCAACGGTTTTCCTTAAAACTTGAATGCAAGCATAATGGCAGTAGATGCGACACAAATATCATATCATAATATGCATGCCAACCTGCTCTATTCTATTAATGAGTTGGTAGTGCAGTCCTTTTTTAAATATTTTGTTTACATTCTGAGACGTTTATTCCTAGGTATTTGATGGTGAAACCGAGGACTCAAGTCCCAGAATGCAAAGAAAAAAAGCAGGGCTGCTTTAGCAACACCTAGCTGGAAAGGGGCATGTAAGAAAATATATGCTAATTTAAGAGTTTTAAGAGTTAAAATCATACTTGCCAGGTTATATACCAACCTGAGAAATATGTAAATTATTATGTTACTCAACGAGTTGCATTATAGGTTTTAGATACATCAATTTATCATACATAATGCAATGTGATAACAGTTTAAACTCTGTACCTTCAAGACAGCCGCACAAAACAAAACCGCAACAAGGTTAGGTTCTGAAGAATATGTCATGTTCCACAAAAAACAACTTTCCTGGATTCCAAAAAAGAAAAAAAAGAAAACTCAAACTAGCTACCCCATGGGAGGAGTGGCAAGGTGTTCTGAGAGGGGAGCATGATGCCCGAATACAGGTTGGAAGTAGCTAAACATCAGTTAAAAACTCTGCACTGAAAGGCTAAATGTGTGCTGGGGAAGGAAGTTGCAGAAGGATTTTCATATGCATATGAAAGTGTCCTGAAGGACAACATTTCCCGTGCATGTCAAAGTGATTCAAAGTGCTTACCTGTAACAATGAGGTGTAAAAAAAGCATACTGCCAAGCCACTTTTAAATGGAGACCCGTCCCAGAGAGGATCAATGGGGCCTCAGCGTGACTCCTTCCTGACTTAATTTATGCCCACAGGCGAGGGAGAAGCAGGAGTAATAGGGGGGCCTACGCGGCCAGCTGCAGCTCTCCAGGAGAACGAACCCAGCCTACTGGGCAGCGAGTGCCAGCGGACACCGGCTGCTTCGGACCAATAAAGACTTGTTTTCCCCTCGTGTTTTAAAAACAAATTTAGTCAAGGTGGAGGAGGCAGGTGGGGAGAGCAGGCAGGTCTCAGCAGCTCGGGCCTCAGAGCCCATGGGCTTGTAGTTCGGTCAGGCTGGGCCTAGCCACAAAGCCCGAGCTGACTAGAGGCCCGCCTGGCTCCCCCACCTCTACAAATAAGGCGCAGCAATGTTTATTTCCCCAAATAGAACTTCCAGAACAGTAGAAGAGTAAAGTACTTTCTTTGGTCTCTTATTTAGGGCATACTTGATGGGCCCCCTCCAATATACATCATAGAATGCAGTACTAAAGTACCCTATCTCACATCACCTCCACTTGTAAGGTGTACTACTATGTTAAATATGCACCTCTGCAATTCCAACAAAACCGCCTTGTTAAGATCAGAGAGCACCCTTAAACAGCCTCTCTAGGTAGAACTGGTCCACTAAGATTGCTGTACAACTTTTACTTTAACAAACCATGTTGGACTGCTAGTGCAAGCAAAATAAATAGATAGTATCAAGGAGGAATCAATCTCCCTTTGATTATTTATTCGTGGATATAAGGAGAATATTCACCATCAGGTGGATACTGAAAGTGTTGTAGCACACATCTTTTAAAATCATCAATACGAATGACATACAAATCAATACATTTATAAGCCTAAAGGTAACAAAAACCATAAAGTGCAAAGCGCAATAACAAAGGGTTACCGTGCTAATGTAAACCTCTACTTGTAAACACCTGCGCTCTGAATGTGCAAATAGTGCAACTGAACGTTAGATCTTGTAGGGACTTAGCGCTATTTCATGTGCCCAATATGTTTAGGTTTTTGAATTCAGATTGTATCTGTGGAACTTCGCCAGGGGCTTGTAGTCTTTTCAGTGGTCCTCCTCCTTCCCTCCTGGCTCCCACCCTGCCCTAGCCCCCTGATTGGGCGCCCTGACCCGGTTTTTTCCACTACTTTGGGTGTTTTGTTGGCAGCGCTCGGCGTGGCTTATTGTCAGGTTAAAGCTGACCGAGTGAGTGCTAATACATCTGCGCTCCCGCTCTGATTGAAATGCAGCATTTCTTCTGGTGAATTTTAACCTCTTTGCGCATCGCGGCTTGTTTCCGTTTCCTTCCTGGTCCTTCCACCTTCCCTCCTGCTTCCCACCCCGCACCAGACCCCTGATTGGGCACACTGCCCTACTTTAGTAATTCCAACAGGGCAGCCCCACTGCCCGTTGCAGACCACTGTGGCTAAGGACCCCCAGGCAAAGGGCAGCTCCCACAGTTGCAGCTGTAGAGGGTGTTTGCCTGTGTTCACCGTGGGTGCATGAAGAGCAGCCGTCAACCAGCAGCGACTGTTAAGGTAAGAAAGGTGCAGGGGAGGGGTAACAGCCATTACTGCTCCCCATTTCACTGTGCCTCCTCTCTTATTACTTCTATTATGTAATTCTGCAGTATGCTGCACTTGGACGTTATCCTTATCTGGCATTGGTGATTTTTCATTATTAGCCTGTGGTAGTTTTCCCCCTTCTAAGAAAGTTGAATCTGTGTGCTCTTGCATTTGCTGTTTTAAAAAATCAGGCTCTTCCCTCTTTCCAGGTTCATTCCTCTGTCCAGATTACTTGCTTCCAGGCGTCGTGCTTCTGCTATACGATGTAACTTAGGCCTTTTCTCCTTCCTGGACACTGGATTTTAAATTGTGTCATTGCTGTTGGTTATATTTGGTGTCATCAAACACACATGACACCTGCCACCTCCTTGAAGTCCTTGAAGTCCTCGTTCTCACCGAGACGTGGTCCACTGCCAGCTCTGTCACAAGTTTTGACCATCTCCTCCCTGAGGGGTACAAGATCCACACTAAGCCCATGCTTAACTGGCCCAGAGGCAGAGTTACCCAGATCTTCTCTGAGTGGGTCCCTGTTACTATCATACCCACCCAGGCCTACCCCTCTTTCAAATATCTTGTCTGCAGCTTGGTGTCTGCTGGCCTCTCTGAATCTAGCCATCATCTACAGGCCCCCTACCAGGTCTCCCACTTCCCCCTCGGAATGGGCTGACCTCACCTCTTCTCTCCTTGCCTCTTCCTCCAAGCTTCTCATCCTCTGAGACTTCTATATTCACTTTGAATCCCCTGATGCAACCTCTGACTCTCTCTCTAACTCCATTCTTCCCTCCGGGCTGACACACTCAGCCGGACACACCTTGGATGCTCTCATCTCTTCAGACATCCCCATCTCCAACCCATTCATTACACCTCTCTCCTTGTCTGATCATGCTCTCCTGTCCGCTCACCTGGACCTTCTGTGTCCTCTGGCAAAGCCCCTGCCCGCACTGCCTGCCTCCTTCTCCGTCATTCGAGCTATGAAGCGAGTGTCAGTTGCTGCTTTTGGTGTCACCTTCACCACCCCACACTCCTGTCACTGACTCTCACTCTGATCCAGCCCTTACTATTCTTGAACTCTCCATTTCCAATACTCTGGACGTCCTTGCGCCCGTCAAGAGGGTTCACATGAAACCTGCCTCCAAGTGCAAGTCTCGGTATGACTCCGACCTGGCCGGTCTGAAACGCAAGTGCAGAGAGGCTGAGAGAAAGTGGCAGGCTTCGAGCACATTCTCTGACAAACTGGCCTGCCGCCTGCTCCAAAGGCAATACAGACTCTCCACCTGCTCGAATAAGAGGGCCTATATATCCAAGCCCGCATCTCTGCGGCCACCAACAGCACGTCTGAACTTGTCAAAATCTGCAAAGAACTACTGCAGTCTCCACTTCTCTGCCTTCCATGGCACTCTGAACTTCTCTGGCATCCCACTTCATTTCCAAAACTCAGGACATCTTGTCCTCACTCCTCTCCACTCCTCACCCTCCTCCCTCACCTGCTCTCGGGCCTCCCTTGGCACTCCTCTACTACTCTCCTCTTTTTCTCCCATAACACCTGATGAGGTTTCTAGACAAGTCCGCTCTATGAAAGTCTCACACAAACAGGTGCTCCCCTGATAGTCCAGAACTATCAAGGACAACATTGTCTCCCTTGCTCCAGCAGTGTATATATTACAGGGCCTGCAGTAGAGGCCCTGTAGTTATGGTTAAGTAACTCAACCCAGAGGAAGAGAACTTATTGTGCGGCGTATAACTTCGCTGCCCCTGAATGACTCCTCACCAACCTTTGCAAAAAAGTATATGGCCCCATCAGATCGATCCTGCGAAGATTGGTGAAGTTTCGTCAAGAATTTTCACGCCTACAGCCCAAACCGCTGGACGGATTTCCACCAAATTTGCAGCATGAGTGTCAGCTTGGTCACAAAAGCATGCTTTTGTAAATTTGGTGTAAATCCATCCAGTAGCTTGTTGTAAAATTGCTAAAAAATAGGTAAAGAAAAATTATTGATATCTGGATTCAGTCCGCAGACTCCCTTCCATGCGCATCCGACTGGTCCGCAGACATCGGACGCACCCGCTGATTGGTTAATACAAAACATGAGGTGCATCAAATTTTTGGACGGGCCTGCCATGTTGGATCCACGGACAACAGCAGCTAATTGCGGACGACGCAGTGGGGAAGTCTGGAAAACATATTTTGGGTCATTTGGTGGTGGAAAGAGGGTCCGGGAAGGGTGGGGAGTGGAGAAAGATGATATGGGGCTATTTTTGTAGGTTGAAAAAGGATGGGCAAGTGCCATAGCTACCCACGGGGTAGTTCACAGGCAGCGTTCTGAACTGACAGCTTAGGAAAGATTTGGGGATATTTGATGGCTGAAAGAGGGCGTAGAAATGGTAGGGAAGAGGAATGAAGGTAATGTAGAGCTGTTTTTATAGGTGAAAAAAAGGGTTTGGAAACTCCAACGGTCAATGTGTCTGCAGACTACATTTCGATTGCAGGCGAGTGGGGGGGTGAGTTTTATTTGTTGAACGTGTACAATACGTACTTGTTATGCAGTTAATTGTGTTGTGGTCAGTGGCTAGATTGTAATGTGTATTGTAATTATAGGAAATTTAGTAGGGGTATGGCCAGAATCCCCATAGTAGCAATATGTGTAAAGTAATTGTACGTAATGTAGTGGGAGTACAAAAGTGTTGGTAATATGGAGGAATTATGTAATTGAATTGTATACAGTACTTATGATTGTAGTACAACTGAGAATACTGCTCACAGATTATGTAGTAGATTAAGACTGCTGTGGCTACTTAGTGTTGTAGCGTCATGAAGCTGCAATCTCTGGTTTCTTTTCGGTGGAAAAAAAAACTGTACAATTGGTTAAGCATGATAGTTCAAAAGCTGTAGTGGTATACAGTTTTGAATATATATTTTCTTTTTCAGACCCTCATAAACAGTACATTTTAAAGTACTATGCTTGGTACACCATTGGTGTATGACACACTGCTGTTTTGCCATTACATAATCATTGGGAAAAACAATCTGTACTGGGGAAAATAAAACGAATACAGTAACGCAAGTGTAAAGGTTGTAGTATGTTTGAAGTATGTTGTAATTAAGGGAATGCTTGAAATAGTTTGATACCTGTTGGCGTATTATAACTAGATTAACTTTAAAAGTGTTCATCCCATATTATGGATGTAGTTAGATACCTGCTGGCGTATTCCAACTGTTTTTTGAGCTATAGTTTAGTGACTAAATTTGGGTTGAAGGAACATCAAGTAAGCATTTGTGAAATATGCTGGTAACCTATGTTTTGGGGTAACATAGGTATCGTTACATTGAAACCAACAATTTATTTTTCTACACATATGCAGTGTAGCGCCCTGTAGTAGTTGCAGCACAAGTGTGGTATATTATAGGTACTGTTGTGAAGGTTTTTTTCCAAGAGATCCTTGGCCGTGTGTGAAGCCGGTAAGCTTACAGTTATTTTTGGTACCATTTGCAATGTACCTTAGAAGCATTCGTATAACATATTGGCTATGTGAGTTTATTTGTATGGTGGAACGATTGCCTGAATTGTAAAACGGTCATAATATGCCATGCTTTGCATTGTGCAGAAGCTGGAGAAATGGAATAGATTCACAATTTGGTATGGATACATATCATATAGAAATCGTTTGTTAGGGATGTGGTCTTGTGAACATGGTTGCAGAGAGTGCATGTATGCTTTCACGTTTATGAAGTCTGGAAGATTTCGTTTATAGGGATATTTTTGGTTTCTAGTACTTGTAGTAAGTACATTAGGAATTCTTGTGGATCTTCTTGTGTGTTTATGGTAAATGTTACCATTCCTGCACAGTATTCCAATTGTTGATTTATTCCTGAGACACTAAGTGTTGTCAGGATTGTTTGTGGCATTTCTATGAAGGATGAGCATTTTCAAGCCCAAGGGAACCCACCGGAGGTCAGCCAGGGGGAAGAGTGAGGACTTGTCTTTGTTGATAGCTATTCCTGAAAGCCTGGTGTAAGCATCTATCGATTCCAGCAGCTTGGTAGATGTACCCGCGGGTTCCCCACGAAGAGGAGCATGTCATATGCGTATAACGAGATTTGCTGTATGATCCCATCTATGTCTATCCCAGTGTCCATGTATTTGTCCCGAAGAAAAGACCGCCAATGGTTTGAGTGCTAGTATATACAACATTGGTGACAGTGGGCAACCATGCTTAGTGCCTCTATAGATCCTCCAAACCTATGAGATATGTCTCCCGGTTTTCACCCTCACTCTGGGATTCTTATAGAGCCACCTTGCCCAACGGAGGAACCCCTCCCCTATCCCGAAGTGGGCAAGGACACTACACAGCCACTCCCAATTAACAGAGTCAAAGGCTTTAACAGGGTCTAGTGAGGCTATGGCACTTTCGCCCTGACTCTGGTTCGTTTGGTCCATCACATGGTGGAGTCTTCGCAAATTCCATGTAGTTTTCCTTCCCGGGACATAACCCGTTTGGTCCGAGTGGATTAGTGTGGTGTGGCTTGAGTCGGTTGGCGAGCACTGCCGTGAGGATTTTGGAGTCTTGGTTAATTAGGGAGATCGGACTGTAGGAGGCGCAGTCTAGTGGTGATGACCCCTGTTTCAGGACAGGTATGATGACCGATTCCGACATGCTATCTGGCAACTGCCCCTTCTCGAACACCTCTGGATAAGTGTACAGCAACCTCGATTCTAAGGTGCCCTTGTATTCCTTATAAAACTCACCTGGGAGCCCGTTGGGTCCCGGGGTTTTGCCGGATGGGAGCTCAGTAATTACAGTCTCCAGTTCTTCGACCGCGAGGTGAGCTTCAAGTATTTGAACCTGCTCATCTGCTAGTTTTGGGAGTTTGATCTCCGGCAGGGCGTCGGCTATATCACCCATCTCCGCCCCTGGGCTAGGAGCATACAATTGCTCAAAATTGTGAGAATATTTTGTTGATTCCTTCCTGGGTTGTAACCTCCACCCCTGCTTCATTTCTTATCGCATTGATAGGTTCCCTCCTGTGCTCCTGCTTGGCGAGCCAGGCCAGGAGCCTGCTGGGCTTGCCCCCTCTGCGTGCAGCCTCTGTATCTACTTTCCATAATCCAATCTCCCCAGTCTCTCCCAGGTTGCGACGCATTTTAATCTCAACCTCCTAAATTCTCCAGGTTCCTCCCCAGTTATGCCTGCTTGGCGTTCTGCTGCTTCGATCTCTCTCTCCACCTCCCCAAGTCCCGCCAGGGCACCTCCTCTTAAACCTCCCATTTTCCCCATTGCCGCCCCCCCTTAATACCACTTTAAAGGCATCCCAGATTATACCGGTACTCTCTACGCTTCCCACGTTATACTCGAAATAATAGTCTATTGTATCTTGCATATGTTCCTGTAACTCTCCCTCCTTCAATGCCTCCACCCTCAGCCGCCACAAAGGTATAGGGGCCCTCCCATGGGTATGTGCCCATGTCGATGGAGTGGTGCCTGGCCCGATAGTGTTGGTGCCCCCGTGAATTCTCCCAGAGATTCAGTGCCTGTGAACAAATAGTCTATGCGTGTGAATATCCAGTGAGGAGCGCTATGGTGTGTGTGTACCCTCTCGCTTGTTCATGTACCTTCCTCCAGACGTCCTCCAGGTGCAGCTGGCTCAGGATAGGTAATAAAGCCTTTGCTGGCGGCGCCGGTTTCTTGTACTTGTCATCAGATCTGTCCACAAGCGGGTCCAGAGTGCAGTTAAAGTCACCTGCCCAAATGAACGTCACCTCTCTGTATTGGGCCAGCTTGGGCGCAATTTTCCTGAAGAATCCTGTTGCGTCATGATTCGGGGCGTATGTGTTCATCAAACATATCTCCCTGTTCTCCAGCATTGCATGCACTATCAATAGTCTGCCTTCCGGGTAGTTTTCTTTCTTAATCAATTGAAATGGGACTCCCGGAGCAACCCATATCAGTACTCCCCTGGCGTAGTTAGAGTATGTCGAACTGTACATTTGGCCCCCCTGCCCATTTCTTGGCCACTTTGGTTTGCTTCTCAGGCGTTAAATGAGTTTCTTGCAATAGAGCTATCTTGACCTTCATCCTGTTCAGCCAGGCACTCGGAGTCTCTTGACATAAACGTTGAGTCCAGGTTGCAATGATTACCTCGTCCAGACCCCTTTTTGTAGTATGCCCTGTGGGCCGGCTTTTACCCTGTCTTCCTGCGAGGTCGCCTGCCTAATACTTGTTGCTCTGGCCCCAGTCTGTGCTGTCCCACCGCTCCCTAGGCGTGTTGTCTTCGTCTTCTAGTTAATGTGGTTTTGTGCTGGCATCACCGGGGACCTTCGACTAGGGGAATTTTCCTCTGTTGGCTCCTTTTGCTTCTGGTCAATTCCATTGCTGCGCCTCGTATTTCTTTGTGTGCCGCTTCCTCCATCATTCGTGCCTTTCTTCAACCTACTAAACAACCAACTAACTATAACTAATAAAAAAATGGCCAGCCACCCTTCCCCTGTTCGGGCCTCGCTGCTTCTCTTGCTTCGTCCACCGAGGTGGGAGTGGCCCGCCGCAGCGTGATGCCTCAAAACTGACATCCAAACTAATAGAATTCTTTGGTGTTTTGTGTCCTGTCATCTCCAGCGGCAGGACCTTCGCTCTCTGCTCCTTTAATTACATTCCTTCTGGCTTGCATGATGTCTATGGTGTCGGAGCCGTCTTTTCCCCATGGTAGACTCAATACTGCGGTCTCCGAGGTGGATTCCCCCTCATTGTTATTGGCATTCCTGGGTCTCTGTTGCAGGATACCTTGTTGGTCCATCCATGCGTGGGCCTCTTCTGTGGACTCAAAGTGCGATCTGCCATCTCGTATTACTTTCAGTTTCTCCGGGTACAGCAGCATGTAGCGTATCTCTTCTGCTTTAAGGTGTTCCTTGCTGTGGCCATATCGCGCCTGTTGTCTCTGTACCAGCACTGTGTAGTCTGGGTATGTCGTTATCATGGAGGAGTTACTAATTATCACTCCCCCTTTCTCTTGAAAATGTCAATATTTCCTCCCGATCTTTGAAATTCAATATTTTTACGATCAGTGGTCTCAGGGGGGGAGGGAAGGGTGGTGGGTCTGGGGCGGGTGTGGTCGGCCTTCTAGTCAGGACTCTGTGGGCTCTCTCCACCACGAAACCCTGGGACAGTACTCCAACCCCGATCTCCTGTAGCAACAGGTTCTCGATGTAGTTTGTAGGGTCGTTGTCCTCTTCTCCTTCTGGCAGCCCACCAATCCGGATGTTCTTCCTTTGGGCCAACCCTTCTGTGTCCTCCGACCTCTGTTCCAGGATCTTCACCCGTTGCAGCACATCTGGCATTTGGGTCTGGGTGGTCGCAACATCAGTGGTATTTTGCTACACCTGCTGTTCCACCGCACCCACTCTGTCCGCCATGGTCTTTACGTCTTTCCAGAGGAGACTCATATCCACCATAACTGTCCATTTTGTTTTCCAGAGATGTCTTCAGGGCCGCTATAGCTGTGTCCAGCTTGTTTCCTAGAGATACTTTCAGGGCTGCTATGGCTTCCAAAATTGCGCGCTCGCTGTCTTCGTCCCCCCTTCTGTGTGAAGCTGGCCGAGGCCATGGTTGCAGCCAATGGAGTAGGTTGCTCTTGTCAGACATCCTGGCAAAGGATTTGATGCTTGTTTTGTCTCCCGCTTCCTTTTTTTGATTTACTTGGCATGCTGTGCCGTGCCCGTCTATCCAGCGTCTGCCCCCCCCTTCTCCTCTTAAAGCGGCCCTCCAGGGTTACCCTTTTGCGCCCGCTGATTTATGATGAAGCCGGATGTTTGACGCCCTCCCTTCATTGGGGCGCTCTGCTCTTCTTGTGTGCTTATGCAACCATATGCCGAGGGCTAGTGTACGTGTCCCTGTGTGGGTTCTCTAACGTCACTTTTCGCTCTGCCGTTAGCTCCCTGTGGGAGGAAGCAGGGTGATTTGCTGTGCACTGCAGTCCGGCTGGTTAGGCATTGCGGTCTGCCTTAGCGTCAGTTCTAGTAGACCCAGTGAGGGACCCTCCTGAATAATGAAGCTGCCATATGTCCGCCTGTGTAAAGTCCACTCCACAGACTTATCTTCGCTGAATGCCTCCTCGGGTCTCTCCCACTCTTCCCCGGTGCTTTTGGTTGCCTTTGCTTTTTCACCAGATATGCCTGGGAGCTTTCAGATTGTCAATCGCCTCAGGTGCAGGCTGAGGCCTGTGCAGACTCCTTGTGTCGCCCTACTGCATGCCGCTGTCTCCTTGCGAGTCCGGGCCGCTGCGATGGTGTCCCTGGTGCTCCCACTCGCCTCACTTGTCAAGCTCTACTCTGCCTGCCAATTCGGGGCCAAGAACTCCTAGCACTCTTAACGCGGGCTGCGCCTCTCATGACGCAGGTTAAAGGAAGCGCTGGCCACTCCAATGCTCCTGCGAGTTCTCCACCTCTCTGCCCCTATCCGAGGGGCAGAGGGGAGTCACCTCTCTCTCTCTGGCCCTGTCTGCATTGGATCAGGATATCTCTCACGAAGTCTTCACGTTCCGTTGCCCGCTATTTCGGGCCGCGAGTGGGTTGTGTTCTTCCACATCAGCTAGCTTCTGCCTTTTGTTGCTTCCTTATCAGGCCCCCTTAGATGGCAGTTGTCATTACAGTATTCGGTATGGGGGTTCCTCCCCCATAGCGCTTGCAGTTAGTGTCCGTTCACTTACATGGGGCGTTTGATTATTACATAAGTGTGCTTCACATTAGACCTCTCAGTCCTGCTAATGCAGTTTAATAGTTGTGTGAGCCCCATGGGTTGAATGTCCACACATGAACTGGATGAGAGTCCTTACGTTCATTTTTTATTTCACCCAGTGCTATGGGTTGCTTTTGTCATTTCCCCTTTGGATATGTCTGAGGGCTTTTCGGTGTGATCTGCCTCGGGTATAGGCCCAGGCCCACACTGCTTTTTCGCACCACGCCGTCCTGCACAGCCCTCCGCCCATAGATTCGGGCTGCTGCAATCTTATCCCCGGCTCTCTTAATGAGCACCCTTATTGAGGAATTCTCTGTTCGCCTCGGTGGGCCAGGATCCCCCAAGTTGATGTGGCCACGAGCTATGCTCTTCCCGTGCTACGGGGCATAGGGCTCCACTCCTATTGCGCCAGCCCCCGCCAGGCTTATCAAAGCGGCGTGGGCCTCCCTCCCAGGTGCCGATGGAATGTGCGCCATGCCGGGCGCTGCCCGCTCTCACGTCCTGGAATGGGCTAGCGACTCGTTCTGCTCACGGGTCCACCCGGGCTGGGGTCGTCCGCCTCCGAAGAAGGGGCACCGCAAATCTTCCCACCGTCTGCTGTGCTTTGTCTGCTGCCCACCCGGGCAGCCCCGGCTCCTACGCGTGTGCACCCTGCACCAGTGCCCGAGAGTCCCTGCCGGGTCGCCACCTCTCTCCGGCTCCCTTCCTCTTGTGCCTCCGATTACATGGGCACCGCTCCTGCTCCAGCGGTCCCACCTTTGGCAAAGCGGCTGCACCTGCCAGCCCCAGTTCCTCGGTCGTCGGGGGCTGTGCGGCACTTGCTACTCCCGACGTGTGCTTCGAGCACGTCAGCCGTCCAGCTCCTGGGCCTCGTCTTTCCACTTCCCGGTGACCGCCGTCAGGTCCACAAATGCGCCATCCCTCATCAGCGGACATCGCGCCCCGCGCCCGACATTTTGAATTTTATGCATGGAATCTGTAACAGCTGATTTCTTCCCGATTCCTGCTCCGAATGTCCGCAGCAGTCTCTCCATCTGTCCTCTAGATGTTCTGACACCTGCCCTTATAGTTTTAGCTGTATTTAATTGCAAATCACGCCAGTTTTCTCAGATGTTCTTCAGGATCACTCAGGAGCTCCGTAGGCGTGCCATCGTAAACACTGTACTTGTCTTTTTGCCACTATTATCCCTTCAAATTCCAGCAATTATGCTGGACAAAGTCTGCGATCTTGGTGGTTGCTTCAAGGATGAAATTGAAGACCCTGCATTATCCACAAGGCTGTCTGGGGCATGGGAACACACTACCTGCAGCTGTTTCTGACAAACTACTTTTCTTCATGATAAATTCGATACGTCAACTCTCTGCTAGGGAAATGCTTCTTATAGCTGAGAGCAGGAGCCACGTCTCTATTGGGATATAGGGAAATCCGTGCCTGTGTGCACCGTGCATGAGGTTATATTTGAAAGGAAATGTAAATGTATTGGGAACAGGGGTGTTGATACCGGTAAAATGGAAGTAAATATTGAGATATGTGGTTTGCATGAAATACTTGGTTGTTTTTGTAGTACACGGTCAGCAATATGGTTCATGTTTGTGGCATGTGTTTCCAAAAACGAAACTGACTCGGGCATGCAGTGAACGCTACATGAAGGGTCTCATTGTTATGTGTCCTTCAATACAAAGCACTAAGAATTTGAAGGAGTAAATGTGTCCACAATCTACAAAGAAATTATAAAATTCACTGTATTAAAAGCAGACATTGGAAAGTAAAGTTTCTATTTCAGCAAACTGTTTTGAAGCAGTTGATCTTCCGCTACTTCGGAAAAATGGATTCGCAAAATGCAATGTAAGCAAGATTTTTAATAATAGTTATAGAAGTGCGGAAAGTGTACTGTCTGCCATATGAACAACGCTCCGACCGATGAATGTTCAATTTGACGCAAAGACATGGCTCCATTGCGGGTGGGGGGGGCACGTCCCATCCCATTAGAAAATACCCCGTCCCTTTGGGGTGCCCCACAGCCCCCCCCCCTAAAATGCGTTCCACCATTTTCACTTTTTTCCTTTGGCAACCCAACTCCCCTTGGCGCAGAGGGGCACATTGGTGTGCCAATCTGGCCCGGGGTGCCCAAACCTTACTGCCCCACCCACTGGGGGGCCTGTCCCAGCATTTTTGGGGACCCCCCACCCCAAATGGAGGGGCTCTCCCTCGTCGATAACCAAGGCGGGGAGGAGAAGCTGCCGCGGTCTTACTTTCCTTGGCTCCTACAACAAAGCAGCGCTAGTACAGACAACATCTCCGGTGAGTCGGACAAGCTGATACCAAAACCCACCTATGTTAGAACCAAGGTTGCAAGCAGCAACAATGTACAAAGAAATCTAAAGAGGCTATCGTGTGACACGTATGAGACAAACAACACAAATTGAAAACCAGAGGAGTGATTGAACTTTGGGAGGCCAAATAAGATACCATAGAGTGGTCCAGCGCCACGTGGGTGCTCACTCGAAGGTCTCTGTCAGGTATCCAATTAATTGGCACCTATTGAAAGGGGACATTTGAGATCAAAGTGGCCCTGCAACGGGTTAAGCTAAATCCCATGCACATTTGAAAGTCTTCGATAGTTGAATGCATGCTAAAAATGGTCCAAGGCTGGCTGAGGGAGACTAATTGTGACGGAGAAAGGATCTGAGTCCAGCTGAAGGGTATCCGGGGTGAACCGTGAGTCACCTGAGAAAGGGTATTCTCTAAACATCGAGAAATGGGGATCTGACCCCGGAAGAGGAGGATCCACGATACTGAGTGACATAAAAAGGGATCTGAGGCCGGCTGAGGGGGATCCAGGAGGATACACCCGAATAGAACACTCGAAAGAGGAGAGGAACTTTGTGCTCATTTTGTTTTTGTACAACAGGCCCTCTGAATCAAGAGACTTTGGAAAAGCAAAGACTTGCAGCACAGAAGGCCCTGATGCTGGTAATGGAACTGTGTCCTCGTGCCGAAGAAGCCAGAGTGTGTGCTTTGCTCAAGTGAACCTCCTTGTCACGTGCTGAAAACATGGGAAAGGGAGGCCAACATCCTGACATATTATTTTGTCAACACTTTTCTTTTTAATGAACACTACCCCGCACTATGTATGTTTAGCGGTAAGGATTGGCAATTAAATTTTTTTTTTTTTTTTAGTATAGGCACTTTTATTTTGGCGAGATCCCACTAGGACTGCATTTTTATTATTTGATGGTCGTAGCTTGCTCCCATCTGTAGATTTAGGTTTAGATAGGCGTTTATCACACCCTTGTTAAAGTTCAATAAACCCCCTTGAACTGTGGTCACTTGTGTCTGTCTTACTGTTGATACCATGCCTTGCCTACAGTCTCCAGTGAGCCAGAAGCAGTAGAAGTAGTAGTGTAAGTCAGGGAAGCAGTGAAACCCTCAAAGCAAGTGTCTGAGAAGCCGGCGAGTGGAGTATGGCGTTCTAACACTTTGTGCAAGTCTTACAGGTCACGGTTTCCAACTCCTAAATGAGTCGCGTATGACTTTATACGAGCAGAAGCTGTTTGTTATATTCGAAGTACAGGTCACAATGAAAATGTAGCACCCGGTTATGATACGAAATATCTAACTTGCATGAGGGCTAAAGTCATTTAAATCCATTGTTGAACTACTTAAATACTCTTGCTGTATAATGGAGTGCCGGAGGTCACGTGTGCCCAATTGTAATTTTCAAAGGAAGTCAGCACTTTATCCTTTCCCGTTACACAGGAATACAATTCTCTCGTCATTTTTAAAAGTTTATATCTACTTTAAAGAGAGGTCATGTGTGCATAATTGTGTTTTCAACTAAGATACTGAATCTTATATTGTGTCAGAAGTGACATCCCTGCAATTTCTTCCAAGTAAAGAGTTTAAACTACTAAAGAGAACAAGCATTACCCACGCCAAGAGGCAACCCCCTTTTTATAGCGAAACCAACCTTTCCCAGAGTTAGAGGCATTCAACTGCACAGTCATGTTAACAATTGACCTAAAATACAAATGTATCATTTTTACATGAAGCTGAGAGGCACCAAAGCTTTTGGGTAATTACTTGGGGCTGCTAACAGAAAGGTGTTAGTAAAGCAAGGGAAGGGAAAATAATTGCTCATGAAGTACATTCTGAAGTAGAGACAACCTGTGGTACCAAAGACTACTGAAACCAAGGAGAAGTGAGTCTTGTGAGTAGAACCAGGTTGGTACTGTGGCAGACAGATGGGAGAGGCAAAGAGGCTGCTCCTTTGAAAGCCATTAAAGGAAGAGTGCCTTGCCCACCTGAAAAGGTTGAAAAGTCTTGCCAAAAACTGCCTAACAATTCAAAGTACAGAGCTGTTGTAGTAGCAATTAAACTGTGGTGATAAATTAAATTGTCAGAGGGTGTAACAATGAAGTGGAATGACCAAGTAACGTACTGTGGGACAAATGACTTCTCAAGGTACCAACAGTAGAAGCATGGATATTGAAGTTGAAGTAGCAATACAAAGAAAACATCCTGACAACTACACAAAAGTAAAGTTGTAAGTAACAAATTCCTAACTGTTAATTAAGAACTGTGTGTTTTTGAGAGTGGGGGATATCACACCTCCTTTTGAACATTGGCATACTGGAAAAAGATACTATTTATCATAACCAGCATTACCATTGGTGCCATTTCTTTTCTAGAAGTTGGAAGGGGATCTTTCATCCAGGAGCGTTTGTTACCATTGGATTTTAGTTTGAACATTTTCCTTTGATTTGGAACTATCAAGAGCTAGTTCAAAACCTTCCTTTTTCCTTTGTTGAACATTATGAGTTGACTTTGAAACCTGGGGAAAGGATCTTTCCGAGGACAAGGGAAGGCCATTCAGACATTGTGCTTGTATTGTTTACTATATTGTGTTATATATTTTCTACATATTTGTTGTTGTTTAGTGTGAGGGCCAGTGATTCCATGCTAGAGAAAGTCCCCATAGCAGTTAGACTAGGCAGGGAATTCCTCTGCAGAGTAGGGCAAGCAAGGTATTTTCTTTACATATTTTGAGTAATCTACAAGCAGTTGTCCGCCTCACATTACTGACCCCTAACACTGAAACAGTTAGGGCAAAATTACAGCGAACGGAGAGGCCCTTCCGGCACTTGCATATTGACTATGTTGATATGCAAGACAGGTGTGCCTCTTATAGGCACATGCATGCTGTACCTTGTCCTTTTTCACGTTGGCTTGATGCAGGACCCTGTGCCCACAATGATGCAAAATCGGCAGCCACATTTTTGGTACGGGAGGTAGTTTGGAGGTGGGGCATATGTGATGAATTTAGATGAGACAATGATATGATAGGGCTTTTATAACGCGCCTACACACAAGTGATTCAAGGTGCGATGAGCCAAGGGGATGAACAGAGGGAAGACAGACAACAATCTTACTAGGCCCGGTGACATTGAGATCGTGCAAGTGCAGGGAAAGGGGAAATGTGCGGGGGGAACACTTTGCCAATGATCTCTTCAAGGAGATTACTGCCCTCCTGGGGATAAAGCACCGCCTATACTTGGTCTACCATCCATAATCCAACGGTTTAATCCAACGGTTTGGTAGAGCGCATAAACGGATTGCTTAAAGAATGCTTGGCCAAGCTAACCGTGACACTTGGAAACACTTGGCTCCACTGCTTACCGCTTGCTTTATTTGCCCTACACAACTCACCTGGCACGGTCCACCACTTGACTCTGCACCAAATTGTTACTGGAGGAGAATGTACGCGCCTCCTGCACGTAAATTTCAGATGCTAATAGATCCGCCCAGATCCTTGGTGAAGAATTCCATACGTACTTGACACAATTTACCAAAGCTCTTAAATATATATCTCGTCAGGTGCACCCACGCCCAAACCGGCCGGCTACAGAGACATTACATACAGATACAACAGGAGTAGACACCTTTCCACCAGCTCCGCCTCTCTACCCAAGAGACAGGATTTGTATCAGGAACTTTGTCAGGAAGTGTAAAGAGCCTTGCTAAACAGCCCCCATACCGTCATCTATGCAATGCCCGCTGCAGTGAAAGTGACTGACCGCAAACCATGGATCCACATATCCGACATCAACAGAGACAACAGCGCCGGAGCACAACTTGATGGGGAGTATAGCACAACGTTCATTGACCTTTTGTTCCACCATTAGGTTTTACAGGCAGATGAGGTGAACGAGTTGTACCGCAGTAGTGCTGGCAATAGAAAGCATAAAATAATATGCAATGGTTTGTTCTGGCTTTTTTACTCTGTTCTTCTGTCTCTATTTTTTCTCTCTGGTTTCTATTATATAAAGTGTCAGACAGCACTATGAAAAATAATGACAAACATAATAACAAAAAAAAGCTTATTTAATGCAGATGTGTTCCACAATGGCATTGGGGAAGGCAGGACATGGCATCTGGCAATGTGTAATATCAGGATATGTGGCGTGTGCGGATGAGAGAGGGATGACTTGTTACATGTGCTCTCTCATCCCACACGTCACCGGGACATCCAAACTTTTCTTGCCCCAGGAAGTGACAGTGGGGGAAGAGGGGTGCATAACGCACTTGTCACTGTAAAATGTGAGGTCTTTTTCAGGGACAGACAGTGTCCCATCACTGGATATATGAAGGGAAGAATATGTAGATAATTATATACAGCTAGGGAGAATGCCCATAAACAAGGCTACCAAGCACATAATATTAAAATACATAACAGACGTGGTAAGGAAAGGAGACCAGTTGTTCACGACTCAAAGCAGAGACCACTGCAAAAATTCGTCAGGGCATGATATTCCATGCTGCCACACAATGCCATTAATGAGGATGCAGGGAACAGTGTTTCACAACGGCAAATGGGAGGGGGGGAATGGTGCAGTGTCGAGCAGAGTGATTAGTTGGGATTTTTGGGGGATGTAGTAGCAAGAATAAATGATAGTTGTAGGGCTGTATCGAACAAATATGTACATGCTTTGACCTGGATAGATGAGACATCAACCAGTCCACATACAGCTTCTTACACAATGGATTTTCCTTATGTTTCAAGCCACAGGGTCAACATATCTGGGGGCTAATGCCGGCCGCTACAAGGTGATGAGCATTCCAACACTTTAGAGTGGGACAGCGGTGGCGATGGATCATTGGTGGGCATGTGGGACCTAGGCGTATGCCCGGTTGCCTCCTGATTGGAAGGGATTGTGCTCCCTTGTCACGCTTCACAGCCCTGCCCTGGTAGTGCCCCAAGCAAACCTGATGCCCTTCAACAACCACTCAGCGAAACTAAAAAGAAAGAGGAGGGAGGAAGAAAAGGCACAAGGGGGACTGGCGCACACATTGAACAGGAGAAAGTGCAGCAGAAATTACTGGTCAACCGCAAAGTTCTATCCCATTGCAATTTCGATTGTTCTCAAAGGCTTTCGTCTTCTTTGCTTCCCTCTTACTCCCTGGGGTCAAGCAGCCACTAATGCCAAGTGGCTGAAATTGACCCATTATGAGGTGCTACAACTGGCAAACTCGACTAAGAAGGGACCCAATGCACCGAGAGAAGCACTTTGTGTAGTCAGACCGGTGGCACTCCAAAATCACTATGTAGTGGACATGTTAACAGCAATGGAGGGTGGCGTTTGCCACAAAATAGGCAGCAGCTCCTGCACAGTAATCCCGGCAAAGGACACAGCCAATGGGACGCTGACCGAAGCCAGAGATAATTTGCACACTCCATGACCTACTATAGAGCAAGTTACACCACCAGGCTATACCTTCTTTGGGAAACATCGCAAGGAGGGCCATGGTGGCGGTGTTGCAGTTATCTGTAAGGAGAACTTAAAAATGTACGAGACTCAAATTGATTGCGAAGGATGTGATATCCTACATACAAAATTTATTACAAATTACAATTTCAGTATCCACCTGGTAACTATATATAGACCACCAGGAGTATCACAAAATGTTAATGATGAACTCATAAATATACTTAATGCCATTCAAACTACAAACTCTGCTACTATATCAGTAGGAGATCTGAACCTATGGAAAGGAAACTCCACAGATAAAAAAGCTAAAGAGCTAGAAAAGCTGTTAAAGAAAAATAGCATTTTGGTGCATAATAATGATCCCACTAACATCAAAGGGTATACCCTGGACTGGATGGCCAGCCATAACATCACATTATCAGGGATTACTACTACACCATGTATTTGGTCTGACAATTTTTTGGTTTCGAGCCAAATACTACTCCCTAATTCTAATAAGACTAAGCATGAACCACTGCACAAAACTTTACATAGGAATTATATGGCACTTACTACAGACAATCTGTCTGATTGTATGAATCTCCTTATGCATAAATCTAAGGAATCAGACCATCCTGATATACTTGTGGGAGAATGTAACGACCAAATGACATGACGATGTGGCCCCCATGAAGTCTAAAATTACTATGAAATCTGCACGCCAACAAAAGTGGTTTACACCAGAGTTAACCAAACTGAAGGCCAACAAAAGACGTGCAGAACCTATCTGGCTCAAAGACCAAAACTCAAATAATAAGGCCACTTGGAAACTAGACGAAAAGGTATATAAAGAAGCCATTCTGGAGGCAAAGCGGACCTATTACAACGACCAAATCGAACTGGCAGATAACGATACTAAGGAGCTCTTTCGCCTTTTCAGGTCTTGGGAGAAACCTGAAGTCCTAAACCATGTCATCATTCCCACCGAAGAAGACTGCACTAGGACTCAGAAAGCCTTTGCAAATAAACTGTTATGTGCCCAAGATAAAATTAGGAGAGAATTACTGAGCCAAACACTATGTACTAACTCCCTCAACTCAAAGTACGAAGAAATAAAACTTTCGACTGATCATCCATCACCTATAAATGAGGAATCAAAACCCCCCTCATACAGGATTTAGATTTCCGGAGATCCTAGTTGCCGAGTTAGAGGATATTATGAGAATCATGAACCCGACTAGTTGTCCAGGAGATCTCATACCTTCTAAGATTACTCTGGACCATTTGACCATTTTTGCTCCATTTCTCTGTAGATTTGTAAATGTCTCTTTTAGACACTGTACGGTCCCTCAAGCCATTCAAAACAGTAGCAGTGACTCCTCTTCTAAAAAAGGCAGGCTTAGACCGCAAAGATGCTGCCAATTTTCGGCCGATTACAAATACACTATTTTTTCTGAAATTGGTAGATAAGGTAGCTACAATCCATCTTCAATTACATATCGAGAATTCAGGTTGGCTACACGAAAGGCAATCTGGTTTTCGATGCTTTCATGGCACAGAGTGCCCTGGTAGACCTCCAAACCCACATGCTAACTTTAGTGGAAAGGAGTAGGCTGGGTTTGCTAATACTGTTAGATCTTAGTGCAGCTTTCGATCTCTTGGATCATAGGATATTACTGAAGAGGCTGTTAGATACGGGTGGTCTAGCCACCAAGACCATAAATTAGGTAAGATCCTTTCTGGAGGGCAGAGGATCCAGGGTGCACTAGGGAGACGCATTCTCTGAGATAGAAACCATCATGTGTGGCGTCCCCCATGGAGCATGCCTATCACCCTTACTCTTTAACATCTATATCGTTTCCCTCTGTAGAGAATTGGAAAAGTTGGGCTTTTTCTTTACTAATTATGCAGACAATTTCCAGATGTCTATGGAATTTTCGGGAGATCACCAGGAAGACTAAGACAAACATAATGAAGTCTACAAAGTAATAAAGAATTGGATGACGACCAATTGGCTGTGTCTTAACGCCGGGAAAACGGAACTCATGATTTATGGGTCCAAAAAATCTAGGGAGGCACTAACACCTGCGTTTTCCAATTTCCGGGTCAAAGACAGCCCTATTACAGTAGTCGACAAGATGAAAACCCTGGGTGCATATCTAGAGGCCTCGCTGGACGCAGGAGCACAAGTAGATGCTATTGAGAAAAATGCCCAATATCATCTGCGTGTCTTGAGACAAGTTGCTCCACTAATCGCCAAAGTAAATCGAGCCAAGTTAGTAAGGGCAGTTATCTTGCCACGACTGGATTAGTGCAACGCGTAACCGGGAAGTGCCAGTAAAGAAGATGTCTTAAGATTGCAGAAAATTCAGAATACTTTGGTGCGAATAATTTATGGCCTGAAAACACACTAACCCACTTCTTCTGCCAGAAAGGAATTACACTGGCTTCCAATAGCGGCCAGGATTTCGTTCAAAATGCTGACCCTGTGCCATAAATGTTTATATGGGACTGCCCCGTCTTACTTAAGGGACAAAATCACCATCTATCAACCGACAAAAAACCTCCGCTCCCACTCCTCCTGGCTTTTACAGGTGGTAAGGACTAAGAGAGCTCGTGGAAAGGGACGTTCCTTCCCAGTGCTCGCGTCTAAGGCATGGAACAATCTACCGCTGGGTCTCAGAGAACAAAGTAATTTTCTGGCCTTTCGAAAACTGCTGAAAACGACGCTTTTTAATTAAACTTTGGCTCAACTTCACTGAACCTCTTTACTGCTTATGAAGGAGCGCTTAGATGCCCAAGGGCTTTGGCGCTATAGTAAGTGTTGTAACGTAACATAACATGAGACAATGACGAGAGAAATGCATCTTGTATCATCGGTCAGTTGGTTCGACTGTTTGCATGGGTCCCCACGTGGTTGCAGAACATCTTTAAAATGACTGTCCAAGTACTTGTTCTGGTACTCATCACTTTCTGTGCGGGCCAGCTGATATTGCAACATTGTAAATGTAAAAAGCTATATAATGTCTATGACTGTTGGTGGGGAAGAGTGTAAATCACAGGGTAAAAAATTGGGTACCACACAATGGAGCAAATTAGGGTGTACACAAGCGGTACTCACAGTGCCGCCTGCAAGCTTGGCTAAAAATGATGCTTTTTGGGTGGGGTGCTCAGCTGATTGGCAGGAGTGTATGAAAGCAGACTCGTCCCAGGGAAAATATGAGGACGAAGGGGGGCATGAACAGGGTAACGAGGTTGTGATCCCCAAAACAGCAATTAAGACAATGGTGGGTAAAGTAGTGTTGATCGATAAATCGATCGAAGCGGGGGATTGCAGTAAAGGTGCAGATTCAGCGCTACCAAGGTGGTTATGCACCTACCAGTTACGTGGCTGATGGGGTAAGGGGCATTCCTAGAGGTGGGGACATAATTGACAGCTGTATAGTGTAACTTGGGTGCCGTGTGTGCAGGTGCAGCTAGAGAGGTCCGTGGGGAAGAGTGTGGTTGGGGGCATGGGGCAAAGGGGTAAAGGGATCAGGGACAGAAGGAATGGGTAGAAGTGCAGGGTAGTACAATAGGAACCACAGAACAGCCATTTTGGAGCATATGTTGCAGGTAAGTAAACCATTTATCTATGCACAGTCACAGGCCATGTGTCCATGTGTCTGGGGCAGACATTGATTTCTTGTGCGCTCAGCTACGTCAGTGTGCTGGAGAAATGTTGCAAGCTGGCCATTCCCAGAAGACAGTAATCGCTGGGAAATGGGACCAGCAGATGCTTTCAAGGTCAGCGAGCCAGGCACCTGGGCTCTCCCTGCCAAATGTAGGGATTCAACAAATAAATACAGGCAAAGAAAAGTTAAAGGTGGGGTAAGCAGTTATAAATCGCCCCTTGGCAGACGGGCCTGGGAAGAGTGCGGTGGGGCGAGGGGATGAGCCGGGAGCGGACCAATCTTCGGGAGAGTTTGGTGTCCCCTAGGGTGCCACAGTATTTTGTGTCCTTGTAGATGTCCGCAGGGCACCTCATTGGTTGGATGCGGTGTGAATGTCTCCTTTTTGACAAGCTCAGGGTGTCTTGGGTGTCTCATGATAACGGACCACTGACAGGATAATAACATTCCAGCGGTCCGCACAATCACGTAATTTTAATAAACATCTTGGGGTGGTGTGGGAAGGTTTGTGATGTCAAGAGTGGTGGTCCAGATGGCCTGCTCCAATCATGAGTAGGTACAGTATGCTTAGCTATAGGGGACTGATGTAGTCCCACCAATAAGCTTTGATTTAAAAAATGCTACAATTTTTGTTATGCAAATTATGTGAGGAACGTATAAAAAGTAGGCCCGCAGTACGTGGCGCAGACAGCTCTCTTCGCTCAGTTTCATTCCAATGTGCTCTCCCAGATGTGTCTGGGCCTGTAATAAACTGTTACCGTCCTGTTTAGTGTACATTCCTTTTTGGCTTAGTTTGGTGTACCAGTCATCACTTGCCTTGGAGGACCCCTGATAAAGCTATATTGGATGTCCTCCAGTTCCAAGTAGCTGATCTGCCTGAGAGTGTCTGGGTCACTTCAGACATACCGAACACGAACATAACTCTGCATAGTTTCTAACCAAACTGGAAGGAGTCTGCAGCGAAGGGACATGTGGTTTCGACATTGACATGCATTGGGGAAGATCAACCCTCAATGCTATATTCATTATGACCACCTGGGAGAAGAAAATGTCAATTTGGGGTTGTGACTCTTGATCCCAAGGAAGGGCTATGGCTGAATAAGACTCCTCCTCAGGTAGGAAAATAGAGCCACATTAATGGAAGCTGGGAAATGCTGATAGTGGTTCTCCAGCTCATAAGCTGGAGTATGCAGAGGTTCATGTGCTGAATGCAAGTGTTAAGAGTTGCTCCATATAGTTTTAAGCCTCAGAAGGGGGTGGGAGGGGCACAAAGGAGCCAGCACTGAGGTACAAGTAGTTGTGACTACCAGTCAAATGTAGGTAATTACAAAACCCCTGCCATCATTTTCATGAATATTCCAGGAACACTTCTGAGTCCTAAAGAAGCTATTTGGCAAAGGTATTAAAAGACCCTTTCTATGAAAATGAGTTTTCTGTGCAAAGGCCAAAATTGGAATAGGAAGTTAAGCATCCATCAGATCAAATCCACAGAAGCAGCTGTTGCACTGTAGGTAGGCCAGCTTCTGAGATCTATATTTCTCTTGTTGAAGAACAGGAATGTTGGCAGTTGCATTTGCGTTCAGCCTCCAATCACAAACATTTATTCTTTCGGTGCCCACCCGATTCATGGGTGGTGGCCAAATGCAGCCTCACAATAGATACAGAACTTGAAGCATCCAGTAAATATATTTACTGCACCTGCAGAGGGTCTCCCTACATAATGGGCAATGAGACATGTCACTGTGTTCCTATTTACTTCACTCTGCTTTCAGCTAAGGAGATCTAAACATGACTAAATTGGTGGAGCCTATGCTATTGAGGGGATGCATGATCTTGCACAATTCTGACATGCTGAAAATCCCATTTTACAATAACACAAACCCACAACAGAATCTCATTGCCCTCCCAGTACACGCAACAGTGTCCTGCTCCCTAACCCAGTGCCCCACTATTTGGGTGGAATGTTGAAGGTTTGGACTAATGTGCATTATGGTAATGGTCCAGATGATACATATTCAATTCTGCTCTAAAACAAACATGCTGAATCTTGCTTTGAGGAAATGCATAATTTCTGAGTCAGCCAAAGGTACTTCATCACAACCTTTCCAGTGACTTTGGTTGATAGATAGGTCCAGCAAGTAATTACTGCATCTCCTGCCAGCCAAGTCTTTTCAAAAGGTTTATAAGAAATTGCCCCTCTCCCCCTTGATATTCTTAAGGAAAAAGATTTTCCCTCCCTCGACTCAACAAGGTAAGGGACTATGTATTTCATAAAAAGAACTGACCAGCAGACTTCCAAGGCATTTTTCCACCAGGGAAGACAGACAATAGTTCTGTGAATATCGTGCCCACAAATGAAATTCCCTGCATTGGAGTGTTAAAACTTTAATGATAGTCAACAAATGGCCAAACTGATTTAGTAGGTCCAGAAGGGGTTGAAGAAAGGCAGCTGCTTGTTCTTGAGAGATTGATCAAATCACTCTGTAATATAGGGAGGGCTAAATATATATATTCTCAGCCAAAGAAGATTTGAGGTCAGGGAACGTCCATGGTGAAAATGTGAGATGCTTTACTTAGTCTGAAGAGAAACAGCTGAACTGGTAATGATCCACACCTGCCAAGAAACACTAGAAATACCTGTGTAGGGTGGGGATAAAGATGTGCAGATACACAGATTTTAATTACATGGTTGATAAAAAGACATTGCGCTGGAGGGACAAGAGAATCTGTTCATGGTTACCACCTGGGAACGCATGTCTTGGTTGCACAGGTTGTATTATATTAAGGGTACCTGGAATGATTTCTGTGCCCCAGGTAATGAGCACATATAAACAAAATCATTTATTTAAATATACAGTTCATAATCAATGATGATGTTACACCTTCTACATACAAGGTCAAACAAACATCTAATACATCTTTATTAGCTCCAACTCCATTCATTCAATTTCATCCGGCGTGCTCATTCATCCGTTCATTCAAACCTGAGAGGTTTGAATGAATGTTTGGTGTAAATGAACGTATGAGTGAGCACGCCAGATGCAATTGAATGAATGGAGTTGGAGCTACTAAAGATGTATTAGATGTTTATGTTTGACCTTGTATGTACAATGTGTAACATCATTGATTATGAACTGTGTATTTAACAATATATATAAATATATATGATACATTACTCACCGTAATCGTATTTCTGATGCTTCGATTCCCATGCGGTCAATAGGCCGACATCTAGTGGAAGCTGCAGAGTATTACAGTTGTTGTTTTAGAAACTCGAAAAGGGACGTTGACAGGGCATGCCAGTAATACCATTCCTAGTGTAACGTCCACTGTACCCATGGTTCTTCACGCGTCGATGTCCCTCAGATTGTTATTTTTCTGACATGAGGTAGCATAAAGTGTAGCGCGAGTACAATTGTATCCAAGCAGATACATATTAGACAAGTTCATAAGCATCCATGCGCCTTCTCTCCGAGGGGAGGAAGGGTGGGCGCATTTGAATCTAAGCAGATACAAGCATCAGAAATACGATTATGGCGAGTAATATATTCCCTTCTGAGGCTTGTGGAATTTGCTTAGATCACATGCTGTGCATAGATCAGCGAGCAGTGTTAGGAGAAGGTGGTGGGATGTGAGAAGGTTCATGGGCGAAGAGGTGTCTTAGAACCTCTTGTCCCACCTGTGTATCTGTCTTGGCATGAGTGTCAATGCAGTAATGCTGAGTGAAAGTGTGTAAAGAGAGTGGCTCCTGTGCTCCTTGTGGAGTGAGCTCTGAGCGTGAAAGGCAGTGTCTTGTTTGATAGGGAATAGCACAATTGTATACATCTGACTATCCACCTGGAGATGGCTTTTTTTAATGCGGTCTCCTTCTCTGCCTGGTGCTATGGAGACAAACAGTGGGTCTGTTTTTCTTAGCAGTCTGGTCTTGTTTACATAGTAAAGGGCCGACCTCCTCACATCTAGCGTGTGGAGCTCAATGCATAAAATGAAATTGCTATGCAATTCTGTAGGTTTGCTAATTAAATTGACACTTGTTTAGCAAATCTATCTATTTAAAATACCCTATCTAATGAAAACACAGCTCACCCAGCATTCCTCTCTTGCCCTCAGGGCTCTTCTCCACCCTCTTTTCGGTGTTCATTGCAAGTTCAAGGGATATATATATATATATATATATATATATATATATATATATATAGAGAGAGAGAGAGAGAGAGAGAGAGAGAGAGAGAGAGATCAGCAATAAATATCTCCTCCACTCTAAGGGCCTGCTGAGTGGAATGCTAGGCAAGATTTTGTTTTTAAAATAATAGAAAATCAGAAGTAGTCGGGATGATACTTTTATTAAGCTTACTATATCAAATCTGGCAAAGACTTTTTTTTTAAAGCAAAACAAAAGCTGAGACATTCATGCATTTCCCTTCCTAAAAATGTAAGTTGTTAGATAATGCATAATTACAGTATTTTACAGTATTGCTGCTGTAAAACAATGTATTGTCTCCATGCTTTACACATTAAAGTTTAGGTTAGTGTATCTAAATCTCAGTGTCAACTATATTTCATTTTGTTGGGGAGGATGTATCAGATTGACGAGTGAACACTTTTAAAAATGTACATGATCTCACGGCCAAATGCTTTGGATGGCAAGCCTGATTCTGTGACATTCTGCTTGTATGCATCTGCGCAACAGGTGTTCAACCCATGAGCATATCCATAGCCCATGACAGTCTCTCTTATTGCCCTGTTGCTTTATACCAGGTACCCTGAAAATGAGAGGGCAGCAAACTTCAATATTTCATGTAGTTTGCCCAGTTCTCTGCCTGCTACGGCATCTACTTAGATTTTTACGCAAAGTAGTTATCGATAGTTCAATCTATCCTGTAAATCTTCAGAGCTACTGCAATATCATACACTCTAGTTCGCCTCCAGGCCTGCTTTGCTATACGATTACCATTGCATTATATATTAGAACCTGCTGGAGAGAGCTGGCCAAACAGTTTTCAGAGCCTTTTTGTCATATCTATTTATTGTGTTAATTCATGCAGATAACCTTTTACATTTTACAACACTCATCCAGGGCTTGCAAAGTATGCACACCCTCTCGCATAGTCGAGTAGATTTAATAAAGGGCGAGTATCATTTGGAGGAGATGTTTGAAATGTTTATGTAACATTTTCTTTGTTCGCGGTAAATTAAAGTTTCGCTGTGCATGGCTGGCCACTGGGTGGCAGCAGTGTGTCAAGCATAAAGTGGATTTATGGTGACATGAACCATTTTACAGAAATCACATTTACATTTGTTGTCATCCATTGCCATGGGTCGAGGGCATTTCTCTTAGGTCGAGTAGGTAAACTAAGTTACTCGACCTGTAGGTCTAGTGGAATTTTAAAGAAAGTGCAAGGCCTGATTCCTCTCACTAATGTCTTACTTCAGCGGTACACAAAAATGCTGAATTGGTGCCTATTATATGTATTGGGTACAAATAACTTACTGTGACATTAAAGATATTAGTACAATATCACTAATCAAATGGTTTATTTTGCTAATCAAGAATAATTTAATTAGCAAATTCTGCTAATCAATTTTTGAAAACTAATTTATGCCTTGGGAGTTTTACCTCAGCTGAGCTGGTGGCATTCCGAAAGAAAGCCGGTAGCTCAATAGATTGGTTTACGTGAAACTTAGAGATGAATTTAGGGGAGAACCTAGGGTGAGTACGTAAATCCACCAGCTTGTCCTTGTGTACAACAAAGAAAGGATCCTGCACTGACAATGCTTGTATTTCACTAACTCTTCTTATGGAAGAAATAGCCACTAAGAAGGCAGTTTTGTAAGTCAGTTGATTAAGGCTAGACTTATGCATCGGCACAAAAGGAGGTCCCATGAGCTTAGTGAGTACAACATTGAGATCCCATTCTGGCAGCGGGTTTGAAATTGGAGGGTGGAGTCTCGTTACTGCCTCCATGAATGCTTTGATGACAGGTACCTTCCACCATGAGCCCTTATTGTGTGACGCGTTATAGGCTGACAAGGCTGCCAGGTGGACCTTTAAAGGGTTGAATACTAACTCTGAATCTAGTGAGTGGAGCATACAAGTTAGAATGTGGAAAGGAGTACATTCTATGGGGTTAATTTGTTTAGACTGGCACCAAATTACAAATCTCCTCCACTTGTCAAAATAACAGTGCCTAGTGTTATTCTTGCTTCCTTCAAGATGTCCGAACTCTATGACTTGACACATGACAATAGACTTACCTAAATAGATAGTCTAATATCTGAAAACCACCTAAAGTAATAGAGTGGCCACGACTAACCTGTTGAACCCCACAATAAATAGACTGTTTGTGTTGTCTTTTTTAAATAAGGGAGAAGGAATTAGGATTGTGCAATATAGACTGCAATGTGTGTGTTGTACTTCTCTCTGTTTTTTGTCTATCTGTTTTAATGATTGGTGATTGATTGGTTTGACTTTGAATAAATTAATATAAAAGATGATATTTTGTGACTGTATTTTAACTTTGATATAAGATGGTTCCGTGCTCGGTCACTCTGTTTTCTTGCGCATTTGCATAACTTGCACTAATTGAGAAATGATTCATTCTGCTCAATCATATATACCGTAGTTTTTGGCCTTAGTTGGTAACACAGAGAGGGGTAGCCAGTTTTCAACCCTTTATAGTATCCGAACTCTATGACTACAGGAGCCATGCTGCCAAGTTCATTGAGTGAGGTTGAGGGTGAACTGTTAGTCCCCCGTGCTGAGAGAGCAGATTGTACGGGCACTAGAGCTTGATGGGATCGCACATCGCCAGTTTGTGCAGATGTGGATACCAAGGTTGTCTTACCCACATAGGAGCAACTAGGATGAGCGTCACTTGTTCCATGTGGATCTTGTTCCCCACCTTCCTCATGAGCGGTGTTGGGAGGGAAAAGCGTAAGCAAATTTCCCTGACCAGTTCATCCATAGGGTTCTCTTGGAGCCTGGCTGGGGGAGACGTGAAGTCTGGGCATTGACTGTTTTCGCTTGTGGCGAACAAGTCTATTCTGGGTAAACCCCATTGAGAGAAGAGGTGCTCTACAACCCCTGCGTGTAGTCGCCATTCGTGTTCCTCTGGCAGGGGATCTCTGTTCAGTGAGTCTGCCAGAGAGTTGAGTTCACCTGGAACGTGCTGTGACGACAGGAACATTATCCATTTGAGTGCCCATCTCCAAATTTGTTGCGCAAGCCTGGACAGATTTGTAGAAAGTGTGCCCCCCTGTTTGTTGATGTAAAACATTGCTGTAGCGCTGTCTGTCATGACTTACACAGATTGGTACGCTAGGTGAAAACTCACATGCCTGAAGGGCTTTGAATACTGCCAGTAGTTCCAGCAGATTGATGTGGTTCTGTGCTGCTGTCGGAGACCACAGAACCTGAGCTGTGTGGTGAAGGTAATGAGCCCCCCCACCCGGCGAGTGAGGTGTCCGTTGTGACAATCGCTTGTACATCCGGATCATGGAAGGGTTTCCCCTTCAGCAGATTTTCTCTTGTCCACCAGCAAAGATTTTGTACTAGTGTTGGTGAAACGACCACTAGATCGTCCCACTTACCACCTGCCTGAGACCATTGTTTCGCCAAACACTCATGCATGGGTCGCAGGCGCGCGTGTGGTACCAGGTAAATGCAAGATGCCATCATGCCCAGCAAACGCAAAGCTTTGCGCACCATTATCTGACGGCCGGCCTGATAATGCAGTATATGCAGTAACATATTTTGGACTCTTTCCTCTGACGGAAAGATCAACCCCTCTTCTGTGTTTATGACAGCTTCTAGGAACTGTTTGTTTGTGCTTGACACTAGGCTTGATTTCTTCTCGTTGATGGAGAAGCCCAATTGTAAGAGAAGGTTGATAGTTCTTTGAATGTTTTGCCTGCAAATTAGGGGAGACTCCCCTGTAATCAGCTAGTTGTGCAGGTAAGGGTACACTGGGATTGCCTCCCTTCGCAGGTGTGCTGCCACCACCGACAGTACCTTCATGAATACCCTTGGAGCAGATGCTATACTGAAGGGCAGCACCTTGAATTGGTAGTGCTGGTTTGCTATCATGAAACGCAAGAATCTTCTGTGCGCGGGGAACATTGAAATATGAAAATAGGAATCTTTCATATCCAGTGTTTCCCCCTTTTTAGCAGAGGTATTACCTCTTGTAGCGTAGTCATGCAGAACTTTTGTGGCTTGACATATTTTAGATCTTTCTTTGGCACAAGGAAGTAAGTTGAATAAATACCCTTGTTTTCCTGGTTGGCCGGGACGATTTATATGGCGTCCTTTTGGATCGGAGTGGCAAATTTCCTTGGAGGATGTGCTGGTCTTCTTTGGAGTGGGTTTTCTGGCGTGGGGGTGGTTCCGGGGTCGCTAGATGAGCACTATACAATACCCACCCGCTACGGTGAACAGCACCCATCTGTCTGAGGTGATTCTCTCCCATGCTTGGGTGAAGTTGGAAATGCGCCCTCCTACTGGAGAGGCATGGGAGGGGACCTGAAGCAGGATGTCACCGTTTCTGAGGTGGGGTAGCACCTATGGAGGAGGGACCCCTTCCCCGACCACGTGATCTGCGCAGCCCCCTCTGGTAATTCTGAGGCTTGGCCTTGATTGTTTCCCCCATGCAGTTCCCTGATTTTGGTTATAGCTGTAACCCCTATGGGAAAATTTTCAGTGTGAGTGATGAAAGGAACAAGTTACTTACCTGTAACTGTTGTTCTCCAGCATGGGTCTGGCATGGATTCACATGCTCATGAATATTCCCCGTTGTCAGGCTGGGAATCCTCGGTATAGAAAAAGAATCAGTATCAGTTTCGTTTCTGATCGGTCTTTCTTAGTAGTAACCAATCACTGGTCTCTGGGTCATACTGCCCCCAGCCAATGACTGCCCTCTCCCTAAGCCCCGCCTCCGGCAGCCATCCTCAGATTTGGTAGCACGTAAAGTGGCAGTATGACCAAGTGAAGAGCCGCAGAGGGGTAGGCGGGAGGGTTCGCATGTGAATCCATGCCAGACCCATGCTGGAGAACAACAGTTACAGGTAAGTAACTTGTTTCTTCTCCAGCATGGGGTCTGTCATGGATTCACATGCTCATGAATAAAAGAATACATAGCAGTATACCCATGCACAACCACGAGAGGTGGCAACAGGCTCAACATTAAGCAACTCTTACCTCCTCACCAGGCTCACCTTAGGCGAACAGGTTGCGCAGCACTGCTTGGCCGACCCTGGAGTCCCGATCGACGCAGTAGAATCTTGTGAAGGTGTGCGTCGACCTCCACGTCGCAGCCCTGCAGATGTCCAGCAGGGGCACACCAGACAGGAACGCCGTGGTAGCAGCGATTGCTCTGGTCGAATGGGCTTTCGGACGGCCGGGCAACTGTCGGTTTGCCAACCGGTGACAGTGCATGATGCAGCCGGAGAGCCATCTGGAAATGGAAGTCTTCGAGAGAGCCCTCCCTTGATTCACAGTCCCAAAGTTCACAAACAGTTGTGACGTCTTCCGAAAACTCTTCATGCGGTCCACGTAGAACTTCAGCGCTCTAGCTACATCCAGCGAGTGCAAAGTCCTCTCAGCCGGCGACGAAGGCGACGGGAAGAAAACTGGCAACACCAAGGGCTCGTTGAGGTGGAAGTCTGACGGCACCTTGGGCATAAAGGATGGGTGTGTCCTCAGCACCACCCTCGTGTCATGAAAAGTCAAGAATGGAGGCTTGCAAGACAGGGCCTGGATCACTCCCAAACGTCGTGCGGAGGTAATGGCCACAAGGAAAGCGGTCTTCCATGACAGGAACTTCAACAGCGCCGAATGCATAGGCTCGAATGGGGCCCCCATGAGCTTGGTCAGCACCACATTAAGCTCCCACGCCGGGGCAGGAGCCTTCACCGGCGGGAATGATCGGAATAGTCCCTTCATGAATTCTTTCACCAGGCGATGAGACCACAAGGACGCCCGTCCCGTCGTCCTGGTATATCGGGAGATTGCAGCCAGATGTATTTTGATGGAGGCGTGAGCCAGTCCAGCTTTGGCCAGCGACAGTAGGTACGGCAGTACTTGAGGGGCCGTAAACCGCAGAGGGTTAATCTTCTGTGCACGGCACCAGACAGAGAACCTCTTCCATTTATGTCCGTAGGACTTGAGAGTTGAGGACGCCCTGGCCTTTGCAAGAACCTCCTTGCAGTTGGCCGGGATGTCGTACCCTCCAAACTCTAGTGCTGCAGGAGCCAGGCCTGCAAGTTCAGCGACTCCGGGTTGTGGTGAAGAATGGCGCCTCCTTCTCTGGAGAGAAGGTCTGCGTCCGTCGGCAGCTTGACTGGTGGGGACGTTGACAAGTCCAGAAGGCCCGGGAACCAGATCTGTCTCGGCCACGCCGGTCCGACGAGGATCATCCTGCACTGGGACCTCTTGAGCTGGTTGATGAGCCGAAGGAGCAACGGCAGCGGAGGGAACGCATAAAGAAATAGGCTGTCGCAGGGGAACGAGAAAGCATCGCCCATGCTCCTCGGCTGGGGGAACCTGCTGGCGAACCTCTGGCACTTGGAATTCGCCGCCGCCGCGAAGAGATCGATTTGGGGTTCGCCCCATCGTCGGAAGAGTCGATCCACTTGATCCTGCCGTAGTTCCCACTCGTGGCACGAGCGCAGCTCCCTGCTGAGTGAGTCGGCGATCGTGTTTTTTATTCCTGCCAGATGAAGAGGCACCAGAAACATCCCTTGGGCGACGGCCCAATGCCACAGATCCTGGGCTTCCTTGGATAGGGCCGGGGACCTGGTTCCGCCCTGCTTCCGGATGTAGAACATCGTGGTGGTGTTGTCGGTGAAGATCCTCACCACCTTGCCCTTGAGGGATGGAAGAAAGGACCCGAGGGCCCAGAACACCGCGCGGAGCTCCAAGATGTTGATGTGGAGAGACTTCTCGTCCGGGAGCCAAAGGCCTCTCGCGTGAAGATCTCCGGAGTGTGCTCCCCAACCTTCCAGGGAGGCGTCCGTCGTCACTGTCACCTGGTGAGCTGGGGTCTGAAAGTCCGTGCCCGCCGACAGATGGGCGCGGGTACTCCACCACCGTATCGCCTGACAAACGTCTCGTTGAGAGGGATCCTGTCCTCGAAGCTGCCCGTTGACTGGACCCATCGGGCGTCGAGGAACTCCTGTAAGGGTCTCATCCGAAGCCTGCAAAGGCGCACCAGATAAATGCAGGAGGACATCATCCCGAGGAGGGACTTGATAAATTTTACCCAGGCCATGTCCGTGGCCAGCAGACGCTGCACTTTGCTCAGAATGGTCCTGGTCCTTTCCTCTGACGGCGAGGCCAGCAGCGCCACTGTGTCGAGCTTGGCTCCCAGAAACAGAGCGACTTGCGACGGAACGAGGTGGGATTTCGGAAAGTTGATGGAGAATCCCAGGTCTGTGAGCAGCTGGACGGTCTTCGCAGTGTGGTCCACGGCGAGCTCCCTTGTCCTTGCCCGGATGAGCCAGTCGTCCAGGTAGGGGTAGACGTGGATCCCCTGTAGGCGCAGCCGCGCCACCACCGGTGCGAGGCACTTGGTGAACACCCTGGGTGCCGACTTCAATCCGAACGGGAGGGCCTTGAACTGGTAGTGCCGCCCTTGGACTACGAACCTGAGGAACTTTCGGTGTCTTTTTAGAATGGGGATGTGGAAGTACGCATCCTCCAAGTCCAACGACGACAGGAAATCGCCCTCCCCCAGCTGTCCCAGCACATGCTGGAGGGTGACCATACGGAACTTCTGTGCCTTGATGTACTTGTTCAGTCGTCGTAGGTCCAGGATGAGGCGCCATCCTCGTGTCTTCTTTTTTACGAGGAAGTACCTTGAGTAAACTCTGGAGCCCCGAAGCCTCTTTGGGACGAGCTCGATGGCACCCTTCTTTAGCATCGCCCTTACTTCCAACAGTAGTTGAGGGACGTGATTTTCCTTCCTGGCCACGGGTGGAACGCGAGGGCGTGTCCTTGGGCCAGGGCGTCCAGCACCCAACGGTCGGTGGAGATGGACTCCCACACGCTGACGAACCTCGACAGCCGGCCTCCCACCGGGGTGCTTCGGCGGGGGCTTGACCCCACGGTCGGTTCAATCTTGTTTGGAGGCCGCCTTGCCTCCTTGACCCCCTTGTCGACGACGGGCACCACCTGACTTGCCGCGTCCCCTGTAGGCTTCCTGGGACGAAGATCTTGCCGCTTGGCGGTAAGTGGAGGAGCCACTGCCGGATCCCTTGGAGGCACCTTGTCTGCCTCCGGAGCTCCGAAAGGACGGCCGTTGTTGTTGGAGCACTCCCAGTGCCCGGGCAGTCTCTGTCTGTCTTGATGGCCTGAAGGGACTCATCAACCGCCTTCCCAAACAGGTTGTTCCCGTCGAAGGGCATGTCCAAAACCTTGGTTTGTACGTCCTGGCGGAAATCCGTGGCCTTGAGCCATCCTCGTCGTCTCAAGCAAACGCCATAGCCCAACTGACGGAAACCGGTGTCTGCGATGTCCGTTGCCACCGTGATGGCGTGGTCCGGAGCAATCTCCCCCTCCTGTAGGATTTCAAGGGCCTCAGCCCTTTTGGCGTCCGGAAGGAAGTCCAACAGAGGGGCGATTTTGAACCACAACTCCCTGTTGTAGCGGGCTACGATAGCTAGGGCGTTGGCCGCCTTGAAAGTCGTCGCTGCAGATGAGATGATCCGTCGTCCCATCGTGTCCAACTTCCTGCCCTCGCCGTCCGGCGGGGAAGTTGATGTCGAGGCCGATGCCCCCCAGCTTTCTTCTTTGCCGCCGCCGAGACGACCAAATCCGGGGTAGGTTGTGCCCGAAGGCACAAGGGGGCAGCGTCGGGGACCCGGTACTACTTCTCGTACCGGTCCCTCTTTGCCGGCGCCGTGGCAGGGTTGAGGAGGGCGAGCCCCTCATCCCAGATGTCATCAAGAAGCGGTACGGCGAGGACCGTCTTCCTTTTAGCCTTGCGCCGTTGGTATAGGAACCCTTCTTTCTTCTTTTCTTCTGGGCAGAGCTGGAAAAGCTCGGATGCCCTGGAAATCATGGCATGAAAGGATCCAATCTCGTCGGGCGGGGACGCCCGAGCAGGGGGCGATGGGGGAAACGTCCCGTCGTCGCCTCCGTCGTCATCTGTACCGGTCGTAGCCGTGTCTGTGCCTGTAACATCCCCGTGGGTAGTAGACCGGGGGGAAGGCAAAGCATGCCGCAGAGGTGGGAGAGGTGGCGTAGGATGCGTCCTCCTCCTCTTATGCGGTGGACTCTCCGAAAGGTCCTGGCTCCGGTTCCCCCATCGGGTCTGGCTCAGGTACCTCCGTCGGGGGAAGGAGCAACCTTGTCCTTATCTCCGAGCATAAGGACTGAATCGCTGACAAAATGGCCGCCGAGGTGTCCTGCGGCGCTGGAAACGACGGGCGCGAGGGCTCTGGAGGAGCCTTGTCGGCGACATCGTCGCTCTCGTCGTCGCCCTCGTCGGGATCCCTCCCGATGGGCTAGGCCTCTTCCACGACTTCGATGAGCTCTTCTTCAGAGGTCGTGTCCATATCCACGATGGCCACCAGCCCCTCCCCCACCTTTTCCAACGAGGACTTCGTGGGGGTCTTCTCAATGGGCTTGAAAGACGACTCCCTCCGCGGTGGCAGGGAGACTCTGGGTCCTGAGGGCGCCTCCACTGGTGTAGCCTCCACAGGCTGAGCCAGGGCTGCAGCGACATCCTCAATTGAGGTCTTAGCAGGGTGAAATAACGCCATTGTCACCTTCTGGACGCCTGGGGCCTTTACAATGGTTAGGGTCCGAGCCTCGCTCCCCCTCTGCCGAAATCTTCGAGATCGACCAGGGCCTCCCCAGAAGCTTCTCCGGGTTCTCGGACTTCCTCTTACCCGAGCCAGAGCGTTGGCTCATGGTTGATGGCGCCGGGGAGGATGCGCCCTGCCTGGCAGCCAAGGAGCCTGACCGTTCGGCGCTCCCGGTGCCCGCAGACTCGTGGTGCTTAGCCTTTTGTTGGGCCCCCGTCGCCGGGGGACCCTCACAGGACTTAGAAGACCGCTCGGACTTCTTTTTCTTCTCCTCGCCTGACGGGCTCTTCCCTTCCAGCCAGTTGGCGAGACGAGGTGGCGATCCTTCATGGTCCGCTCCGACATGTTCCCACAAAACGCACAGTCCTTCTCCTTGTGCGTCTTGTCCTCATGGAGACAGTAGAGGCATAACGAACGCTCGTCCTCCTTGAAAACATTCTGGAGGTGGCATCCAGGGCAGGTCCTGAACAGCTTCTCGGGCATCGAGCTTCCTTTCTCCTGGGCCATGTCCGGGGTAGGCCTCGGAACTTCTGGAATCCTCCAAAAGCGTAACTCGATGAAATCTTCACCCTTGAGGGGCGTAAAAAACTCCAAAACGGATCCCCGTTGATTGGATGTAGAAACAGTGGAGCTTGAGGCTCTATTTAACCGAAAAATGAGAAAAATCTCCTGAAAAAGCGCAAAAATGCAGCAAAAGCTCGAGAGCTACAGCACGAGGACTCCCAACACTTGAACGTGCGGTAAAAATCTGAGGATGGCTGCCAGAGGCGGGGCTTAGGGAGAGGGCAGTGATCGGCTGGGGGCAGTATGACCCAGAGACCAGTGATTGGTTACTACTAAGAAAGACAGATCAGAAACAAACTAATACTGATTTTTTTCTATACCGAGGATTCCCGATCTGACGACGGGAAATATTCATGAGCATGTGAATCCATGCCAGACCCCATGCTGGAGAAATTGCAGTTTCCCCTCTGGCTAGGAGGTTTATTAGTCAATAGGGCCAATGATTTCAGTGTATCATATTCTTCCTTGGGTGTCTTCAAGGCGTCCTCGACAGCCTTGCCAACGAGTACACTGGGCTCGACGGGCATGTTAAAGAGAGTGGCCTGCGTCTCTGGTTTAAAGCCGGATTGGCATAACCAAGCGTGACGCTTAATAATGGTACCCTCAGCTATGATTCTGCTGGCGTTGTCTGCAGCGTCAAGAATGCTCTTTAGCAAGCAGCTTGAAACTGTCCTTCCTTCTGAAGCCTCCAGTGCTAGTTGACTCTTGAGGGGTTCCGGAATGAGGAGAGTAAAGCCGAGACCTCATCCCATTTATGGCAGTTGAAACAGGCTAATAAAGTAGTATTAGCTATTCTGGTCTGGAAAGCAGCAGAAGAGGCAACCTTCCTGCCCATTGTGTATAGACTTTTACTTTCCTTGTCTGGAGGAGCCTCAGAGGAGTCTAGGGGAGGACCTGCTCTTTTCCTTGTCGAAGTAACAACGAGCGAGTCAGGCTTTAAGTGCCTCTTGATGAATAGCACGTCTGATGGAGCAGGCCTGAAAAGTTTCTCTATGCGGGGGTTCACCACTCACGTCTGATTAGGTGTTTCCAGTGAGGGTTGTACTTTTCGCTGGACAGACTTTAGTAGCGGAATAAACTGAGATACAGCCTTTTTATCTCCCAGGATCTTGTCAACTAAATCTTTGTCCTGTGGATCCTCTTGGGCAGATATTTGGAAATGCTCAGCCGCTTTGATGAGTACTTCGTTCAGAAGGGGCTGATTATCTATGGGTGAGTCTACAACAGGTTGGTTCTTATCAACCGGGGACTCGATGTTGTACATGTCTGTATTTGGATCACCCTCATTGTTCTCATTATAGCCATAATAAGGGTCTGTGGCTTCTTGGCTATAGGTCTTCATGATCAGTGTCTGGGTCATATAGGTCAATGACAGTGGGCTCTTGTTCTAGCTCACCAGGGCAAGACCTCTTAGCAGGGGGTTGAACAGGGTTCTGAGACCCAGAGGCCGCTGATCTGGGGGATGGAGTGAAAACCTGTGAAGTAGCTAGGGTCTTTTTCATAAAAATTTGCCATGAAGGACATTCTTCTCATTACCCTATCTATATCTTCAGCTGATCATTGGGCAGAACTAGGAATGACCATTGATTGAGGTGTGAGCTAAGTCTTCTGGAGTAGGTGGAACTACAGTAGATGGCGTAGCCTTTTTCTTTAAGGATGAAGACAGGGAAACCTGCACCTGAGGTCCTTTCCTCTTGTGAGGGGACCTACCTTTCTGTGATTTATCCCTATCAAGGGTCTTGGATGAGCTCTTCTTAAACTCCCTTGACTTAACAAGGCCTTCTGGAATGTGCTTTTTAACTAAATGGGTTAGTTCGGTATGTATGTTTTTTTTTACCGCAGCACGATGAATCACGGCTACGGTCAGATCCGAAGTGTCGTCAGCTGAATCGCGACCTTCGGGAATGCTTTTATCCACGTCGTCTGTTCTGTTTTTCGACAGTCGGGGCCTATCATGTGGCAATCTCGATCTGGAGTGCCCAGAGGACAGCAATTCAACTGACCTCTCCCTAGACGTCGTGTGTTTCCATTTGCTCGACACGTGTGTCGAGTCTCGGCCGTGGGTTTGTGTGTTTGGTGGAGGGGGTAGTGAGAGCGCTTTCGCTACCCGGTGTCGTCCCTGTAACAAGGCCACCGGCCTGTCTGTTAGGGTCGGGGGCCTCCTCTTGGGAAAGCAGAGCAACCCCGTCGCCTTCGCTGTCAGATACCTCGGCAAAGCTGCCGTCGCTGAAGGCACCCGCAACTTCTATGGCCTCGAGCTGCCTGGGGTGGTGGGCCCTGCGTTTAGTTAAGCGGTCTTTCAATGTCTTGGGTTTGAAGAGTCTACACGCTCGACGGGAACCCTCGATGTGGTCCCGAGGGAGACACAGGTTACACACCAGTTGTTTGTCGACCCACTGGAACATTTTGTTGCACTTAGGGCACCATTTAAAGGGGGTCCTATCCATAACGGAATAACAGCAGCTAGGCAAATGTAGCGTACGAAAAAGGGGTATATACATTCTAAAATGTCCTCCCCCCTCTTTCCCTACTGTGTGGGCTGAAGCCCGGAGAGGCCTTCCAAGGCTGGAACGGATCCGTCGACGGGAGTCTTCGACAGTCTTTTGTTCTTCACTGCCGTCGGATGAGCTCGATAGTCGGTGAATATAAAGGATAGTAAGAAAAACTATTGGTAGTAATAATAATAAATGGCGATGAGCCAAAAGGAGAACCCCGATTTAACATCCATCTATGATGGCGGAAAAAAAAAATCTGAGGGACCTCAAAGGCGTGAAGGACCATGGGTACAGTGGATCTCACACTAGGGACAGTATTACTGGCACGCCCTGTCGACACCCCTTCTCGAGTTTCGAAAACAACAACTGTAATACTCTGCAGCTTCCATTAGATGTTGGCCAATGCACAGCCAGCATGTGATCTAAGCAGGTTCCACAAGCCTCAGAAATTATATATATATATATATATATATATATATATATATATATATATATATATATATATTTCTGATCAGGAGTTTGTGTATAATCAGTTCTGTTCACCACCCTCCATTCTCGGTCCTTGATTTTGTTTATTGGTTGCACAGGTTCAACCGCAACAACTGCAGTACAGCATATAGTTCTCCCCTGCAAAGAGGCAATAATAGAAGCCTATGTGCAGTTCTGTTGCAGAGACTATGGGCCTCATCACAACTTTGGCGGTAACCCTTAAATCCTGTGGTTGCGCTATTACCGCCGGATTTAAGGGTCCGCCAAATCAGGAAATCCACCGGCAGTAAGAGCGCGAAAATTCCCCATTGAGCCTAATGGGGAATGGGATTAACATTACTGCCAAAATCGTGATCCGGCGCCATTAGCACTGGGGAGTTTGGCGGTAGGGCTAAGTCGTGATCAGGCCCTATGTCTTTGGCTCTGGTCTTGTGATGTCTACGGATACAAAAAGGGAAAAGGGAGAGAGGAAGAATGGGAGAGGGGAAAAAGGCTGTACGATGTGTACTAGGGGGTTTGCTTAATTGTCTGCAACAAATGGGGTACAAAGCATGCACCCATGCCCTAACTCGGAAGTGGTTTTCAAGTTTAAAAAGGTTTAAGTAGAACTGGCCACCAGGGGGCGCGCAGATGTGGTCTGACTTCGCGTGAGCTCCGCTACTTTGAGTCCCTAGGAGGGACTGAGCCCCCACCTTGACGACCCCCCCCCCAAGATTCTACACCAGTGTACCGCCAGCTGAGGACCCCCCCCCCTCCGGCTGATCGAAAACCCGATCGAAATCGATCCCTGCAAACCTGAGATATACGTCCTTTAAAAAGACGCCACACATAGCGGCCCCGCGGACTGCTCGCAGGGAACTGCTTAACGGTCGGAAGCGGACCCTGGGCCTGACGACCGAAGAAAGCCTGAAAGAACCTGAACCCCGGCGACGAAGTTCATACTCCCGACGACGTTCCTGGTCGCAAAGGGGACGTGGCAACCTCGGTCGAGTCGGCGGAGCTTCCGAAGAGCGTGATCGGACTGGGCCTTGAGACAGCGCTGAGCGGGGAGACGGTAGGCCCATCCCATCCACCTTGTGAACAACGGGTGGTGCGCCATCACCGCGCAGCGGCGGTTCGGGCCTCTCTCGGCCCAAATGTTCACCCCCGCACCTCGCACAAGAGGAAAACATCCCCAAAGCGTCGGCTGACCCGGACATCGCTTAAAGGGCACCACGGGTGACCCATACGCATTACTGTACCACCCATACCCTGGGCATATCAACAAACGCACCACGGTCACCCCTTCCAACACCTAACAAACTACCCGAGACCACCGACGTCTGAGTGCAGAGGGTTGGGCCCCCGACTCAGGGGCGTGTGCCTCCTCTGCCCCCGACCCTATCTCCCAGACGAACAGCACTGGTGACACCACAGAATTTCGGGAGAACCAATGGACATAAGGGAGAAACTAGCTACATTCTCCTACGTCTCGACTTCTGCCAAAAATGGTGCCCACACCATGGCGAACCAAAATACCTCGGGGAGTGAATCAGCAGCTACCAAAGGGGACATTGCTGCCTTACTGGGCGAAATAAAGAATATGGGTGCCAGCATTGGCTCCAAAATTGACAAGATCACCCAACGCCTAGACACCATGGAGGAGAGGCTCGAAGGGGTCGAGAACAATCAAGCGTCCATAGACACCCTAGAAGCACAACTCGACCAGCGGATGACCGAACTGGAGCAACGAGAGGAGAGCTTCAAACTCAAGCTTGATGACTTGGAAAACCGGGAGAGGCGGAACAACCTGAGGATTTTCGTAATCCCAGAACGAGAAGGGGAGACGGAGAGCGATCTGAAGAACACCCTGCATGACATCATCAAACTCTTAGTTGCCGATGATGCGGTTGATGAACCTAAGACAGAGAGGATACACAGAGCCGGAGGGCCTCCAGGCGGACTGAGATCTGTCCCTGCTCGATTTCACTGCTTTCAGGACAAAACACGGATCCTCGAGAAAGCAAGAGGCAGCGATTCAATTACCCTCCAAGGATCCCAAATCTCGATATACCAGGACCTATCATCCATGACCTTGGCCTATCACCAAACATCTGAAGGAAAAAGAGCATAAAATACAGGCGGGGAAACCCCTTCTCTCTGTCCTTCGAATACAACGGAAACAAAATCAAGCTAAGCTCAGAGGGGGAGATCAAGGTGTACATCTCTGACCTCCTTGGACCAAGCGCAGGGGAACACGATCGGGGAGACCCATGCTGAGAACAAAGAGGATGGCGTATACAGGGCCCCAGAAGGAAATGAGTCAAGCGATCGAGGAAATTTCGGAGAGGTAATACCCCCCGCAGGGGGAGAGAAGCGATGAACTGCAACACTGGTAAAATGACATATTCTAATACATATGTCCATGACCTGAACTGTGAAAGGATGTATAGGCTAAAAAGAGACTTGGGCCATGTAAACGAAGGAGGGAGGTGAAAGGGGGCTCAATCAAGATTATGATGTTATAATAATCTTGGGGACCTGAAGTGACGGTCCCTAAAGGTGGTTCGATACAGGACCAGTGTCTTTACCTGGGTCCGCACGCACCCCGTCAATGTTGGAAGGGGGGCAGGATGCGGGGGGTGGGGGGCTGGGCAGACAAGAAATGTACAGAGGATGAAGCATTATCGGCAATACAAAGGACCACTCAAGACGACGTGAGTCCTTATGAACACTATATCTACTTGACACGGGTCACGAATCCACAACCGAAATACTCTGATAATGGCACCAATTGAAGAACAGAAGGGTAGGGAGTCCCTAAGGATAGGAACACTTAACGTGAAAGGCCTCAACTCGCCGACCAAGAGATCACTAGTGGCAAGGGAATTCCGTAGATCTCAAATAGACACTCTCCTTTTACAAGAGACAAAGCTTGCCAAGGGGGAGGAGAGAGGCATACTAGGAAAAAGAGGGGGGAAACAAAATCTGGGGCTCGGCCCACTCAGGAAGGGAGGAGTTGGAATCCTGATCAGGAAAGGAATCAATTTCTAAGTAGACAAGACCTGGTCCGATGTAAGCGGGCGTGCCCTCCTGATATCTGGGAAAATTGCAAAGGTTAAAGTAACAGTCGCAGTAATATACTCTCCCAACGCAGGGCAAGCCAAGTTCCTAGAAAAGACAATACCCAAAATAATGTTAGAAGCATCTGGCCAAGTTGTTCTCGGAGGAGACTTTAATCAATGGGCAGACCCGACCAAAGACTGGGAACCAGGCAACCCTGAGATAAGAAACCAAATGAGAAGTGATCGCACTGGGCTTTCCAACATAATGGAGATATATGACCTGCAAGATGTATGGAGAATCAAACATCCTAATGAAAGAGGCTACACATTCTACTCCAATCCGCACAAAACATTTACCAGGATCGATTACTTGTACTTCATCAAGGACCTCCTTGATACCACAACGCTATCAGAAATAATTCCGATAACATGGTCAGAACATGACATGGTCATGTCAGATATAAAATGGGCAGACTTACCTGTTTCAGGAGGGAAGTGGCGCTGTAATGAAAGCCTGTGGAAAGATACAGTATTTAAAATTGAAATGGCAACTGAAATTGAGGAATACTTCAAACTAAACAACAATGGGGAAGTCTCCAAGCAGACAATATGGGAGGCGGGTAAAGCCACCTGGAGAGGCATCGTGATACGTGAAGGATCTACCAAAAAAAGAGAGAGAAAGATCATTGAGCACAGACTTGGGTCCGAAATATGCCAACTGGAAAGCGAGAACAGGGAACACCTGGGCACGGACTGCGACAACAGCAACATAGCACAACGTAAAAGGGAAGAACTAAGACTATTGGAGCACGAACAAATTGTGCACAAACTTCGATTCATCACACAGAAATTCTATGAGAAGGGGGACAAGGCCGATGCATTATTGGCAACCAGACTCAGAGAACAAAGGGCGGAGCGGAAAGTGAAAGAGATAATTGAAGAAATCCCTACGACCCCCCCAACCCTCCACACTACCCCAGAGAGTTTTGCCAACTTCTACAAGGCGTTGTACACCTCGGAAGTGACCCCAGGACAATCAGATATAGATCACCATCTCTCCCAGATAGACATGCCCAAAATCTCGTACTCTGAAACTGAGCTCTTAGAATCCCTGATATCCGAACCTGAAGTCCAAGAGGCAATTAAAAGACTAACTGTAGGCAAATCCCCCGGAGAGGACGGTTATACCGCTGGGTTTTATAAAACCTTCAGCAGCCAACTAACACCATTCTTGACAGAGCTCTTTAATGAGATGCTAGAAACAGGGACAGCCCCCGACTCCTTTACGAAGGCGCTCATAACAGTGATCCCAAAAGAGGGAAGGAACCCCAAACATTGTGGTTCATACTGCCCAATTTCATTGCTCAAATTAGATGCCAAAATTTACACCAGGGTACTAGCCGCCCGACTGGAAGAACTGATCCCTCACCTCATACACAATGACCAACTCGCATTCATATTGGGTAGGCAAGGGGCTGACACCATGCGCAAAACTCTCCATCTCATCCACTCATCACCAGAACTACCAGGTGACCCTGCCCTACTGTCAATAGACGCAGAAAAAGCCTTTGATAGAGTGGAGTGGGAATTCCTGAGGGAAGTCCTTCGCAAGGTGGGGATAGGGCCGAGATTTAGGAAAGGAATACGAGCAGTATACACATCCCCAAAGGCAACCATCTCTGTTAATGGGGAATATTCCAGATGGTTTGATATGGGACGTGGTACTAGACAGGGGTGCCCCCTCTCTGCAATACTTTTTGCGCTCTCCCTAGAACCCCTGGCCCAAAATATACGATCCGACTCCAGAATAGAAGGCATGAGATTGGGAACGAAAGAATATAAGATAGCACTCTATGCTGATGACATACTTTTACACATTACCAACCCCTCTGTATCGATCCCTCATGCTCTCCAACTATTAGAAGAATATGGCAAACTCTCTGGGTTTAAGGTGAACAAGACTAAATCAATATTGTTCCCTTTGCAAGGAACGAAAGAGGAAAACGAAACCAAGTTCTTGCCCCTAGGCCTTAGACTCAAACACTCTGCGTTTAAATACTTAGGCATCCAGATCACTAAAAACCTAACAGAACTATACGAAGCTAACTTCCCTTTTCCCCTCCAGAGTTTCTCAGCTGATCTGAAAAGGTGGGACAAACTCACGATCTTGTGGTTAGGACGGATTAACGCCATTAAAATGGTATGCCTCCCCCGATTCCTGTACCCTTTCTAGATGTTACCTATCGAGATACCAAATGCGTTTTTTGAAGAGGCCAAAAAATGTGTGCTTAGGTTTCTCTGGCAGGGAAAGAAGGTGACGCTTTCCAAAGACAAAGGAGGAGTAGGTCTCCCCGACCTGCGAGCATACTACAAAGCCCCACAACTACGTATCCTTATCCCACACTTACGTGACCACAACCACCTCCAATGGGTCCACATGGACAATCATTACTTCTCGCCGGCCACTGTGTCAGAATGGCTATGGACCCCTCACAAAAGAATACAACGGAAAATTAAGGGCCACTCAATACTAAGTACCATTTGGAACATCTGGCAACCAAGCAAAGCAATGAACAAGATCACCACTTGGCCATCCCCACTTAGCCACTTATGGTCCCCTAGCATAAACGACCACATACCCGAAGTAGGAAGAGTGCAATCCTGGTACGAGGCGGGACTCGAAAGGGTATGGCAACTCCAGAAGAAGGACAACTTCATAACCCTTCCAGACCTAACTGAAGCCCTATGGATAGGCCCAATATCACCTTACAATACATCCAGATAAAATGAGTCCTCACAAAATCTGCATGGAAGGAAAAGCTGCAGAGAGAACTCACCCCATTCGAACAACTTTTGGATTCTAAGTCTGAAATGAAGGGTTTGATATCTGCAATGTACAAACAACTTATCGAAGCAGGCACTGGGTCCACGGAACATCTCAGAAGCAGATGGGGGAAGAGACCTAGGAGAGGAGATAGATCCAGAACAATGGGAAATGATGTGCAAAAACGCATCCAAAACATCCTTATCCAGTCAATATAAATCACACGCCATTAAACTCCTACATAGATGGCAATACGACCCACTCAAATTATCCAAGATGTTTCAGACTCTGAGCCTGAGATGTTGGCGAGAATGTGGAGAAACAGCAGACTATTGGCACATGTGGTGGAGCTGCCCATGCATAAAGGTATTCTGGGAGGAAGTCCTGGCATGGATCAAAGACAGACGGCATACAAAGACGTTGGATCCACGCTTGGTTCTCTTCGGAATGGAAAAAGACGAGGATGAATGGACTAGACTCAGGGGTCTTGCCCCACACCTATTACTAGCAGCCCGTGCACTGCTAGTAACAAAATGGAAATCCAAAAAGGTTCCAAGTAAGAAGGAATGGATCAATTTGTCAACCAACATCTACACAATAGAATTGATCACGGCATCCCTACACAACAAAGCGTCACAATGTGAGATCTTATGGTCAGAATTTCGAGGCAAACACCTCTCAGAGACGACGGACTCCCAACCCGAGGACACTACAGGATCCTAATTAAGCCAAGAATCTCCAAAAACTCTCAATACAGGACAGTTATGACCCAAGAATCAAGAAACCCTCACAATAGTGAACCGAACATTACCCGCTATGAACATATCAACAGAGAAAAGATGCCGCAATGATGTCTGCCCAGCCATGGGGAGGGAGGGGAGTGTGTGTGGGGTATGTTATAATGACTGTTACTACTAGAGAACGGAAACGAATACAAGGACGATCAATTGTATAATGAGACTACTTTTGTTCTTTTGATGTAACCATATGCTAACAGAGTTGTAACAAGTGAAATGCTCAAATCATTTGTTTTTCTTTTTCTTTTTTGTTTCAAAATCAATAAAACCACATTTTTTTTTAAATAAAAGGTTTAAGTCTGTCCTTTTTTCTTTTAAAGAGTAGGAGGTTCCCAACCTGAGGAAACTCTTGCATCGATTCAACTGGGCCCTCCCATCACTGTAGAAGCTGTTCTGTCTTTAGCATCAAGCATGGAATGCATGAAAAGCAGTATTGTTCCTTGCGAGAATGGAGGAATTGAACCATTTGGAAGGTGTCTTGGAAGTCAGGGCGTGGGATTTGGCAGTGGGGGCACCAATATTGCAGTTACCCAAATGTTCATCCATCTCTATGGCAACTGATGATTATCAAATGGAGAGGGTCATGTTAATGGTTCATACCCAACTTGGTTTTGGGAAATCTTCATGTGGGGTAATCAAGATCGGTTTCCTTTCCCTCAAAACTCCAGCCTATCATTTGGGAGGTCAGAAGCAAACGTCTTCAAGCCCTTGCACAAATAATTGTTGCATCTCGCTAACACAGCATAAGCTTTTGCCTACTGCAAATGGAGAGAAGTGTTGCAGTACATTTAGTTATTGATGCTGTCCATCTGCTAAACCTCAGTGTCTAATGAACAGTAGTTTCCGATACAGGGTACATCCACCACAAAGGATTGAGTGATTCATGACCTCATCTGGTGTCATATACTTGGGCTCCAATGTCTTGCTGCTACTCAGGATTGAGAAATAACCTTTTGTATTTAAGAAGCCATATTTAGAGCATCCTGCTGTATAGGGATGCCCCCTTGTCCCATCTGGACAGCATTAGCAGGGTTACCCGTCACACATCTGTTTTGAAGGCCACCTTGATCATTAAGTCATCAACTAAGGTCTGAAAGAAGTTGACCTCTAACACATTCATCCCTAGGATATTCTGAAAGACAAACAGGAAAAAAGAGGACTAACAGTGGAATCTCCAGTAGGGAAGAAACAAACAGAGGTTTCATGGGTAACAAGACCATCATTGCATGAGATGCAGACAACCAGGGATTGTAATAGTCTCATGCAGTCCAACATCATCCTAACAAGGAAGAGGGGGCAGTGAGAGGAGTACGTCCTAAATGAAGTTTCAGAAAAACAGACTGGAACTGGACCCAGGATAAACTAGGAGTTATAAGGGAATGGAAACACCCCTGGCCCCAAGAGTTCTTTCAAAGACTTTACTAGAGGCAGAAGCCTCATTGGTTCCAGGATACCATACACAAATGATACTGAGGAAACCACTGTGTGCATCCTGAAAACAGACGTTCTCCTCAAAGTGCTAAAGGGTGAAGGCGCATCTCTCTAGCCCAGTTACATGGAGCTTGATTTAAGGCAGTCCTCGCTATATGCCCCAGCATCATGTCAGTGAGCACTAGACCAAAGAGAACCAATGATCCCTCATATGTAAAGCATTCAGATTTGGCAACTCTTCATGTGTGGCAGAATACAGCATTTAAGCACCAATACCACCACAGGGATGCCATTGGTGATAGCGGGTCTAAAATCCATACACTGGCTTGTTCTTTTTGTCTTCTGAAATTTCCCTTCCTGCAGAATGTCTGGGAGCTTCTGTGCTACCCTAGTGTGTATGCGAATCACAGCGACTGTCTGGCAGTAATGCATGTGTGTTAGGTAAAGCAACCCTCAGGGGATATTGGGGAGGAATATCTCAATTTAAGAATTTGTATTAAAAATAGGTCATAAAGCACACTATGAAGTTCATGTGTTGCAGGAAATTCGCTTTAAAAAGATGTGGCATTCGCAGGCAGTTTTGTGGATCGCACACAAAAAAGGCCATGTCCGTTGCTAGGTGACCATCAATGCATGTACGAATTTAGCATCAGCAAATTATGCTCCTGCCAATCAGAAAGGTTCTGTATCGAGTGAAACACTACATACACAGGAGACAAAAATGTGTCTGTGCCATGTCACGGAAACAGTGTCCCATCTAGTGTGCCACTACCAGACTAGAATAAAATGGCAATCATAAATCACATGTTGTTAGCACCTGTGCTAGCAGTCTAAGTTAATCAGGATTGTAAGAACATGTGCCAATGAATAATGCACAACTCCCAGATCTGAAGCTCAGATGGCCACCACACACTCCCCTTCCACTCTGCTCACCCACCTCCTGTATCAGCCTGCAACTATTACAAAATTAATAAAAACAAAAATAGCCCCTTCACACCGCACCCAAATTGCCTCAGTGTGAAATTGCTCCCATGGAAAGAGAAAAGGGGCTCATTTTCAAAATACCTTTTCTAGTTTGACTACCATGTTGCCTGGGAAAGATTTCATTTCATGAATGAACAATTGCAAAAAGCCCAGAATGGAAGAAAAAAACTATGAGCATTCTAGACATTGTGCCATTGTGCTGACTTTGATAATCAACCGAGTTGTGGGCCCATAGGCTGGTAATGGCAACACTGCCCTAACCTGGCAAGCAATTAGTATCCGGTATGGCACACCACCCAGGTGATTATCACCTCAGTAGAAACGGGCCAGGATATTTACCACTTATGTACACTTTGTTCCTGTGCTAGCTAATGAAAACAATCAGAATAAATAAATGGAGGGCTGATTCCATCATATTTCAGGTTACTATTTCAATCTGTTAAAATCACCATGTCAATATCACCTTCAACAAAGCATGTCTAATACTCTAATCTTGCCAGCATAATAAGGCTAAGGGCAGATAACACCTGTTACAGTCCTCTCACCCAGGTCTCTAATTCTGTTATAATTTTCAGAACAACCAAAAAGGTTAAGAACACATTAGAAACAGACGAAAAGAGTTGGAGAAGGCGCTTTGAAAGCTTATATTGTCCTTGTGGAATGTTAGCTAAGGGAGACAGTGGAAACTGATGCAGAATGTTGGAATAGGAACATCAAAATTCCTAAGAGTGGTTAAGTGATTTTGCTGGCCCAATGTTCACAATGGCCCACTCTTAAAATGGATTTTCAGAACCCACTTTGTGGGCAGGTTCTGAGAGGCCACCTCATTTTAGAGAACCGGGCATTTGGCACTTAGGTCTATCCATACCCTTACACAGTAACGTAGACTGAGCAGACTTCAAGAGACATGGGTGTGGTGTAGATGTACACACACAAACCTCAAAGTGAAATTACTTAAACTCTACCATGAAAAACAGTAAAAGTGAGAATAGCACCATGTGGCATGCAGAAACAGGAAGCAGAAAGAGATGTTATTCATCCCCCTTAAAGAGCCCTGCTTCTGCTGTGACCCAAATGAGATCTCAGGAAAGCTGTGCTCATTGCCTCATCATGCGCTGTTCTGCGCATGCTACGGCTCTAGAAATGAGACCAACAACTAGTTGTGCAGAGCAGCCCCATCCTGTGCCTGAAGGGAGCGTGGCTCTGCAACATCCCATGTGAGATATGTGTCTGCCACAAAAGGGAGTAATCAGGCAGTAAGGTTGTGCTTGAAGGCACAGACTGGTGCAGCACTGCAGTGTGCTCCACTAGGGCATCCTTTTTTAGGAGATGATTGTTCCCCTCACCACTCGAATGTTAACTCTGCCTGTAAGCAGACGTCTTTGGCTTAAGGCAGTACAAAGGTATAATTCTGATACTGTCACAGGGTAGCACTATGATACTAGTATCTGCAGACTGTACAGCAGAGTGGGCTGTCACAGTGATATCTGATTATGATTAATGGATGAAAAAAAGCCCTTACAGGTCTCTGAGCAGTTTCCAATAACATCCCTCACTAGCCAATCGGACACTCCCAGCAGGGTCCCCTAAAAGGGTCTCATAGCATGGTCTAGAAGACAGACCTATTTGCAGCCTCAGAGGAATCTTGGGAGTAGAGCTATGAATGTACCTCAAAGTGAGTTTCAGAGCCTGAAGTCACAGCTGAAGAAGCCATCACTGATATCCCAAAACAAGTCCAATTTGGTGATTGACAATCGACTTTCCAAATGGAGAAGACATGCCTGACCCAAATGACTCGCCAACATCACACAATCAGTCCAATCGGCATTGCAGTGTGAGGCACTGAAGACAGGTTCTGAGGGTCCACTAAAGAAACTGCCCAGCACAATCCTGGAATTATTAAAATCATAACCAATGTGGCATAAAATGGTCAAATAAAGGTCCAGAAGACAAGTAAGAGGTCGATGAGAAAAGCTACCACAAACCACCCTCGACTACAGAAATGTTTTAAATCAGGCAGCCTCAAGGACGGGCAAGCTCTGCAAAGAGCATCCAATCATTCAAAAGGAGCCTGGCAGGAGCGCAACCTGATTAATGTGGGATAATGCATCATTTTGTTTTAGTGTGTCGGGCTCAGAGATCAGCGTTGCTTCAGACCTGTACATTTTGTTCCTTTTTCAGCTAAACCCCTAGCAAGCATCACACCAAATGTCTCCCTAGCCTCACATTCCTCTGCTGCACACCTAGTGCTTTGCATAGCTTTTTAAAGTTCATACAGGCCACATGCGGCTTCACAGCAAATTTAAGGAAAACCTAGCCCACAATAATAGTTTCTTTTCTGCAGTTTCAGTGCAACTGCTGAAAAAAAAAAACAAGTGGAGACCAGCCTTTGTAAAGGGAATGCGAGCCAATTGCATGCCCATTAAGATTGAGAAGCGAGTGCCAAATTAGACATTATCCTTATAGATTGGCCACCTTCCCTGTTAATCTTCTCTTTTAACACTGCAGTCACTACGCCCACAGTTCCCTCTTCTTGACTGTCCTTTCCAACAGCTGGATTGGTCAAAGATTTTCCATTCTGGGGCTGGCAGTCTCCAATAATATCTAACAGACAAACAATCCTCCATACTTTTAGGGTACATTTTTATTTTTTGTATTTATTGGCTATTTGTAAGGTACCTATACAACAAAAGGTTTCAAGGCGCCACTACACTGCAGCACAAATCGAGCCCATCATGCAATTGTTTACTTATGAATGTCAGTACCAGAAACTACCCTCATTGGCTATGTGGTCATTCTTAGAAGCATTATGAGTCATCCCTTTTCCTGATCATCGGTATGCTTTGATTACTCTTCACTGACACAACATGCATGCAAACTATCACATTCTCTGTCCCTACATGTCATCCACCCCCCCTTACATGTACAAATATTTTGTTTGTTTTACTCTGCTCCCCCTTTACCCTCCTCTTCCTCATCTCCTTCTCTAGTCCTCTGCAGTCTAACGTCCGGATATCCAAGGCAGGGGCACAAAGCACCACGTTGCTGACAATGTGCTCTACTGTCTGACCACTACATTTGTGAATGGTTCAGCATAATAATAAAAGCAGCATTATCTGTTCCAATAACTTTATATACCCTGCGACTTGCTTTTATTGCTGCATGTATAACATGTTGAAGCAGTAATCATTTTTGCATACACTGGAAAAAAGGGGTCTACGATTCTTTTATTTGATGGACAAAATAGTAAAACACTGAAACAAACTCCATATTTTGTAACCACCTGTATTCAAAATAAAAGAACATTGATAACTGGAATTCCTATAGGCTTTCAATCTTAACGCTTTGCAAGAAATCCACGGTTTCCAATACTGGAGGTACGGGTATTCCACATGTCCGGAGGAAGGCAGGCTGGACGTATATAACTGTTGTGACGAATCTGAGGATGTCGTCTCTTCTCCCCTAGGGAGAGACCTTTACCATGGGAGCAGGGTGGTATGTCCACAGTATAACAACCAGTCCCCTTGGGGTGGTGCACTGGGGGAGGATTGCATGGGAGAGGAACCCCCTTATGGGATTAGGGATGACCATCCCCTGAGACCGGGGTATACTTCTGCTTTGCCAAAGCCTAAACCTTCTTCCCTAATTCCATCCATTGCCAATATCGTTTGTTGTAAATTCAGCCAACCTAATATATAAGACCTGACTAAGGCACCAAGGAACACAATAGGCTTTCCACATAGCTCTAATGCTTGTACTGGGAAGAAGATGACCAGGAGTATGAAGATCACGCCAGAGAACCAGAGTGAACGGTCTTGTCTCTCACGGCACTTGACTGGTAAACGGCAATACAAAATAGCAGAGGGAAAACAACATGAGGAGTAACTGCCTCAATTTCCATAGTAAAGATGTATTTCCTCTTGACAGAGAATTCACGTGCAACGTTTATTGCATGCAGTATACAGAAATGACTGCAAAAGGTTTCATACTATTTGCCACGAAGTACTTTCTATGTATCGTAAAGCTGCACAAGCCCATGGCGATACTGTTGGGTAAATTTGGTTATTTACTCCTGCAGTGCTTTCTGTACCGCAAGCAGTAAATATACCAACTCACAATCAGGCTGCATTTTAAAAATGGAATATATTTGAAATACTACATGTTAATGTTCCAACCATACTCATGAGACCTTAAGTATGAAAGACAGGTCAAATGTGACTCATTGACTTAATGTGCTTGGATGATATCTTTCAGGTTTGAAATGTCAAATCGGATCCGTGAATGAGCCAGCTTTTTATTTGCATTCTGGTACAGGTTTTTGTGTTGTATCACAAGAAATACAGAACTACACACAGAATGCACTGTAAAATAAGACTATATTAACTTCTTGCATGGGGGACAATCTAATAATGATCTTACTTATTAAAACCCAGTTCACATATCCCGAACCGAACGCACACACTTCTCCACTGACCCTCCTTGGAAGGAGAGGACAGCTGGCCACACAGCCCCATCCGTCATGGAGGGCTTACACTGTACTTACAGCATGGCTATACCCCAGTGCTTGCCTGCTCTCTCCCCAGCAGCTTGGAAGCCGGAGAGTCCAATCAGAGATACGGTGGGTGTGATCGTCAATGGGCCAATGTACTTAAGCAGAGCTCCTGGCAGTCCGAGGAATCCAATAACAACTTCGATTAATGATGACATGATGATTGCTCCTTGGATCTGAGGAAAGACATCAAAAAGAAAATTACTAGAATGTCAGATACTGCAAACCTTCTCGTTTATGGGTGGTGGTGTGTCAGGAAAGTGGCGATACATGCCCTGACAAGAGCTGAACAATTACCCTTGTCACATGTAATACGTATTGGTGAGCTGGCACAGCAGCCACACTAGCACATTATGAACACGGCACTGCAAGAGCTTTTTGGCGTGCTTCCTTTTTAAAGAGAATATGTTGTTGTGGGTAGTTGAGATAGGTTGGTATACCCCAGTGATGGATCATCTACCTGCCTGTGGCTAGGGTTTCTTTGTCTTAACCCATCAGGTTTCCCCAAGGTTCAACGGGCTCTGACTAGAAATGATGCACCTCAGAATGGAATTAGGTGGGCAAATGGAGAGGTGGGTTAGTCAAGAGTTCAAAGACTAGAAACGATATGACGAGTTGCATGAAAGCACATGTGATTCCAACACTAGCAAGTTAAATGGGTCGTGCATTTCTTAGTTTGAGTCCTTAATTAGCGGATTCCCTTTCTTTCTTCTAGTGCAGATCTGGGTTGATTGCATACTCTTGGTAACTAGCAGTGCCCAATCAATGGAATGGCACACACTGTTTGATTCATTCTCCAAGTAAAAAGGGAACTCTCCAATGTGGACGCGTGGATAAATAAGTATCCAAACATTAGAACTCGCTGTAACTAAAAATTATAGCGGCACTGGCCAGATGCAGCCTCTATTTAGTATGATGTTCAAAAGTCGGGAAACAGAGTAGCAGGTTTAGTTCTGATGAAAGCACTATGAAATTACCATCAGGAGTATTGCATCTCCCAACTATGCTAATAGAATAAAAGCCAATGTAAGCCCGATGATTATTAGAGGAAGGCTCTTTCCTAAAACATTTTTAAGGTCCTGGAGGGACCACCCAATTTAAATATGAGCCATTAATCAAAGTATATTCACGGTTAGCCCCCAATCTCTTAACCTTGCAGGAAATAACTATTTTCTGCCAGTATATTGTGGGAAATGTGTTATGGTTATGAGAAGAAATGTGTGATTTTTAAATCGTATACACTGTTACATATTTGGATAATTATTTTTAGTTTCTCTAACTTTAATGGAAATTCAAGCACAGACAATCCAGTATTTTGCAGACATGCAAATCTCAAGTCCAATTGATGTCTCAAACTTCACTAGACACGGACACTTATCTATTGGTGGCAGAGATGTGGTTGTTTATGCTAACTCTTCACATCGCAAAATGGCTGCAGTAGATATTGAAGCGCATAGACTAGCAGGCAACTCCTATTGTAGTTCCATATTGCATACAAGCTGATGGTGATTTCTAAGGACCATAGACCACCTGGGACAGTTGTTAAGAGAGGCAAGAAGTTAGATGGGATAGAGTGGTCACCTGACATCTCAAAATCAACACAGGTTTTAAGAATGCACACAGAAAGACTCTGCAGTGCCAAAATATGAAAATGCTCTTGGTCAGTAGTTCTCACTTTTGTCGTTGTTTCCAGCCATCATTGCCATTTGGTGCTATGATAGGTTCTAAAGGAGTGGTCTAAACGTGGTGCGAACCCCCCGCCTGGGACTGAGAGTTGTGAATGGCAGCAACAGGACACACTGACGAGACGTGTTGCGCTAAAAAGCTCAGAGGGAGACCAAGCTTGATCAAAATATATTTATATAGTGCCTAACCACCATTGTTATGGCATCCAAGCGCTGAAGAAAGTAGGAGAATTCCGTAGACCATAGTCTGAATACACTGTACATTAAATTGCAGGCAAGTCTCGGGAGGATAGCTCAGGGAAAACGCATTCGCCTTGGAAGAAAGACGGTTCGATCCCCGGGTCAGCGCTTAGAAACCTCTGGGTATTAAGCACGTTATAAATAACCAATTACAATTAACATTTGCTTTGGCAAAGATAACTAGTTTTTTTTTTAAATAACCTTATTTAAACGGTTGCGATATATGACAGCGGGGGGGGGCTTGATGGATTAGGCAGTCTTTAGGAAAAGTTTCTATGGTTGATGGGTCTGGGCTGGGCAGTGCTGCTCATAGTCCAAAACCTGTGTCCAGATATTGGTGAAACGGAGAAGAATCCCCTTCTTAGATGCTGTAACATTTTTGCCACCACAATATCCCAAATCTTAACCCACCAGAGCTGTAAAAGTGGACCCTCCCACGACTTCCATTTGCGGGCTATCGTAATTTTCCCAGCTAGGAGAAGTTGAGTGATTAGCTTAGCTGTGGCTCCGGTTCTTGGATAAATCTCCGGGAGAGGGGTGCCAAGTAGTATCCCCTCAGGTTCTGGGGGTAGGGCTACATGAGTGATGGCATCGATTGCATTTATTACTGCTTCCCAGAAGGATCGTGCCACTGTGCAGTCCCAACACACGTGAAAGTATGATCCACGAGCCCCACATTTCCTCCATCTGGCAGGGCCCAGTGACTTCTCAAAGTGGTGTAGGCGCACTAGGGGAAAGTACCACCGTTCTGGTAATTTTAGGACATATTCTTTATTGGTTACACATCTGGAGGAGGTTTTGTTCCTGGACCAGATAACCAACCATGTTTGTTTTCTATAGGGTGACCCAGTTTGGCTTCCCAGAGGCCATGTATTTAGGACAGGTGGATAACATATCCTCTTGTAGCAGCTTATAAAACGTTGAAATGTCTCCTCCCTGAGGACCCCCCTGTAGAGAGAGTGCTAGGGAGCTAAATTCGTGTGTGGCCAGTTGCTTAAGAGGCGGATGGGTAATCCAGTGCCAGATTTGTGTGTAACCTATCTTTCCATTCTTCAAAGTTGAAAGCCGAGCCATTTTCAAAGAGCTGAGAGACCTTATGGAGCACTTCCCAGAACCAATTCCTGAAATTGGCTGAGCTTAGGCCTGGGGTAAAGTCCGGATTGTGGAAGACTGGGTAGAGAGGGCCCATTTCCTTTGAGGTCCCTTTCCTATTTAATGCCCAGTGCCAGGTTTTCAAAGTAACTTTAGCCTTTACTTGCTGCCTGTGTAATATGTGGTAGAGAGATACGACGGGTGGTGGGGGGGATGGAGGGGTGGTCTGGACTGTTCGATGGACACACCCATTTTGGGAGGATTGCGGGAGTAGGCTTGGTCAGCAAGTTAGCCATTTGTGCTGCCGCATTATGGTTAGAGATTGGGGACCTTCATCCCTCCCAATTTGGCAACACCCATCAACACCTTTTTTACTATGCATGCTTTCCCTCCCCTCCAAATAAATTGGGAGATCTGTCTTTGTAATTTGGTAAGCGGTTTCAAGGGGGGATTTCCACTGGTAGTGCTGAACACAGGTAAAGAATATGGGAAGCAGATTAATTTTACATGTGTGACTCTCCCCATGATTGAGATCTCTTGAGTTGTCCATCTCTTCAGATCGGTTTCTAGGTCACTGAAGAGACGGGGGAAATTAGCTGTATAGAGAACTTTTGGGTTTGCTACTATGTGGACCCCTAAATATTTAATTGATTTGGAGCTCCACTTTAACGGGCAGGCTCCTTGGAGAGCTTTTATCTCTTCTGGGTTCAGTCCCAACCCTAGGGCCCCTGACTTAGCATAATTAACAGCAAATCGCACTGCTTTCCTGAAGCCTTCCAGCTCCATCAAGGTCTTCGGTAGGGGGGACTGGCCGTTGATGAGAGAAAGTATTATGTCATCGCATAGAGGGATATTTTGAAGTGGTCGCCCTGTACTGCCATTACTGTGATGGAGGTGTTCTTACGGATCCGTTGGGCAAGGGGTTCCATAACAAGGGGGAAATTTATTGGGGAGAGCGGGTACCACCGTCGGGTTCGGCAGGAAAGTGATATGGGGGCTGCGAGTTCCTTGTTCATCCGTAGGACCATTTTTGGGGAGCTATAGTTTGCTAAAAGCATTTTGCGAAATAGGGGGCCAAAATGATACGCTTTAAAGGCTAGTCGCATGAACGCCCAGTCTACCTTGTCAAAGGCTTTAGTTGCATTTAAGGTTAGTAAAGCTAGTTTATGGTGTTCCGATTCAGCCACTTTCACTAGATTGAGAGCCCTCTGTATATAGTCTCTTGTGCTCCTTCCCAAAATGAAGCCTGTCTGGTCTGCATCGATAATCTTGGGGAGAATTTGTGCTAGCCTATTTGCCAAGATTTTGGAGTAAATGTTAGCAACTATATTAAGTAAAGAGATCGGCCTATATGACTCGCATTCACTCAGGTCTTTATCAGGTTTTAATATTAAGATAGTTATGGATTCCCACATAGACTGGGTTATCATGCCTGTCTCCCGGAAAGAGTTGAAAAGTTTGGTGAGGAGGCTCATAAGGAGTGACCTGAAGAGTTTATAAAACTTGGGAGAGAATCCATCGGTGCCGCAGGCTCTAGGTTTCAGGGTTTTTATCACTGATTCAACCTCCTCTACAGTGATCAGAGATTCCAGGGGTTCACCGTCTATATCCGTTATGGCAGGAAGGGAGGCTTTTGCGATGCAACTTTCCTGTTGGGCCAGAGAGCGGTGTGTGGATGACATCGTCTCTATCAAGTGCAAGGCACAAATTAGTTTTGCAAAATTGATTAGCCAAAATTGCTAAGTAAAACAATTGATTAGCAATCCAACCCAAATGATTAGCAATTTTTATGTCTTTATTTTTAAAGGGATGAGCAGTTAATTGCAACGTGGTAATTGTCTAAATAAAGTGCAGTTGCAACTTAAAAAATGTTTTACAGAAGTAATCTCTGGGCCTTTTTAAACCGTGCAGCACAGGTACAATTCATTTATCACATAGCTACTCAAACAACATTTAGGCCGCCTCATGCCTGCAAGTTGTTATTAGTGCGGGACAACTTCTAGCAAATGGCTGGGAATAATGTATCTTCAGACAATCATCGGGCAGGAGAAATATTATTCCCAGACACCTTATAGCACACATCCCCACACTGAGAACACAGCCTGCAAGCATAGGCCTTCTAAATGCTCTTTGAAGCGTGGGACGGCAGCAAATCACTGCAGTCCAGAAGCAGCATCAGGGCCTTTGAACCTTTTCAGTTGAAAGGTGCCCAAGTCTGGGAGGGTCCACCAGCAACTGTCCCCATGTTGGTTGTCAGAAATCATATGACATGGCAACATACTTCTTATATTCCATACTTTAAATGTGTACTTTGCGGTGCACATATTACACACATAACAAGCTGCCTTTGCTGGAGTCCTTCAGGCCGTCACCTTCCTTGGGCCTCCTCGGTATCTTGAAGGGTTATCACCTTGTTGCCTTTTAAGCCAGGTGGCTTTAGAATAGACCCCTGCTGCTAAAGAAGGATCAATAGCTTTTCAGTGAAAGTTTAGTGTTTCAGTTCCCCACAGTTTGGCAGTCTTGCGATATGTGGTATTAACCCCCCACTCCCTGACTGTATTTCATTGTCTTCATTAGAATGTGTATTTGGTTGTATTTCATTTTTATTTGCTCTAATTTACCCAAGTGTAAAAGATTCCTGTAAACTGTAAAACACTTTATTAAAAAAAAAAGAAAAAAAAAAAAGGTTTGCAGACTTTTTCTCCACTCCAGGCTAAGGGCCCCCCAAACATCAGATTGATATGGGCCTGCACGAGCTATGGCAAATCTTCAGTCGGCCCTGCAGCAGTCTGGCGCTTCAAAGACATTTAGAAGGCCTCATGACTGTAGGTTATGTTTTCAGTGCCAGGGTGACCATTAGCAAACGACTGGGAAGAATACATCTTCTACCAATCATCGGGCAGGAGAAATATTTCCAGACACTTGATAACACACAACCTCTTATTTTTTATTTTTTTAACCAGTTTATTCAAATTTTCCAACAAACATGTAAACACACAATAACTTCAAAAAATATAACCAAAACATCCTTAAATTGCAATAATAGACCCAGAAACCACCAACAAACAATCAAACTAGAATGTAATGTCCAATCTTAAAGTTCTTGGTGAAAAGAGTGAAAGAAAGAAAAAAACAAAAAACAGAACCTCTTGATAATACAACCTGCAGGCAGACCCTGCATAACCTCGCCCGATTCTGTGTCTTATTTTTAAGTATTTGTCCCCTTTTTCAATATAGGGAAAGGCAAGGACTGATTTTTATAGACATTATAGAAGCCGGGCTGTAGAAATCGCAAGGTTTATGATTTTCAAATGTAGGCAAGTCTGCCTGCAGGCATATGACCATGTGAATGTTGTTTGAAGCACGATGTGCAGACAAATCACTGTACTCCCATGTTTCAAAGAACAATAATAAGGCAATGCCTTAAGGCAGAGTGCCACTTACGCACCCCGCCCCCCGCCAGTTCTCTGTGAACAATGGGGCCCGAGTGTCATTTTGAAAACTTTAAGAATCCGGATTGACATGCTATTCTGAATCACTCCGGCTGGCCTCCTCTCCTGTTGGTTCTGGTTTAGTGAAGTGTAAACATGCATCCTGCAAAATTAGCAAGTGCTTCTCACTACAAAGGGGGGGGACAACTGCCTTATTGTGGGCAGCCTTGAATGGGGGTAGGTGGTGGACAGGCCAAACTGTGTGGCCGAGCTATCGGGGGACGTGGGAATTACAAAAGCAGAATACTGCAAAGACAGCCCAGCAGTTTAGGCAACTGCTGCTGAGTTGTTATAGGTTTAGACCTGCCTATAAATGCAGTGCCCCCCCCCCCCCAATTCCTGCTGGTAATTGGGTATTAAAAAGGTGGATGGATCCGGCCCCTCACTTCGCAGTATGGGAATTTCTGCCCCCCATCGTGGAATTATGTTCTGCCCCTGTAACGAAAATCAAAATTTGGCACCCATGCCTACAGGCAGTGGCACACCAGCAGAGGGGTGGTGGGGATTTGGGGGGCAGCAGGGGCAAGTTGCCCCCCTACAGGCTCTAATGAGAGCCTAACTGGGATTTTTGTAACTGGGACACCTCTCCTGTTCGGCACCTCAACGAGGGTGTCCAACGGAAAGGTGTCCCGCTGGGAGGGTAATATGTGTTGAGCAATTCCTGCTCAGCATGGTCATTGTCCTGGCACCGGACCCTTTCCAAACGGGAGAGGAGTCCCGCTGCCAGGACAATGTCCCAAGGTCCGTGAGCTAATGTGAACCATTAGGCACTGATGGGACGGAGGGGGGCTATTAACAGTGACCGTTGTCCCATTAGAAATGTGCATGGGAGGGAGTGATCAGCTTTGAGAAGGGTACATAATACTGCAGGCTTTATGAAATAATGACTTTGGCTTTATCCAGGGGGGCTTGGTTAGGCTCACATTAATCTGTATGATGCTATTGTGACTTTGCATGAAGGATGGGGAGAATACAACTAAAGCCATCCTCTTATTGCTGAATATATTTCTATAATGATGTATATAGTGTAAAGTTAATTATGAAAGGGAGTTTATCATGTAATGTGCTTTGCTTCCAAGGCATTGCTTTAAATAAAGTGTTATTTAAGCACAAGAAATGCAAAGGGAAACCTTAATAAATATCTATAGCAACTAAACCTGTGAAGATGTGCTCAGTTGCTTAAATTGTCCACATCCCGGTTTCACCATTTAACCAAAGCGTGTGATCCTTGGCAGATCATTTACTGTGTTTAATCGGCAACTCTATGATTCACTTCAGAGCGTATTTTAATATTAACTTTTCTCAACAAGTGTCATAACTGAACGGAAGAACCCAAATGAAAATTAGACTGGGCCTAGAGGCCAGTTGGCCGGCGAGTATCTGCACTCTTCTAGGCTGGCGTATGTCTTGTGGAGCCCGGGGTTCCTTGTGGTCTTATCTCAGGGAGCAGTCTTTGAGGTATAATTTTGGCAGGGGGACAGGGAGTCCATGGGGAAGACTGGAGGAGTAGGTAATGTCTGTTGCGGGGAGCTTCCAAGTTTCCGACCTCGCGCTACCCTCGCCCAGGTATTCAGTCCCTGCTTGGTGTCTGTAAGGTCTTCATCTGTGGTCAAGGGTCCCCCTGTCAGGATGCTCTCTGCTTCTTCTAGCACACCAACAGTCAGCGTCATACTTTCAAAGGTGAATTGGAGGGTTGCAGGGAAGATTCAGCAATATCAAATTTTCCGGTCTTGCAGGAAGGTGGTTAGGGGTTTTAGCGCTCTGCCTCTCTGTACTGGTGCCACTGCCAAGTCCTGATAAATCTGTATCAGTGCTCCATGGTAGGTCAGCTCGCCCTGTAAGCGGTTTGCAGCCATGCAGTCTTATTTAGTAGAGAAGAAGTGAATGCGGGTGATTTCATCTGGGAGGTATTCTGTGGTGGCCCCTCCGTGACTGCGTATCCTGTGGGTTCAGTCTAGGAGCAGCATTGTTTCGTCACATTCTGGTAGGAGGGACTAAAATAGGTTGGTCACATATTCCTGTAGGGCTTGGCCTGCTACTGAGGCGGGCACCCCTCAAATTTTTACATTGTTCCTGCAAGCTCTGCTTTCGATATCTTCCTGCTTGAGTGCGATAGCTTCATTTTTCTGCTCCAAAATCTGAACTTTCCTGCTGGCAGCTGTTAGTTGTGTTATTTGCTCCAGGGAATGATCTTCTGCCTCACTGACCCTGTGTTCCAGTTCCTCCATTCGGTTGTCCAGACCATCCACCCCAGTGGCTATTTCCGACATGCAGTTTCGGAATTCTGGCAATGTCCACCAGGAGGGATTGAATGTCCTCTTTTGTGGCCCATTGGCCTGGAGGCCTTTCGGGTTACTGTTTGGTGACGCCCCCCTTCTGGCTTCTTCACTTTGTCTTGCGGCTGTAGCAAGGTGGTTATATCCACAGATTGATGTGGTTTTTGGTGTTTGGCCATTCTGATTGTATGTTGCCGAACGCCCCCCCGCCCCCCAACTGGGTCCAGGGGTCCTTGTGCCCCAGAGTTCACTCACCAAAGACAATGCGCCATATTCAATCCTTTGTTTTAGCACCTGTGCTCCCAATATCAGGAGCTGGGGCAGGTTGTACTGCCTTTTCCTGCTCTCCTCAAGCTCTGGGGCAGACTGTTGGCTGGGGTGCCAGATTTCCTACCTCACCCCCCGTCGCGATAGTGTGTCTTCAGGGTGAGGTCCAGCTTGGTTGGGATGGGCTTTACTCCCTTGCCAGGAGCACTGACTTGGGAGCATGCTATGGAGTCAAGGGCATCGCTGTCTTTCGGGGTCCTGCGTGGGCTGTGTGCCAGTGGTGCCTTGGGCTTAAATGCGTGTCACAGCTGGAGGGGAATATGCGTTTCGTTTTCGCTTGGGAAGACCCGGCTGATCCTGCTTGGCCGACGTAATGGGCTCGTTCTAGCAATGCCTCCCTCCTCTCACAGTGGGGTGGCCGTGACCATTGACCCAGGAGCTCCCTCTTTCTTCTGCTTTGCAGGAGTCTACTCGGCCCGTGACAGTGTTCTGCTTCCTATCATGCACGGTCGGCTGTCAGGGCTGTATCGGGGCCGCGCAATGGGAATTCTCCTGCCCTGCGCCCCAGGTCCGCTTACAGTTGTTTCGGACTCTCTTCGATTTTACTCCCCAGAGGCCAGAGCCATCTTGCGTGTCTTTTCCGGCAGAGTGTTTCAGCTGTCTCACGGCCATATTTGCGCTCAGCAGGTTAGCATTTTCGTTGTCATTGGAACCAGGCACTCCATAACTATTCTGCTGTTGGTGGCTTTCCTTCTCGCATCGGCTCCATAACCGCTGCTGTGAACAGGATATCCCAGGCTTTTCACGGAGGCTCTTAGGGAAGGGGCCGCATTGCTGGTGCTTCAAGCCACGCCCCAGAGTATTATTTTGGGCAGTTGGTGGCCAGAGTAATATTTGGGTTTGCAGTATATTGTGCTCTGTATTTTTCTGTCCTTTGTGCCGATAGTCATGTGTAAACTATAGACTGCTTTTGTGGAGTGTGCAAGTTTAAGGTTCATAGTTGGATGGAATTCATTAATGTGGCTGTGAAACTGTATAAGGTCCTGGTCACTTGAAGTCTAAACTAGAATTATGTCATCCATGCAGAAGTAGTAGAATAGCGAGTCAGGTGGCTAGGCATTTGTGTTTGAGCAGTGGCATATTGATTTGACATGTTAGTACCCATAGCCGTTTCTATTTTATGAAATTATATGTCAGAATCAAATGTTCTGAAAAAGCAGACAGGAACCCACAAACAAATGTCCTCTGGAGTGAATTCATGGGTCGTGGTTACAACCACAAAAGAATCTATGACAAGATCCATACAGCAACAGTAATACCCTGCAGTGAACTGCTGGATTATAAACAGAGTACAATGACTGTGTCCCCCTGTTGTTGTTACCTACTATTCCCCAACTGGAAGTCATGTTCAAGAATGCCAGCAACCTACAGCCCATTCCCCTAAAACAGGAGTCTGCAACCTGCGACCCTCCAGATGTTTTGGACTACAACTCCCATGATCACTTACCATTTACTATGCAGACTAGGGTTGATGGGAGTTGTAGTCCAAAACATTTAGAGAGCCAAAGGTTGCAGACCCATTTCCTAGGATGATGGACGATTCAGAGACTTTTCCCCAGAAAACCCGTTACTAGCTTTCAGACAACCTAACAAATTGAAACAGGCGAAAATCAAAAGTCGGCTTACAAACTAAAGGGACGTGGACACAGGTCTGCCAAAAATAACTATGCAAAAAATGTGCACACATCCAAGCAACAAATACAACATATCGCAAAAGCAACCAAGTCTTTCAAGTACAGGGTTCTTTCACCATCAAAGGTATGTGATTGTATGCACAAAATGCCCACCTGGGATTTTCTAACTTTGCAAAATCAGGCAGACACTCAGACCACAAATTACTTCGTTGCTACAGCAAAACCCACGGGAATAAAAATCTCCCGGAAGGGGAGAAATCTAGCCTACAACATGACATCAATGATGGGAAAAGTACTATTCTTAAAGGGAAGTTCAAAACACAGAAAGACAGAAAACTACTTGAATGTAAGACGATGCAAGTCTTTGGTATGCTACAAACTGGATGACTGCCATAGTTTTATGTCCCATTACCCAAAATAAAGAGTTAACTTTCTTACTGCCCATTCCAACTTGAGACACTGCACATTACAAATGAAAAAAAGATAACTTTGTCTCCTTCCCTTGTTCCCAGGCAACTACAGTCCTATTACTATACAAGGGCTCAACAGTAGGACAAGTCACACCACATTAGCACCATTTGTGGTTAGCTTGGCTGCAAGACAGCAGCATTTCATACCAGTGTGTAACTGTACACTAAAACCACAGCTACCTCTCACACTGGAAATGCTATAGAAATGAAAGAATAAAAAAAAAAGCAAAATGTAAAACTGTATGCCCCCTTAAAAAAAAATCCCATTTTCCTTTCAAATGCCATTAAATGCAAACCTCTTTCCCTCATCTGTTTTTAATTGTAAATCAACCTGCTGAACCCTAGGTGTAAAATGTGCACAACACTACCTTTTTTTTTTTTTTTTTTTTTTAGGTAATTACGTCTGTAGAGCAGCTGCAATTTACATCACTGCTTAAAGGCATACTAAACGTGTAGATTTCTCACACGTCTGTACAATGCTATTGATCAATGTGACAAAACGGAATCAAACCGTATTATTCATTCTTTCACCAATTTTGTCTTTCCATTCCACATACAATAAAATGCAAATATGTTAATTCCTTTCCCGTGTTCACTTGTACTCAAACTGTTCTTCAATATAAATGAAGGTTATCGCTCGGTTGAACGATTACGGCCAGAGGGAGAGACCCACGTGGGACTTGAAAGCTAGCAGACAATACATGAAGTTAACCTACACGTTATCTATGCAAGATCGTGTGGTTTTTGCATTTAAAAAACATTCAAAGCCCCCCTTTGTCAGTCTGAACGCCAGTAATTCACTACACTGAAGTCTAGCGTTGTCTGCTGAGAATCCAGCTTTAAGAGCGCCCTACTAGGGTTTACACCTGGAAATGCAGTAAAATGCCCTAGCATATTTCCCAAAGTGCTCCTACTTGTGTATTATTAGATTTTTTTAAATGGTTCTCTGGTAAGCGTTACAGGCAGCTTTGCTGTGATAGCGAGGCAAACACTAGTACCAGATCTTGTGTTGGTAAATTCTTGACAACCTATTTAGCGACAAAAGGTAACACCTAAGCACCAACAACTCACAACACCTTGCAATTAGATGCAACATTATTTACTCTTATTAAATTTCAAACTGTAACAGTCTGTAAATAAAAGAATTATTGCAACATCTCTTAATCTACATTTTTTCATCTCAGTGCTGCAGAAAATTCAGACTGAATGGGAAGACAGGAAAGAATCAAAAGACTGTCAAAGGCATAGGGATTTCTTGGCTACCAAAATAACACTGGTTTCATTAGAGGCGTGGAAAAAAAAAACAAGGGGGTCCTTGCAGTCCCTCTGCCGGACATTAGTCCTGGTTACGAGAGCCTTACCCAAGGTCTTTAGCTCACTATCTTTCACAGCTCCACCCTACTGATGAGGTCCAACTAGACCGAAATACGTGTTTGGTATTTTTGTTCAGAGGAGAATTGCCTAGCATTTCGGTGCTGGACTGCCCCAGGGCAGGACAAAGACTGATATGTTTTGGATATTTCTTCTCTGGGAAAGATAGTGAGCTAAAGAATCTGGGTAAGGATCTCGTAATTAGAATCAAGGTCCGGCAGAGGGATTCCCAGGACCCCCCTCAAAGATTGCAAGGTGGCAGGAGTCGCAACACTACAACTAATGAGGTTCGTCACTACCGGGTAGTGAGACATGATAGTAATATGTGTCTGAAATTGTAATATTATAAGGTAGACTAGTGGCTGCCTGCAGACCTTGTGTGAAACACACATTGTAAGCAAAGACTGGGCAATACTGAAGGAAAACTATAAACCGCATTGCCAAAGTAAAGAGGGGGCAATACTTCAGAAAGAGAACTATTATTCCAAGAATGAAGAGGCAATAGTTAAGCAAAATACCCACAAGCAATGCCTAAACCAAAAGCAGTGGAATAAATAGCACCAATGTGTAATGTATCCATACAGAAGATTAGTGAATACTAATGTTGTTGAAAGTCAAAGACTTTTCTAAAAGTTTGAAGCAATCCTCACCACATGGTACTTGTAGTAGTGTTAGGAGTTAGTATCCTGACATGCGAGTATACATAAGGGATTTCTAGAGGTAGTCCTGGCAGGTTAGTGGACCAGGAAGAAGATATTGAAATACAAAATTGTGGTTGAAGGTTGTAGAGAAATCATCCTGACAAAGTTTTATTGATGAAGCATTGTGAAGTATTTGTTCAAGGAGGAGATTGTGGAAAAACCATCCTGACAAACCTTGTTGTTGATCAAGAAGAATTGTGAAAGTGTTTCTTTTCCAGGAGGAGAAGTTAAGTTGAAATATTAACTGTATGTTTGAAGACAAAGACCTTCTTTTCATTTCGTGGTAACTTTGCCAAAGGTCAAGTGACAGACTTTCGGCGTGTGAAGTACTTGGTATTGTATTCGAAGCAGAACGTGGCTACTAAAAAGGAACTTTCTTATTTCAAACTTTAAACTGAAAAATCCTGCTTTAAACCTGAGGAAGGGGATCAGACCCGGGTTACAAGGATACCTGGTTATAAGGTTTATGTTTAAGCATACCTTAATTTGTTCAACCTGATTGGCATATCGTACCTTTATGAGTTTGATCCATCTATAAGTGTGAGGGACAGATTCCTTTTGTTAGAGTGTTTTCCTTTAGTCTTAGTTGGATAAGAAGGTAAATCCCCTTTAGTTTCGGCATAGTGAGGCGCTTATCACATCCTTTCAAGTTGATAAATTGGCTAATTGTGAAAAATCTTTATCAAGTTGTCCATCAGAAACTAAAAGCAGACATCCCAAACCAAAAATGACGCATCACTGAATTCACTTGGAAGCCCAAACTCTGTGCACACCATATATTGCAAGGGAGTGGCACACTTTCCTCAGCAACCCAACATTTGTCGGGTAATCACACTGAAGAAAAGGAAACCCGAAAACAGCCTACTGAATCAGCTCAACAAGGAGCGCAAATTACTGGACAACAAAGACACGAAGGCACCAACTGCAATGACAGCCAAAGATCTCAAACGACTCAATGTGGGCTAATGGAAAAAAGAAAAACAGAGGAAGCCAAAAACCAGAAAGAAATACTGCAACCTAATCAACAAACTCTCAATGTCCAAGCGCAGAGCCAAGATTTACGACCTTTGAACAGATGGAGGCACCAACATACTGTTACCAAAAAATGGATTTCAGGTAACTAAGATGGTACCAAACAAACCTAGCACAATCAACTTCAAACCCATCCACGCAAACCAGGAAGCAAAAAAGAAAGGACCTGTTGTCATACACAAGCATCACCTATGCATAACACCACCATCAATTAATATTCTGGACTGCAATTGTCTACCTGAACTTCAACCCAATCTATGCTTCCTTCTAATGGATCTACATCCACACAATTACCCCAATTTGGCAGAAAGATTTACATGCGCTGTCAAGCATGCAGTGGATTACAAGCACCAAATGTACAAGGAGATTAATATTTGGTTTGAAGAATAAAAGTAAACTTCAACCAGTTACCTATGCTCTTACATCAGTAACCAACACCTCAAACAATTGGCAAAAGGAGCAAAACACTGGTTGCATTTTCTGCAAAGATGGATGAACAACTACAATCCCTCCAATCCTCTTACCATAGAGCGACAACCTTCTCTTGCTGTCATGAGCAACAGTCTAGCCTGCACTTTCCAACACCCAAAAGAAGAAGGCCCTACCACCAGAAGAGTTTTGAAAGAGTTTTGAGAAATCTCCACTTAGATGATCTCGGCAAGCTAAGCTACTTACCCTGTCGCCATGACAACCACTGAACAAACAAGGGAAGCGAAGACCACGTCTCCGTTACAGGAGCACACAAACGCACTTGCCGAAATCCAGAAGCTATATAACAAGTAGAAGCAGACCTCTGCCACACAAGAGTGAGGGGCAGGACAATGCAAGAGTTAAACAGAGATTTGAGCTGCATGTAATCTAGTCCACCCTGCAAACCGTCCATTGGTTCACCAAAGAGACCAGACAACAGCGGCCCAAGCTTCCAAATTCAGACCTGCTTAAAGAAAGGGAAGGTCACCAAGAGACACAATTCTATAGCCCAGATGAAGGCAAGACCACAATTTGCCGAAACGTCACTGGATAAGGAGAAGCTATACCATTTCTATCACCCCACCAAAATTACAGCTAATGACTGGAGGGGCGACCAAGGATTGTTGATTTCTGTCTATCATTTTGTTTAATCAATCTTTCTGTACAGTTAAATACATGAAAGGAAATGGCAAATGTTTGACAAGCTAATATCCATGCAATAGGATATTTGAAAGAATGCAGGTGCCCATTTGATCAAGATTCAGCATTACAGAACAAACACTGTACAAATCTACTTCGAAACTGTTGTTCTCTCAGTCTTTTCCTTTTTCCGACTGTTTTCATTGAATGTACATGTTAGAAAACCCAGAAATAGGACGTTACAACAATTTGAAATCACAAGAGTGTTTAGGCACTATTTTGACAATAGATGTACTACTAAATGCATAGTGAACAAGATATATTGTCTTGCAAATATAACTATTTTTATTTTCATCATTTTTCTAAACATATGTACGTGTCGCTGTATTCACCACGTCTATATGTGTAAACAATTGTTCTTGGTCTAAAAACGTAGCACCCTGAGAAATTATCATGGCAATGCTTGGAAAATGTTGTTTATTTCTTTTACAAGGCCAATTTGTTAAGCCCAAGTAAAACAAAAGAAATATCCAGACTAATAATACTTGATGGTTAGGCGAGAATTAAGCACCCCGCACCAACCACATTTTAACATGCAGGATTGATGCACGTTGAACTAGAAAGTGGCAGGACACTTCTAGTTACAACAAGGGAGAACATATAGCAGCAGCAGACCGGTGGCACACAGATGTTGAGCCCCAAGAGGGAGGGAGAGCTGTGCCAGACGCAGCGCACAGAGGAGTTAAGAGGGGGTTACCCCACATAGGCAGGGCTGGCGACCTGGCGAACTGGGCAGCAAGTATGCAGAGAGGCAATTGGGACTTCATGAGGCGACCAGGGCAGTGCCAAAGGAAAGTTGAATCGCTGGCCTCTGCTGCATGAGACCACACGTTTTCTGCTCCCTTGCCTGAGCTGGGGGGCAGAAAGACCCAGCTGCACGCAGCGGCGGAAGAGCACCTAGGGATTAGACTGCTTGAGCATGTGTGAAGCAGGGACAAAAAGGTGCAGGAAACACGAGGAGACCAGAGGGAAAACAGTGATAGTAGACTGCGGGAGACGGCACAAGGAACTGCACACATGTCGGAGAAACAAAATAAAGGGCAGGGCAAACATCTGATGGAGGATTTTGCAAGGAAGAAGGGGAGAAACCCAGACTCTGCAAAGGTGCGGACATCTGCAGAAAGTAGTGCCCAAGGACCGTGGCAGGGCGAGGGTACAATACTGCCTTGTTAGAAAAAATATCGATGCAGTGATTGTTGATATGGGTCTGCTGCGACAAGATGTACGCTCCATAGCGGACAGGCTGAGCACAGTGGAGACACAAGTGCAGGAGAATACTGTGAACATAGGAAATAATAAGCTGAATGTAACGCAACTAACAGACAGACTGAAATAGCTGGAGCAGAGAGTGGAAGATGCAGAGGGTCAATACCCAAATACTGGGCCTGCCAAAGGGGGAAGAAGGGCGCAATGCGATGGAGTATATCGAGGCGATGGGAGCAGGAACAATGATGCAGGGATTCATGGTGGAACAGGCGCATAGATACCTTGCAAAGAGACGCCCGCCTGGGGCGCAACCAAGACCTAATTGCAAAAATGTTGCATTTTTAAAGACAAGGGAACGCATACTGGCATTCTCTAGGGACGGGGAGTTATCCAAAGAGCGTCCTCGAATTTGGCCATATACCCGGACTATACCCTGCAAGTACAACGAAACAGAGCGCTGTTTGGCCCCGTCAGGTCCAACTTGGGTCCTTCCTTTCCTCTATCTCACTCTCTACCCGTGGTGTTCCCCAGGGGTCTAACCTCTCTCCCTGGCTCTTCAACCAATACCTGTCACTTCTCGCCCAAAGCATTGCCATCCTCTGCCCCAATTTTCAAATGCTACGTGGATGGCACTCCTTTTCAGGCTCCCCTCTGCCGCTTCTTCTCCATCTCTCATCTCTGACTGCTTGTCTGCTATCCAGGAGTGGTGTGCTGCCAATGATCTCTGCCTGAATGCCAATACGACAGATTCTCCTCATCTGCACACCTGCCCTTTTCTACTCCCACCTGCGAGGCTAAAAACCTTAGGGTCATCGTCGACTCCACACATCTCTGACAGCTCTAAGAAATCACACTACCAGCTGCACCTCCTCAGAGGTATTCTTCCTTTCCTCTCCAACCCCCAGAAGCTGACTGTCTCCAGAGCTCTGGTTCTCTCTAGGCTGGACTACTGTAACAGCCTCTTTTTTTTTTAAAAAACATTTTTTTTCTGCCCGTTTCTACTCTCCGCTCTCTGCAACTCATCCAGAACAGGACTGCAAGACGTGTCCTTGGCCTCAAGCCCTGGGATCGCATCTCTCCAGGACTGAAATCTTTGCATTGGCTCCCAGTGGCCGCGAGGATTAAGTTCAAGATCCTGTGTGTTGTCCACAAGGCCTACTGGGACCTGGGGCCTCAATACCTTAAAATCTCTCTTTCTAAGTATCTTCCTTCTCGAGCTCTTCGCTCATCCGCCTCCAACTCCCTCAGGGTCAGTCGCTTCTGCAAGCAACAAGTTGGTGGTAGATCTCTGTCTTCGGCCGGGACCTCCCTATGGAACAGCCTCCCTGCACCCCTGAAACTTGAGGAGAACCATCTTCGGTTCCGGAAGCACCTCAAAACCTTCCTCTTTTCTTCTGCTTTCTCTCCTCCTCTCCCCTGCTGAACTCCTGGCTGAAACTGAAACTGCACTGGTCGCCTGGCCACCCTCTGATCTTGAGCCCTCCCTGGCAACCCCCACACTTATGGACTGTTTCTGTATCCCTACAGCACACTACCTGCACTTGACACCTGTTGTCTGCACTCGCCCTTGCACTTGCCACCAGCTGGCCACACCTTTTACTCATGACTTTCTATTTATTCTTTATATTTATTTTCTACTGTAGATCTTTTGTACTGCACTGAGCACTCCACCTAGCCCTACCCCAGCACTTTTCCCCTTTCCCCAGCACTTGCGATCTCAATGTCACCTGGCCTAGTGAGATCATTGCCTCTGTCTTCCCTCTGTACCCCCTCCCTTGCCTCGCTGTGCCTTGAAACATGTTGTGTATAGGCGCGTTATGAATGCCATATCATATCATATGGGGAGGAGCTTTTAATTGCACAATGAATCCGGCACTAGACAGATCGGATGGGAAATACGTGAGGCAGTCCCATCCCCCTGGCAAAATCCCTGGCGAAGCGGATAGATCACTTAGAATTGGAGGATGTTTGGAGGTCAGAACACATACAAATGCAGGGGTACTCGCACCATTCAGCACCGCATGGGGTATCTACATGCATATATTATTTCTTCACGGGGTGTTTGAGCATTCCGAGTTTCTACAAAGGGTCCTTTCAGATCATGCACCCCTGATCATATAGGCCCCCTATCCCAACATGGAGGCTACGGGCAGAAGCACTGCACAACTGTGTTCCGGGATCAGATACCAGAGAGTATAATAGGTTTCTTTGAGAACAACGCTGGCAGTGTGAACAATGTGGGTACGCAATGGGAAGCCTTTAAGACTGTGGTGAAGGGAGAAGCAATGGGACGCATGAGTGGGGTGAGGAAAGTTATGAGGGACCTGACAGAAGAAGAGCATCGCAAAGCTAAGGCAGAAATTTGGCAAGCGGCAGGGAAGATTGAGAATGGCACCCTGATGGAACTTAAGCAGCAGTGTATAGATCAATGCGAGAGGCTGGGTAAGTTTGATTATGCGCGATACATGGTAAGACTGCATGGGGAGGGGGATCAGCCGGGACAGCTACTGGCGTGGCTATGTAGCAAAGGCGAGAAAAGGGAAATGATTGGCGCAATAAAGGATAACACTGGGGAGACGCATAGGACACAAGCTGGGGTGAACGCTGCGTTTGCTGAATTTTATGAATTTCTATACGAGCAAGAGTGGAACGCAGACCACCCGGAGGTGGAAGAGGCTGTCAGATCTGTCATTACCGAGCCTGACGCTGGAGCAGGTGGGGCTGCTAGACGCACCATTGACTGTTGATACAATCCAGGCGGTTAAAAAGGCACTGCCTACTGGGAAAACGCCTGGAGTGGATGGGCTACCTGGGGAATTATACAGGGAATGAACAAGTTACTTACCAACTGTTAACGTTCTTTGGAAGGGATCTTCCTCCAACGTATTCTTCGTCTATGACATGTAATGTCCACAGCTGTACTGCTTTGGAATTTTTCAGCAGAGGGCGCCCTGCGTCGATTGTGTCGGGTCGATGTTCCTCGAAGGCCTCCGTCGAGGGTGATGTCATCGGATGTTATAAGTAGCACGCACGGCATCCGTAGCCTCCGTTCTTGTTTTTTCCCCTCACAACGTGGGGCACACATGCCTACAATACAGCATTGACTGCACTTAGCCTTGTTGGAACGAAAGCTGCAATGGCATGGGAAATTCTTGAGGGGTAGGCAGGGGGGGCGATGAGGAATAGGTTGGAGGAACATCCAGTCGAAAGAACGTTACCAGTTGATAAGTAACTTGTTCTTCGAATGGATTGTGTCCTCCAACGTATTCCTCATCTATGAGGGACTCCCAAAGCAGTATCCCTGAGAAGAGGAGGGAGAAGAATGCAGACATACCCAATTAAATGGCAGAGTAAAGCATTGCCTTACCAAAGGCAACATCCTGAGCATGGGAAGTATACAGGGAATAATGCTTAACAAACGTGTATGGAGTAATACGTTGCAGCATCACAGATGTTCTTTACCGTTCCACCCCTCTGCAGGGCTGTCGATGTAGCAATGCCCCTGGTGGAATGAGCCCGCAAGCCCACAGGAGGGTCCCTGCGAGCCAACCTGTAGCATTCTGAAATAGTGAGGATGATCCATCTAGACAAGGTCTGCTTAGAAACAGCCTGGCCTAATCAGTGTCCAGTATACCCCACAAAGAGCTGGTCATTCACTCTGACCCTGGACATTCTAGAAAGATAAAAGCTCAATGCCCTCCTAGGATCCAACCTATGGAGACTCTCCTCGTCCTTACTAGGATGCGGAGGATAGAAGGCGGGCAGCACCACCTTCTGACTAGATGAAATTCTGATACTACCTTAGATAGGAAAGACGTAACGTTCTCTCAATACAACCTTGCCCTTGTGGAACTAAGTAAAGGGTGGCTTAGAATAAAGTGCTTGCAACTCGCTCACTCTGAGTGGAGGTAACTGCAACCAAGAAAACAGTCTTAAATGTCAACAATCTCAACAGACAAGAGTGCAAAGGTTCAAACGGAGCACACATCAGAAACTTTAAGACCAAATTAAGGCCCCATACGGGCACCTGAAAAGGCGACGGCGGGAACACATTTGTGAGCCCTTTCTGAAACCGAGCGATCAGTGGAATCTTGAAATAAAATTCCTCTGACGAGTGCTTAAAGATAGAAAGCGCTGCCAGGTAACCTTTAATGGTCCCCACCTGAAGACCCATGTGGGCCAAAGAAAGTAAGAAGGAGAGAACCTCTGCAATGGAGCACTGAAAAGAATCAATATTCTTTCCTCTGCACCAGTCACAAAAACGTATGCCAAAGAGCAACAGTATAGGGACTTTGTTGCTGGCGGCCGGGCCGAAAGCAACACCTCCATCACATCATCCGGGAGGTCACAATCCTTATATCTGAACCATTCAGAAACCATGCGTGAAGGTTGAGAGTCTTGACCTTCGGATGGAGAAACCGACCTTCCACTCGCGAGAGAAGATCCTCTCTTTGCGAAGACGTATTTGAGGACAGATGGGCATGTCTAGAAGGTCCGGGTAGCACGCTCTCCTGGCTCAATCCAGAGAAATGAGGAGCACGCGGGTCCCGAACCGTCATAACCTCCTGAGAACTTGAGAAATGACTGGGATAGAAGGAAACGCGTACAGAAGCGGGAACAACCAATCCATGACGGACGTGTCTCCTAGAGCTCCTCTCTGAGGAAATTCCCTTGGGCAGTACCTTTCACACTTCCGTTTGGCACTGGTCACAAACAGGTCCACCTGTGGGGTTCCCCAAAGGGCAAAGATCTCTTGAAGGACTTCCTGATCTACTTCACTCGTTGGAGACTGTGCCCTGCTTGCTTAGAGCGTCCGCCACCATGTTCTCCTCTCCAGCCAGATGAACCGCCGTTAGGGAGATTGCCTCTCGAATTGCCCAGAACCAGAGCTGCATTGCCTCCCTGCACAGAGAGAGTGACCCTACACCTCCTTTCTTGTTGAGGTAATGCATGGTCACCATGTTGTCCGTCATTATCAGGACATTCATTCCCCGTACTGACGGCAGAAAAGCTCTCAGTGCTAGCCCGGTTTCTCTAGAGTGACCCTACACCTCCTTTCTTGTTGAGGTAATGCATGGTCACCATGTTGTCCGTCATTATCAGGACATTCATTCCCCGTACTGACGGCAGAAAAGCTCTCAGTGCTAGCCCGGTTGCTCTCAGTTCTAAAAGATTGATGTGTAGTTTGGACTCCGATGGAGACCAACGAACGCTGGTCGTCAGATTGTTGGCATGAGCCCCCCACCCCGTGAGGGAAGCGCCCGTCACTACTGGTACCTCGGGCCACAAATGCCAAAAAGGTTATCCCTTCATGAGATTGTATTCCCTGGCCCATCAGAGAAGATCCTGGGAGACCTTTACGGGAACGTGAAGGAGATTCGACATCTTGCCTGAGAACTGGGGCCATTGAGTCCTGAGAGCCCACTGAAGGGGTCACATTCTCAGCTGGGCCCTCGCGCATCAGAAAAATGCAGGATGGCATGAGGCCGAGCAACCTTAAGAATTTGAAAGCCGGAAGAGTCCGGGCATTTTGAAACTTGGAGACCATCTGTAGAATGTGTTGAGCCTTCACCTTGGGTGGCGAGCACATCCCCAAGGACGTGTCCAACACAGCCCTGATGTACTGCAGCTGTTGGGAAGTTGTGAAGGGAGTGGCAGGTGACGCTGAGGTGATCCAAGGCTTGTTCGGGCGAACGCGCCAAGATTAGCCAATCGTCCAGGTAGGGGTAGACGTGAATACCCCCTCTCCTTAGATACGCTGTCACCACCATCATGAGCTTGGTGAAGACCCTCGGGCGGAGGTGAACCCGAATGGCAGGACCCGAAACTGAGCCGCCAACTGCGAACCTCAGGAATTTCCTGTGCTTCAGATGGATCGGCACATGAAAATAAGCATCCTGCAGGTCCAATTGACACCAACCAATCCTGAGGTTGGAGGGCCTGAAGGATCTGAGAAAGAGTGACCATCTTGAACATGTCCTTCCTGATGTCCAAGATGGGTCTCAGTCCGTACCTCTTGGGAATCAAAAATCATGGGGAATACCAACCCTTGTTCCTCTCTGCCACAAGCATTGGTTCTACAGCGCCTTTCTCTAACAGGGTCAAAATCTCCTGCACAAGGAGCGGATCTGGAACCCTCAAAGAGTGCTTCCCCGGTGGATTGTTTTGAGGCCATTTCAGAAAAGGAAGGCAGTAGCCGTGGGCTATTGTTCCCAGAGCCCACGCATCTGAAGTAATGGCTCGCCACTCTTCTAGATGCTGACACAGCCTGCCCCCCACCGGTGAACAATAAGACAAGGCCTCAGAGCGGTGTTGAAGCGGCAGCGCCTGATGGAAAAGAAGCTGCTGAGTGGCCTTGGCACCTTTACCTCGTCCACCAAGAGGAAACTTACCTTGGCCCCTTTGACTGGCCACCCCCCTCACTCTTCCAAATGAGAAGTAGTAGCAAAAGGAACCCCTCCATTGCTGTCCCCTAGGACGAAAAGGCAGAGGTTGACGAACAGCTGCGCCCAAAGACTTGGCAGCAGCTTTGGAGGTCTGCAACTTCAAGGCTCTCGTCAGCATTGCTGCCAAACAGATGCGACCCGTCAATGGGCATGTTGAGTAGACGAGCCGGCACATCCGGTGCAAACCCTTACTTCCGCAACCACGCAAATCTGCGTATCACAGTGCTCGTGGCCATGGACTTGCTGACACTATCCAACCCAGACTGAAGGGATTCACACATGGCATCCTTGCCATCCTTCACAATAGCTAGAAAGCCATCCCTTTCTTCCCCTTTGGGAATATGCTCAGCCGCTAACAAGATGCAATTCCACAGTGTGCGCAAAAACTTTGCTAAGGCATGTCCCTATCAGGTGGGATGGTAGCATACACTGCCTGCTTTGAGGTGGCCGCAGCCACCTGAACCACCTAACTCTCCGGAGTGGGGTGTGTGGACAGGTAGCTGGGGTTGCTACAGGATGGGCGGTATTTCTTTGTCAACAACTTGTTCACCGCCGGAATACTCTCCAGGGTGTTCCAAGTAGCAGCTACCCTCTTTTGCAATGCCATATGAAAAGGCAACATCGGGTCAGTGGACGAACCCTGATCCAGAATATCTGTAAGATCTTCTTGATCAACCTTTGCCGGAGGCCTGGCCCAGCCCAGGTAGTCCACAACTCTCAGCATCAATCTTCGATACCAAATTCCATCTCAGGGGACGTGTCAAGGCCAATGGCATCATGCAAGGACTGACATAGATCCTCCATCCGGCTCTCTTCAGAAATGAGACACTCCATACGGAAGACCAAAAGGCCCAACATCCTCCTCTGACCTTTCTTCGTCTCATAAATGTCCAGGAGAAACTTAAATAATTCGTTCCTTGGGAGAGGAGTACACATTTTCTCTGTAACAGTCTTCCCAGACTTCGAGGTAGCCTTCCTCAAAGGGTCCACATTCACAGGGACCTCCACTGGTAAATTCGACACAGATGGCATTGATGGCTCCGACGGTGTCAACGTCAATAGCGCCAATAGCTTTGAGGGCCTGACCGGGGACAAGGACCTGACAGGTGCACCCGACGGGCATGGTGAAGATGGCTTCCACACCTTCAAGGGCTTTGATGATTTCACAGGATTCTACGGTTTTGCTGGGGATGAAGACCGCGACCTGGCACATCTCCGGCGAACACCCGATGCCTTGTCCGAAGAGGGCCTCGAAGGCCTCCGGTGATCATGTGCTCATCACGCTGTCCACCCGGGCCCGAAGGCGCATGAGCATCCGGCCGAGACCGTTCCCTGCCGGCTTCGTCAGAAGGCGCTGATGGAACTGTGCTTTGGGCTTGAAATATCTGCAACACCTGCACCTGGAAAGCATCCCACTCCTCCGGGGTCCAGGATTTAGTGGGGCAGGTCACCTTCTTTGAGGAGGCGTCGTCCAAAGTAGACGAGGAAGGCGAACGGGGACGCTGCTTCCTGGACCGCCGCGACAAAGAGGAAGAGTGGCACAAACCAATGCAGCACCGGGAGCGCTTGGACTGCTACTGACGAGGAGGGTCCACTCTCAACTCGTCGGTCGAAACACCAGTCGACTTGGATTTACGGGGCTGGGACACCCTTCCTATCTTCAATTTCCCCTGACGTTCCCACCTGGAGCAGTCAACCATTGCGTGGTCCTCGCCCAGGCACCACAGACAAATTCTATGTGGATGCGTAATCGACATCTTGGAGCCGCAGTCCCAACATTGCTTGAAGCCAGACCGCGGGGTCGTCACGGAAGAAGACATGATATGGTATACGAACCAGTAACCACAAGGCGCTCCAAGTTTTCTACGAAGCAAACACGTTTGCAGAAAAAACGGAACTGAGGCTACGGGTGCCGTGCATGCTACTTATAACATCCAATGACGTCACCCTCGACAAAGGCCTTCAAGGGACATCGACCCAACGCCATCGACGCAGGACGCCCTCTGTCGAAAAATTTCCAAAGCAGCACAGATGTGGACATTACATGTCATAGATGAGGAATACATTGGAGGACACAATCCATTCGAAATGCGGGTACACTGGGCCTCAAGCTGTTGGAAATGAGGAGGCGTATGAAGATGGGAGACTGCTGCAGAGCTTGAGGGAATCCATAATGGTACCGATTTTAAAGCCATGGAAGCCCCCTTTGGCATACGGTTCATACAGACCTCTTTCCATGATAAATAATGATTGCAAAACCCCGACTGCCTCATTGACGCAACGATTAAAAAAGGTGATACGCGGGATCGTGCACAGACCAAATGGGGTATGTCCCGGGCAGGAACACTACCTGGAACCTGCAGAGACTGCAACATGTAATTGACTGCACTAGCGGTATGCAGGAGGAATGCACAGTGGCTTCCCTAGATGCAGTCAAAGCATTTGACTCTGTCGAGTGGATTTGGCTGTATGCCACGCTGGGACGCTATGGTATAGGACCGACCTTTCTGAGATGGGTAAGAGTGATGTATACGGCACCAAGGGCGAGGGAAACAGATCTCTGTGTGCTGGGAACCTAAGAAAGGTACAAGGCAAGGTTGCCCCCTATCCCCCATGTTGTTCATTTTGGCTCTGGAGCCACTGGCAGTATATTTACGCTTGGAATATAGGGATGCTGGCATAGCGCTAAGAGGGGCGAGGCATGTAATGTCGCTCTACGCGGACATGCTGCGGGCCCTGCGGACCTTGGATCAACATCAGTTACCAGATCTGGGCATAAAATGGATGCCTCGGATGTTCAAATACTTGGGATTAGACATCTGGCATGCCCCTGCAGAGAAGCATGCACGGAACGCGCAGAGGATATGGGAGGGCCTTGAGAAGAGCATAGCATTCTGGAAAGACCTGCCGTTGTCCATGGCGGGTAGAGCAGCATTGATCAAAATGGTAGCACAGCCTAGGTTGTTTTACCATTTGGGTGAATATTCCATACAATGTGCCTGTTGCCTTTTTCGCATGATTGACAGAGCTCTCAGGACGATTCTGTGGGCAGGTAAGAGATGCAGGATAGTCTTACAAACGCTGCAGGGTGACCATGCCGAAGGTGGGATAAAGGTGCCAAATTGAGGTGTACTATTTAGCGGGACAACTACAATTTGTCATAGGATGAATGGCAGACGAATCCACGGTGAACACGCAGCTACTGCAGCCATAGGTTGAACCACTTTATTTAAAGGGACATACTGTGGGTGGAGGACGAGAATCTCATAAACATGCCTCATTTGGTGTCCCACGGGAGGAATATCTGGAAAAGAGCATGGAAGTTGATTGGAGCGATAGACCCCTATTCCCTGCATATTCCATTGGCAGTGTTAGTAAATAATCATCCGGGAATGAGGGAAGCCGTTAAAAGCCACTGGGAAGTAAGAGGGAAAGCCACAGTGGGGGATTTAATGGAAGAACGGAAGCTATTGGAATTTGAGGCACTGAGAGAAAACCGAGATCCCGGTGGGCCAGTTCCTGACATATATGTGTATGGGCGAAAGGGATTGTAGGGAGATGGCCCGAGGTACGGACTGGGATGGAGCAAGATGATACACTAGCAAGCATGCATGACTTAACAGAGTGGGGCGGGGGGATCACACGATTTATAGGATATATGACCTGCTGGTGGGCAAGAGGTGGCAGAAGCTAACTAAGACGATAACGGGTCAGAGGGGGGAATTGGGCAGAGATCTTACGGATGCAGAATGAAGCAATGCCCTCTGCTACACAAAGATGTGTCCAGGAACACTAGGTTCAAGCTGATCCAACTGTACGTCATGCACCGCGCTTATATGACACCACACAGGATATCACAAATCCCAGGGGTGGACAAGCAGTGGTGTCTGAGATGCTCGGCCGAGGAGGCATGAATGCTCCATATGTTTTGGACCTGCCCAATTATACAGAGGTTCTGGGCAGAAATAGTGGACAGAGTGGCAGGGGTGAACATGAGAGGGCGGCAGTCTGAAGCGCATTCATTAGGTATGTTTCCAAGGTGGAAAAGAGGGGGGAGAATAGATTTGTATTCATTTTATTTGTATTGCGCTCCTGGCCCTGGGGCATCTGGGCACATGTCTTACAGAAATAAAAAGCAATACAGGGCAAACCACCTTTGTTTGAGGTTACAACATAATGAGAAGACAAATGCATCGTATTGAGCTGAAGACCAGGTTAACAAAGAATACAGAGGAATATTCATCAGGTACACAGAATAGTGCAGCCAGGTACATTACATATGTAAAAGCAAGTGAATGTAACAGTGAGGTTACAAAGGAGGAACAAGGTAAGGTTACATTAAGGGAAGGTAGTAGGGGCAGGGTGGACTGGAGAGCCCTCCAGATCACCAGGTCAAGAGGTAGCTAGGCCTAAGAGGGCTGCCCATCATGGTCCAACCCCTGAAGCCAACATTTGGTTTTACTTTTAAATAGTTGGAAGGAGGGTTCGGTTCTGAGGGAAGGAGGTAGAGTGTTCCATAGCTTGGCCGCTAGGACAGGGAAACTAGATCCTCCAGCTTTTTGGAGCTTAAATCTATGAATGGATAGGGTGTGCGCTTGAGCTGATCTAAGAGGTCTTGTAGATGTGTGGGCAGAGAGCCGGTTGATAAGATATGCTGGGGCGACGTTCGCCCGGGCTTTGTGCGTCAGTGCCACTCTTAAGGGAGATTCTGTGCTCAATGGGTAGCCACTGAAGGTTTCGTCTTGTGTCAGAAATATGAAGTTGCCTCGAGATGTTGAGGGCAGCCCTAATGGCATTATTCAGGGTTACTTGGAGCTTGTTGATATTTGACTGGTCCCTAGGTAGAGGGCATTGCAATAATCAATTTTGGCCATGACTAAGGTTCAAAGGGTGATACAACAAAAATGAAAGCTTTGATCTGTATGTTGGCTAAAAGAAGGATAGACGGGAGGTCCAAGTGTGGAAGTATGGTGGGGGTTTGGGGGGAATCTACGAAGATGGGGGATGGCAGAGACAGCAGTGTGGCATAGGGCGATGGACAGAGGTCAGTGAGAGAGGAGCAAGGATGTGCTGGAATGGAATATGCTCACCCAGAATACAGAGTCCAAGCATTGTTGAAGGGGAAACGAGCCAAGAGAGAGGGGAGGTAGGGGCCACAGCGTGTAAACCTGGTGGAAGCTGAGAGGTGGCGAGAGATGGCAAAACCCCCAGAAGGATTGTACATTATGGGGGAGGTCATATGAGGGGTAGGCTGGAAGACTGTGCAAAAAAGTGGGATGGTGGCACCTCTGTGGCGCCTGAGATAAGGCACGGGTACACCAAAGCGAATTTGCACTAAGGAGAACCAAAAGCTGCATAACCCAAGACAGCAGAGTGGTTTGGACTGTTGAGAGACTACACCAAACAAATGTACATGAACATACGTAATGTTTGATTCCTTTGGAGAGGAGGATGCGGTGGGGAGCAGGGTGGAAGAAGGGAGTTCGGGATTGTTTGTGTTTTGTATGTAATGAAAATAATAAAAACAAAGTTAAAAAACAAAACAACTAAAAAGAAAACACTAGAAAAACCCACTCCTCTACAAAAGAACATTAGTCAGTAATGTCTGCAGTGCCTTGATGGCAAGACAACGGCAAACCAGGCTTCAGGGCGCTGTTTGGCAGTTTGATGCTCTTTGAAATGTAGACGTCACGGTAGTCCAGCTGCAAGCAGATGTCGAAGCGGGGTCGAATCGAAGAAGGCTCCAGTTTGAAAGGTTACTGAAGTGAAGCGGATCATGGAGGTCAGCACTTTCAGGTCAGCGGTTGAGGTACGACGGCGGACAAGCTGTTGACAGGATGCACAGGCGAGTCGGTTCGATGTGGAGGCTTGAAGTATGCAGTTCGTGAACACCACCAGCACCGGTCAATCTTCTCATTTGGCGATGGAGAAGCTGGAGGTCCTAACAGCGGTTTTTGTAGTGCAGATGTAGCAGTACTTCTTTGTTCAAGCAGAGGCAACAACATGCTTTCAGATGGCAAAGTGAGGCAATTAACAGGTTTGAACGTGCGAAACAGTGATTCCAAGATTAGCGAGTGACGAAGGGTCCTGGTGGTTCAATCGTTTTTTTCTTTTTTTTTACTTTTATTTTAACTTTTGCACAGTTACAACATTGCATTTCTTACAGTTGAATTGCACATTTCTTCCAGTTTACTGTAGTACACAAAGGCCAGGTGATTTCTATACATGCATTAAACCACTTAGTCTTGACCATTTTCCCCTTCACTTTTATTAAGCAAGTATTGCCTGAAACCTCCCCAAATGTCTTTAGGACGATCGATACTGGTAGTAAGCTAGCATAGACTTCCTCACTGTCATTCACCCATGTCATATCATTCAGCCAGTCTTCCATCAAGGGGGTAGTTTACTTTTCCACTGCATCATTATAGTACGCTCAGCCAACACCAAACCCAGATTAAGGAGTTTATGCTGTGCCAGGTTCATTTTACCTCCAAAGCCCAACATCCACGACCCCTGTTCCCAGTTTATAGGTTTGCCTACCATTTCTTCTATTGCGTTACACACATTCGCCTAATACTCAGTAAGCGCGGCACAAGACCACAATATATGGATTATGTCTGCATCATCGTACCACATCTTGGGCACTTTCCTTTGGCTGTAACACACATTCTCTTAAGGCAGGCTGGGGTGAGGTGTGCTCATTATCTTAAAGTGAATTAGCCGGTATCTGTAATTACAGGACATTTGCCTTGTCAGCCTGCATAGTTGCATCCAGTGCGCCTCCATGAATGTAACAGCCCCATGTCTCTTTCCCACTCCCCTTTAATATCAGGCGCCTGCACCTTTCTAGTTGAAAATGTCAATTTGTACAATGCTGAGGCCGTCTTCTTCGTTGTGCTCGGAGAGAGAGCATACCTCAGACTCGTGTTTGAGGTCAGTTCATGGGGGAACCCATCCACAGTATTGCCAGAGCGGAGCGCATTCAAAGATACTGCAATTTCTGCAGCGGGGTGTCATCAATGTCTGCCTTCATGTCATCACAGATTATAAATTGACAATTTCGGAGCAGGTCAATAAAGTGGAGTCTGCCTCTGTCCCGCCAGTATGTGGCCCGGTCTGCTTCCTGCGACGGCGGCAGGTATGGCACGCCCCAAATAGACAAATGGCCGGGTCATACATTATGGTGTCCTTGGGGTGGCAAACTAGTCTTTCCCAGGCTCATTGCGTGACCAGAACTGGGTCCATTTGGTTATCACTCCTGGACTTCCCTTCGGCCAGCCCATGTAAAAGGTAAGGAAAATCTCTCCCCTGTTTTTCCAACACCACATGGGGCGCACCAGGACCACCCTCTACCCAATGTACCGCGTAATAGGCTTGTGTGGACAGGAAGTACAGTTCAAAATCAGGAGCCACCAGCCCCCCCACCCCCCTGTTCATATGGCACTGTAAGACGTTGCCAGCTAGCTCGGACCTGGCCCTTCCACACAAACGTTGAACATGCCCCTTGTTCTCTCGAAAGGAAAGATCTTCCCAGCCACAACGGTACCTTGCTGAATAGGTAGAACAGTTTAGGGAGTATAATCATTTTTACTAGTGCCAGGCAGCCCATGAGTGAAATAGGGGGGTTGTTCCAGCGGTCTAGCTTGGCGCAGAGTGCTTCGGCCAGGTCATCGTAATTGAGGGCACGTACTAATTGAGCTGTGCGTGCCATCTCGACACCTAGGTATTTCACCCGTTGGGGCACCCATCTTAGTCCATACAGATCGGCATGTGGACTAGTCTGGTCAGTCAGTGGGAAAATCTCAAATTTGCTAGTCTTCAATTTGAGTCCTGAATATTCCCTGAAATCTTGCACAGCTGCAAGTACTTTCTGCAGGTACCTCCCGGGTTCTCTACATAATGTCGTCTGCATAGAGTGTGATTAACTTCACTCTCCTGGCTATAGATATCCAAGCTCGGGTAGGTGGCGCTCTCAAAAGGTCTGCAAGTGGTCCTATCACCAAAGCAAACAGTAGCGGGGAGAGCAGGCACCCTTGCCTAGTACCCCCGCTAATTCTAGGAACTAAGATAGCACCCCGTTTACACACACGCGCGCGCATATTGTTGCGCATAGAAGATGCATACCCAATGAATGAAGTTTGGGCCAAACCCATAGTTGTGAAGTACTCAAAATAAAAAGAGCCAGTATACAGTGTCAAATGCTTTTTGCACGTATAAAGGCAATTGGCACCCCATTGGTGTCTTACGGGATCCTTGACAGTATATTGTAACACCTTCGTATATTGGATGCCATTGATCTGCCCTGCACAAATCCGGCTTGGTCTTTATACACCATAAATGGCATCAGTGGATTCAATCGGATGGCTAGTATCTTTGCCAATATCTTTTCATCAGTGTTAATAAGAGATAACCGGCGACATGACCCACAGTGCTCCGATTGGCTTTCCGGGCTTCAACAGTAGGGTGATTGCTTTGTGCGTTGTGCCCAGCAGAGTGCCAGCTTCCAGTGCCTCGGCCCACACTGAAAAGAGATGGAGATCCAGAATATCCATGAATTCCTTATAAATTTCTGCACCCAGCCCATCTGAACCCAGAGCTTTGCCACTCAGAAGGCTCTTTATCGCTTCTTTTATTTCGCTAAGTGTTATTGGTTCATCTAGAGCCTCGTCGGCTTTTCCCGATAGTAGCGTAGTAGGTATATATTCGCTAGGTAATCGTCGATTTCACGGTCTGTGGCTGCACTTTGTGGGGAGAATAAGTTGGCATACAAGTCATAAAACACCCGGCTATCTCTTCCTGCCTGGTAATCACCCCCCCATCATGCTGTATGACGCACAGGAAGTTCATGTTGCCCCTCTCACCACATACCATTTGTGCCAAGAGCCTGCCCGATCTTTGCTTCTTCCCGTACCTGCGTGCGGCTGCTGGCCTGTCAAAATAACGCAGCTTGCTATCTGCCGCCGCTTGGTAATCGTCAAGTTGCGTTTAAATATCTGCGCTAATCTGTGCTGTCGGGTTGCTTGCGTACCCCATTTGCAGTCTGGCCAATGTTTCTTCCCTTCTCTTGAGTTCCCTCCGTATGTCTCGGAGTACTCTGTGTTCTGTGGACATGGCGATGCCCCAAATGTATACTTTAAATGCTTGCCATAGGACAGCCTGTTGGGCTACTGATCCCTCGTTGTTCTCAAAGAACTCTGTGATGTGTTGAGAAAGACTCGTTTTGAATATGGGGTCTAGCAGAGCTGCTGCTTTGAACCGCCATGGTGCTCTCCGAGGGGTTCCTTCCGGGATATCTAACGACAGAGATACTGGGGAGTGATTGGATAATCTTCTAGACAGTATCTTGGTCTCTGTCACCCAACCCAGAACCCTCTGGGAAATTAACCAAAGGTCTATCCTGGAGTGCATGTCATGGACCAATGAGTAGAAAGTATAGGCCCTCAGTCCCGTGCAACAAGAGCCAAGCATCTTTCAGGCCTAGATCTGTACTATGTGTGTGTATTAAGCGTGCTGCTCCTGTTAGGGTTCTGAGTGTGATTAATGTTCTGTCTAAATCAACGTCCAAAATAGTGTTAAAGTCTCCGCCGCATATTATTTGAGCGGTTGGGTATCTGGCACATTTCTGGAAGACCTCTGCATAATATTCTGGGTCATCTATGTTGACACCGTATCCATTTATCAGTAGTGTTTCAGCACTAGCCAATTTCCCATGAACAATTACATATCTACCAATGGGGTCACTTTCTGTTGCATAATGGGTTAACAGAAGCGATTTATGGATCAGAGTCATACCCCCCCACACCCCTGCGGCCCTTGTGGAGTAGGAGGTGTTGAAGCGGTTCTCTCCCCACCCTGGAGCAAATCTGCGTGCCCGATGGTCAAATAAGGAACAAGTTACTTACCTGTAACTGTTGTTCTCCAGCATGGGTCTGGCATGGATTCACATGCTCATGAATATTCCCCGTCGTCAGGCTGGGAATCCTCGGTAAAGAAAAAACCAGTATCAGTTTCGTTTCTGATCTGTCTTTCGTAGTAATAACCAATCACTGGTCTCTGCGTCATACTGACCACAGCCAATGACTGCCCTCTACCTAAGCACCGCCTCTGGCAGCCATCTTCAGATTTGGAAGCACGTGAAGTGGCAGTATGACCAAGTGAAGAGCCGCAGAGGGGTAGGCGGGAGGGTTCGCATGTGAATCCATGCCAGACCCATGCTGGAGAACAACAGTTACAGGTAAGTAACTTGTTCCTTCTCCAGCATGGGGTCTGGCATGGATTCACATGCTCATGAATAAAGAATACATAGCAGTACACACATGCACAACCACGGGAGGTGGCAAAGGCTCAACATTAAGCATCACATCAACTCAACATTAAGCATCTTACCTCCTCACCAGGCTCACCTCAGGCGAACAGGTTGCGCAGCACTGCTTGGCCGACCCTGGACTCCTCCCTGGAATCCCGGTCGACGCAGTAGAATTTCGTGAAGGTGTGCGTCGACCTCCACGTAGCAGCCCTGCATATGTCCAGCAGGGGCACACCAGATAGGAACGCCGTGGTAGCTGCGATCGCTCTGGTGGAATGGGCTCTCGGACGGCCAGGCAGCGGTCGGTTTGCCAACCGGTGACAGTACATGATACAGCCGGAGAGCCATCTGGAGATGGAAGCCTTCGAGAGAGCCTTCCCCTGATTGACAGGTCCAAAGTTCACAAAGAGTTGTGACGTCTTCCGAAACCCCTTCGTGCGGTCCACGTAGAACTTCAGCGCTCTAGCTACATCCAGCGAGTGCAAAGTCCTTTCAGCCGGCGACGAAGGCGACGGGAAGAACACAGGTAACACCAAGGGTTCGTTGAGATGGAAGTCCGACGGTACCTTGGGCATGAAGGAGGGGTGCGTCCTGAGCACTACCCTCGTGTCGTGGAAAGTCAAGTACGGGGCCTTGCAGGAAAGGGCCTGGATCTCTCCCACTCGTCGTGCGGAGGTGATGGCCACAAGAAAAGCTGTTTTCCACGATAGAAACTTCAACGGGGCCGAGTGCAGAGGCTCGAACGGAGGTCCCATGAGCTTGGTCAGCACCACGTTGAGCTCCCACGCCGGGGCCGGAGCCTTCACCGGCGGGAACGATCTGAACAGTCCCTTCATGAACTCTTTCACCAGACGATGAGACCACAAGGACGTCCGCCCCGTGGTTCTGGTGTATCGGGAGATCGCAGCAAGATGAATCTTGATGGACGCGTGTGCCAAACCAGCTTTGGCCAGCGTCAGCAGGTACGGCAGTACTTGGGGAGCCGTAATCCGTAGAGGGTTAATCTTCTGTGCGTGGCACCAGACAGAGAACCTCTTCCATTTGTGTCCGTAGCATTTAAGAGTCGAGGACGCCCTGGCCTTTGCAAGAACCTCTCTGCAATCGGCCGGTATGTCGTATCCTCCAAACTCTAGCGCTGCAGGAGCCAGGCCTGCAAGTTCAGCGACTTCGGGTCGTGGTGGAGGATGGCGCCTCCTTCCCTGGAGAGTAGATCCGCGTCCGCCGGCAGCTTGATCGGCGGGGACGCTGACAAGTCCAGAAGGTCCGGGAACCATATCTGCCTCGGCCACGCAGGTGCGACGAGGATCATCCTGCACCGTGACCTCTTGAGCTGGTTGACGAGCCGGATTAGCAGAGGCAAGGGAGGGAACGCGTAGAGGAACAGCCCCTCCCAGGGGAACGAGAAAGCATCGCCCATGCTCCTCGTCTGGGGAAACCTGCTGGCGAACCTCCGGCACTTGGCGTTCGTCGCCGTCGCGAACAGGTCGATCTGGGGTGTGCCCCACCGTCGGAAGAGGCGATCCACCAGATCCTGCCGTAGTTCCCACTCGTGGCACGAGCGCAGCTCCCTGCTGAGTGAGTCGGCGATGGTGTTTTTTATCCCTGCCAGATGAAACGGCACCAGAAAAATCCCTTGGGCGACGGCCCAATGCCACAGGTCCTGCGCCTCCTTGGACAGCGCTGGGGACCTGGTTCCGCCCTGTTTCCTGATGTAAAACATGGTGGTGGTGTTGTCGGTGAAGATCCTCACCACCTTGCCCTTGAGGGACGGAAGGAAGGACCTGAGGGGCCAAAACACTGCACGGAGCTCCAGGACGTTGATATGCAGGGACTTCTCCGTCGGGAGCCAGAGTCCCCTCGCGTGCAGATTTTCGGTGTGCGCTCCCCACCCTTCCAGGGAGGCATCCGTGGTCACAGTCTCCTGGTGGGCTGGGGTCTGGAAGTCCATGCCCGCCGTCAGATGCGCGCGGGTGCCCCACCACCGTATCGCTCGTCGGAAACTCTCGTCGAGCTTGATCCTTTCCTCGAAGCTGCCCGTCGTCTGGATCCAGCGCGCATCCAGGAATTCTTGCAACGGGCGCATCCGGAGCCTGCACATGGGAATGAGGTAGATGCAGGAAGACATCATCCCGAGGAGGGACTTGATGGATCTCACTTTGGCCGCGTCGGCCACCAACATCCGTTGCACCTTGCCCAAGATGGTCCTGGTCCTCTCCTCCGACGGGGAGGCCAGAAGGGACACTGTGTCGAGCCTCGCTCCCAGAAACAGTGCGACTTGCGCGGGCACCAGGTGGGATTTGGCGTAGTTCACGGAGAATCCCAGGTCCGTGAGGAGTTGGACGGTCCTTGCCGTGTGGACCACGGCGAGCTCCTTCGTCTTGGCGCGGATGAGCCAGTCGTCCAGGTAGGGGTAGACGTGAATCCCCTCGCGGCGCAGCTGCGCCGCCACCGGTGCGAGGCACTTGGTGAATACCCTGGGTGCCGACCGTAGTCCGAAGGGAAGGGCTTTGAACTGGTAATGACGCCCTTGGACCACGAACCTGAGGAATTTCCGGTGCCCCTTTAGGATGGGAATGTGGAAGTAGGCATCCTCCAAATCCAACGACAATAGGAAGTCTCCTTCCTCCAGTTGACCCAGGACGTGCTGGAGGGTGACCATCCGGAACTTCTGCGCCTTGATGAACTTGTTCAGCCGTCGCAGGTCCAGGATGGGGCGCCATCCTCCCGTCTTCTTCTTCACGAGGAAGTATCGCGAGTAGACTCCGGAGCCCCGAAGCCTCTTTGGGACGGGTTCGATGGCGCCCTTTCTGAGCATCGCCTTTACCTCCAGGAGAAGTTGAGGGACGTGAAGTTCCTTCCTGGCCACGGGGGGGACGCGCGGGCACCTTCTTTGAAACTCGAGCGCGTGGCCCCGGGCCAGGGCGTCCAGCACCCAACGGTCGGTGGAGATGGACTCCCACACGCTGACGAAGCCCGCCAGCCGGCCTCCCACCGGGGTGCTTCGGTGGGGGCCCGACCCCACGGCCGGTTCAATCCTGCTTGGACGCGGCCTTGCCGCCTTGACCTCCTTGGCGACGACGGCGGGGTCCGTTAGACTTGCCTCGTCCTCTGTAGGCCTCTTGCGACGACGAGCAGGCCGCTTGACGGTAGGAAGCGAAACCGCCGCCGGAACCTTTGGAGGCGCCCTTGCCTCCGCCGCTCCGAAAGGGCGTCCGTCGTTGCTGCAGGACTCCAAGGGCCCGGGCCGTCTCAGTATCCGCCTTGATGGCCTGAAGGGAATCGTCCACTGTCTTCCCAAACAGGTTGTTCCCGTCGAAGGGCATGTCCAGGACTCTGGTCTGGACGTCCTGCCGAAAGTCCGTAGCTTTGAGCCATCCACGACGTCGAAGGCAAACGCCGTTGCCCAGCTGGCGGAACCCAGTGTCGGCGATGTCCGAAGCCACTTCACCTTCCTGGAGGATCTCAAGGGCCTCCGCCCTCTTGTCGTCCGGCAGAAAATCCAGCAGGGGAGCTATCTTGTACCAGAGCTCCCTGTCGTAGCGGGTCACGATAGCCAAGGCGTTGGCCGCTTTAATCGTCGTCGCTGCCGACGAGATGACTCTACGTCCCATAGCGTCCAATTTCTTTCCCTCGCCGTCCGGCGGGGAAGTCGATGTGGAGGCCGCACCCCCCCCCGCTTTCTTCCTGGCTGCCGCGGAGACGACGGAGTCCGGGGTAGGCTGCGCCCGGAGGCATAGGGGGGCCGTGTCCGGGACCCGGTACTTTTTCTCGTACCGGTCTCTTCTAGCTGGCGTAGTGGAAGGGTTCTTGAGGAGGGAAAGGCCCTCATCCCAAATGTCGTCCAACAGAGGCACTGCGAGGACCGTCTTCCTCTTGGCCTCGCGCCGCTGATAAAGGAAGCCTTCCTTTTTCTTCTCCTCAGGGCAGAGTTGGAAAGATCCGATCTCGTCGGGCGGAGAAGCCCTGGTGGGGGGCGACGACGGAAAATCCTCGTCGTATGCCTCGTCGTCCGTACCCGTCGCTGCCGTGTCAGTCCCCGTATCATCCCCTCGGGTGGACGGGGAGGAGGGCTGGACGGGGCGCGACGGTTGAAAAGGAGGTGGAGGATGGATCCTTCTTTTCTTGGTAGGGGGAACACCAGAAGGTCCCGGTTCTGGATCCCCCGACGGGAGAGGTTCCTCCGTCGGTAACGGTAGCCTCGTCCTTATCTCAGTGCATAAGGACTGTATGGCCAACAAAATGGCCGCCGAGTTGTCTCGCGGCGCTGGCAGAGGGGACTCCGACGGGCGAGCAGGGGCCCCGTCGGTATCCTCGACGATGTCGTCGTCGTCACCCGCGTCGGGGTCCATTCCGACGGGCTGGCCTTGTTCCACGCCTAGGCCGTGGCTTAAGACCTCGATCAGCTCCTCTTCTGAGGTAGAGGCCGAATCTACGACGACGCCCTGCCCCCCCTTCTTCTTCCCCACGGAGGGTTTCACGGGGGTCCTATCGATGGGCACAAAAGAAGACTCCCTCCGAGGAGGCAGGGAGATTCTGGGCCCTGAGGTCGCCACCACTGGCGCAGCCTCCACAGGCTGAGCCAGGGCCGCCGCGATCATTTCGATAGAGGGCTTGGTCGGATGGATCAAGGCCTTCACCACCTTAGGTGCGCTCACCGCCTTATCCTTGAGGGAGGGGGCACTGCCACGCTCCTCCTCTGCCTTAGAGCTCGACCGGGGCCTCTCCAGGAGCTTCGCCGGGTGCTCGGCCTTCCTCTTACCCGACCCAGAGCGTTGGCTCGTGGTTGATGGTGCCGGGGAGGGTGCGCCCTGCCTGGCGCCCGTAGAGCCCGACCGTTCGGCGCTCCCGGTGCCAGCGGACTCGCGGTGCTTGGCCTTATGTTGGGCCCCCGTCGCCGGGGCGCCCTCAAAGGTCTTAGAAGACCGCTCGGATTTCTTCTTCTTCTCGCCAGACGGGCTCTTACCCTCCAGCCAGTTGGCGAGACGTTGATGACGGTCCTTCATGGTCCGTTCCGACATGTTGCCGCAAAACGCACAGTCCTTCTCCACGTGCGTTTTGTCCTCATGAAGGCAGTAAAGGCAGAAAGAGTGTTCGTCTTCCTTAAAGACGTTCTGCAGCTGGCATCCAGGGCAGACCCTGAACAGCTTTCCGGGCGTCGAGCTTCCCTTCTCCTGGGCCATCTCCGAGACCGGGCCTGAGAAGCTTCTGGAGTCCTCCGAAGTGTAGCTCGACGAAATCTTCACCCTTGAGGGGCACAGACGAATCCGACACGGGTCCCCGTTGATCGGATGTAGGATCGGTGGAGCTTGAGGCTCTTTTGACCGAAAGAATTGAAGTTTTTTGTGAAAAAGCGCGAAAAATAGCACTAACGCTCGAGAGCAATAGCACGAGGATCCCAACACATGAACGTGCGGTAAAAATCTGAAGATGGCTGCCAGAGGCGGTGCTTAGGTAGAGGGCAGTCATTGGCTGTGGTCAGTATGACGCAGAGACCAGTGATTGGTTATTACTACGAAAGACAGATCAGAAACGAAACTGATACTGGTTTTTTCTTTACCGAGGATTCCCAGCCTGACGACGGGGAATATTCATGAGCATGTGAATCCATGCCAGACCCCATGCTGGAGAAATGTGTTTCTTGCAGGAATAGTATTTGGGCACTTTGCCTGTTTACGTATGCCATTACTTTCCTAATTTTAGCTGGGGTACCTAGGTCCCTTACGTTCCAGCTAAGTAACATGATCACCGCTACTTCCTTGTTAGCCATCATCTCATACATCTATGTATCACCTGCACAATCTCGTGTAATCTTCCATTGTGGCAAAAACGAATTGCAGTCACTCTGCATTTTTCGAACTTTTCCATCCCTACTTCCCTCGTCAACCCCCTACCCCACTGCTTCCCGCAAACACATTTATTGTTACTGTTGCAGTGGTGGTGGCCTGCTTACACCGTTGGTGCCTTGCCCTTTGAAATGGTACAGATCACCATACCCTTATTCTCCTCCTGCGTCAGATAGTTGCTTGTCGGTTAGAGGAATATTAGCTTCTACAAAGGAGGCAGCTTCCTCAGGAAACGTTGAAGTTTGTTTTGTTCTTATATTGCAGTCGCAGCCTGGCTGGGTACAGCATTGCATAGGGTATCCTGCGTTCTCTCAGTAATTTCTTCACTCCGATGAATGTTTGCCTTTCCTGCTGGACCGACAGTGTGTAGTCGGGGAAGATACAGATCACAGTGGACCTCATCCTCAGGTCTTGCTTCTCCCTCGCGACTCTTAGGACCACGTCCCTGTCTCTAGTTCATAAACCGCGCTATTATCGGCCGGGGAAAGGAGTCTGGGCTTGGGTTTTGCGGCCGAGAACCTGTGTGCTCATTCATTGACAAACACTGATGACCAACCGGATATATGGTGTATGAACCATATAGCCTGTCTCTTTCGTGCCTTTCTCCTATGCTACAGGGCAAATGTGGTCACTGTTCCAGAGTTTCACCCAGTGGCTGGCCCTTAAAATGTAACCAAGACACCCCAGCTTGACAGCCGTGTTCCGGGTCCAGTTGTATGTGTCCAAGGCCAAATTTGCGGGCCGTTTCGGATGGCCAGTGTTACATTTCTACTTTAGCTATTGAGCATCGGTATCTTTGGAAGCCCTCTTACAGTGTGGTGATCGGGTTGAGGGAACCGTGCCCTAATCACGCAGGTTGAGGCCCATGTGGCCACATGTGCAGATGGGGGCCCCTGGAAGTCTGTATTGTAGTGTCCCTCACTTGGATGATCCCTTTATTGTCAACTAATGTGGGCCGTTCTGTTTGTCCTGCAATAAACTCTAACCATTTACCTCTTGCCAGTCCCCAGGTAGTCTTGTGTTCTGGCCGCTTACCGAGTTGTTAGTCCAATGCCAAAGTGGGATATTCGGAGTGGTGGCTGCATTGGTGCCACTGTGCCTCTGAGCACACATGATTGCCCCCTGTTGTCTGGGACTCTGGGACACTTCCCACTGTGTATGCAAATTCTTAAGCGGGTGAAATGTCTTGGTGCGCACGTAGATGTGGATCGATCCTTCTCCCTGCTCTATCCCACCGCAATCGAGGCGGGCCCCGATCCGGCAGGTGAAGAGCAGATAGTATCGAGGTTGATCAGGTACGAAAGCTCCCCTGACTCAGCTCAGGAGTGCAGCCATCAGGTCCTGCGGTCCTCTTACATGTACGTCGCAGGCAGCGGGCTCCTAGCTGCGGCAAGCCGGTATCGTCGTTTCCGCTGGGCCAAGCAGACCAGGGCACCATCCACAGCCACCACCGTTGACCCGTGGCTGAGACAGCCTGCTCCGGCTGGCATAGTATAAGCAGGAGCGAGATTAACCAGGTGCCAAGTCTCCCCTTGCTTCAGCTCAGGAGTGCTTTCATCGGGGCCTACAGCCCTCTTCCATGTGCACTGCAGGCAGTGGATTCTTCATTGTAGCAACCGGGGACCACCGTCTACATTGGGCCAAGTGGGCAGGGCCACACTCCACGGCTCCCACTGCACTCTGGGTCAGTGGAGCAGTTGATGGGTATGCTGCAGGTAGGCGGGACGGCCCGAGTCAACAGACTAGAGTTCTTGTCGTTCTTATGCAGGAGGCGTTTCTCACAGCTGTGGCGCCTCTCCTTGCCACAGGGCGACACAAGCCTGGATAGTTTCCAGGTCGTACCTTCCGATCCGTCTGAGCAATTTCGCCAATTTTTGGTTCGGGCACGCACCTCGTTCTTCCATCAATTTCTGCCAAGTAAGATGGAAAACCGGAAAGTATTATGCCAGTGATTCACCCGGGACCCGAGCACGCCACCGTAGCTCACATAAAAGCATGCATTCAGCCATGTGCGTAACAGCACCCCCTGGTTCAATCGGTTTGTAGCGCATGGCTTGCCGTTCAAAAGCACAATTTCAGCAAACCTGTCTGTTTAGGCTCCCATGAGCTGCGTGTCCCACTCCAGGCCCTCAGGGACCAGATGAGTCTTTTTCTCAAGCTCCCAAACATGTGGGAGGCTGGAATACACCTTTTCGGGTTGTTCAGCCTGGTGAGGTCCTAGGCAGCAGTGTGGCTTACAGATATGCATTGCTCCTGCAGCAGGTAACCACAATGGTCCCCCTCGGGATGGTTAGGGAATAGAGCTTGCCTTGAAGCACCTGCCTACACCTCACAACTAGAGGACGTTGATATGATAGTTTATTTATGTAGCGCTTATACACAATTTGTTTCAAAGAGCTTCAAGGCAAGGGAGGGAACAAGGGATAATACAATGACATTCTTACAGGCCATGAACAGTAAGGATGTAAAATTAACTATCGTACTCGGCCTGACGACATTTCAGATAGTGAAAGAGCTAAGACATAGATAAGGAAGGGGGAGTGGGAAGAAAATGAAAACAGACAGGTGATTACCATACTAGACCTGACAACATTTCTGGTAGAGCCAGAGAAAAACAAAAGGTGAGGGAGAGGTGTGTAGAAAGGGAGGGGAGGAGCTTCCAGTGCTCCTAGTCCAAACTTGACTAAAAGATCAAATCTATGATGCAAAGGGCAGGTCCCTCAAGATATTCGGAGGACATGACTAGGCTACACCATGGCAAAAACATGTACCTAAATTAATTAAATCAACGTCCACTGAATTCAGTGATATACAATTTTTTACATTTAATACAGAAGACAATTCAAAATTAAAACACTGCCATCATATATGGAGCAAGAAAAAAAGAAAAAATTCTGTTCCAGAATTGGAAAATTGTTAACATAAAGGTATATTTTTTCACACAAAGCCTTTACTGATGATGGTGTTTACTACAAGTTACAGCAACAAATGCAGTGTTTTTGTAACAATCATAAAAGATACATGTTTAGATGGTACAAATAATTCATACAAATGGTTTGCATCTACTTCCATGCCCAATTTCACTCAATTGGCATGTACTGTAGTATGGTGTAAATAAGAACGGGGTGAGTCCTATTAAATGCCAAAATACGGATCCAAGTGCCAACTTAAATCTTGCATAATTGATTCAGTACAATGGTAGTGTGCAGATGGTGACATCACAGATTAGTTGAGGGATTAGAGAAAACAGCTCAAGTACCTCAACGAAACTGTGGACAGTACATGCCAATTGAGTGAAATTAGATACAGCAAAGTTTCTCCAGTCAGTGAAGATTCATTGGCAGTTTATGATACAATTTCTTCTCTAAAATGAACATTTGCACTTATGACATGCATTACTCACCGTAATAGCATTTCTGATGATTGTATCTGCTTAGATTCACATGCTGTGCATATAGTCTGACTGAGTATTGCATCTTGTCTTTCGAGGATCGAAAGGGGACGTCAACATGGGCATGCCTGTAACACTATCCCTAACGTGACGTGTAGTGTACCCAAAATCCTGCACGCATCGAGGTTCCTCCGATTGTATTTTTTCTGCCAGAGGGAGCCTAATGACTATCGTGAGTGAGTACATAAAAGAGAGAAAGTAGTAAGACGTCTATGTTCCTTCCACCCAAGCGAGGAGGAATGGTGGGCACACATGTATCTAAGCAGATACAATCATCAGAAATGCTATTACGTTGAGTAATGCATGTCTTCTGAGGCTTGTTAATCTGCTTACAATCACATGCTGTGCATAGACTAGCGAGCAGTATCTGGAGTTGGAGGTGTGTTGTGAGAAGGAACATTAGTGAAAAGATGTCTTATTGCTGCTTGTCCCACTTGAGAATCAGACCTAGAATGAGTGTCTAGGCAATAGTTTTTTGTAAAGGTGTGTACAGAACTCCAGGTTGCCGCTTTGCAAATTCACTGTAGGGGAACATTTGCAAGGAAAGCTTTGGAAGCTCCAGTGCCTCGAGTAGAATGTGCTCTAGGCTTGAAGGGCAGTTCTCCCTTTGCAAGAGTGTAACATAGTGTGATGCATTTGACAATCCACCTTGAGATGGCTGATTAAGAGACAGAATCCCCTTCTCTACCAGCTGCCACTGAAACAAAAAACTGGTAAGTCTTTCTCAGTGGTTTAGTCTTTTCCAGGTAAAACATGACTGCTCTGCGCACATCCAATGTGTGTAGGCTTCTTTAGGCTCTTTTCGGTTCTGGAAGAAGATAGGCAGTTCTATCAATTGGTTCACATGGAACTTGGAAATAAATTTAGGCTCAAATCGAGGGTGAGTGCGCAGAACCACCTTATTTCTGTGAACTGTAACGAAAGGGTCTAGAACTGAAAGGGCCTGTAGTTCACCAACCATTCTAATTTAATATTTAATATTTATTGTGCTATAGTTTAAATTATAAACTTTACACAAATTTAGCATTAAATAGCATAGTAAAATACTGACATAATTCAAATACAATTTTTAAATACACATAATTTGCAATACAAAAAACTATTTTAAAACAAATGGTTCATATTATTCACAGATATATATACACATTTCATATCTTCTATATAAGAATTACCTTCGTAAAACCTATTCCTCTACAGAGTTATACCCAATCTTATTTCAATTTGCAACCAAATAGTATACAGAGCTATTAAGAGACGTAGACTATTGGAGTTGAGGCAATGGTGCCAAAACAAGGCTTCCCCAATATATGTTGTTTCATGCACATAGCTACCAAGAAGGGGAAGAAAAGTACCAACCATCTCCAAACACTCAGTCAGCAAATGTTTTGCAGTCTCCAACTGCTTATGTGCTTTACATAATCGGCAGATACGTTCCTCGACGGCCATCCTATCTTTTCTCCCCGTATTGCTTAGGGTAGGTAGTTGTTCTAGGCGAAGCAGTAATATAAACCGTCTAAGTCTAATAGATGGACAAATAGTCAAGTATCTCTGGGGTTTCCTAAATTCAAATAATCTATATTGCACAAACTCTTAAGATGTTCAAAATTCTCCAGCCAATCCCAGAGATCAATGCGTTTACTCAATGCTCTATTTACTTTATCTGAATATTTACCATCTCTGGATTGCCAGCCTATTTCGCAGAACAGATTGTTCATCTGATCTACAATTGAAGAAGTCGAGCCTTCCTTTTTTATTTCTTGATGTACCGCTGTTAATAGATCATTACTTGTATCTCGAGTCATTCTGAGATATAACGCGGCTCTCTTCTTTAACACCAATGCCTTTAGAGAGGTTAGACCCAATTCTAATCTGATGATGGCCACAGGAATAGAGGGAGGTAGACCAAGCACACGTCGCCAAAATTTACCCTCTAATATCTGTAGCCATCTAAGATCGGACTCTAATAGTGCTTCCAGGCCATATATTATCGCCAGGGCAAACACCTGTATATAGAGTTGCCTTGTACCCCATAAAGTGAAACCGCTTTGGCTGATCGTAAATCTATAAAATAAGGCGGTCAACTGTGCAGCTTTAATACAGCGTGTTTGTTTACATGCCAAATAATCCCCAGTATTTTCAAAGTCGATGCCTAAATAGCAATATCGAGGGACATATGTGATATTCACTACCCCTACTATGAGTTGCACGCGGGAGACCTTTTTTTTTGTATATCTCATAATCTTTGTTTTTCCTAAATTAATGCTTAAGCCATTCTCTTCGGCATATTCCCATAATGCAACCGCAAATCTTCGCATCCCGCTAATGGTGTGATCAAATATCACCAAATCATCGGCGTATGCTAGTACTGGGCAGCTAGCTTTCCCAATTTTCGGCGGGCAGTTTCTCACCTTATTTAATGCATCAGGGATGTCATAGGTATATAGATTGTAGATTAAAGGAGCCGTTGCGCATCCTTGCTTGACACCCCTATTTTGTATAACATTTTGAGTTGTATGGCCTTCTTGGTCTAATTTCAATTTAACTGAATTGTTTGAATGCAAGAGTCTTAGATAATATATTAGACCATCAGGGAAGCCCATTGTATACAGTTTGTTCCACAACCGACTACGGGGTATGGAATCAAACGCCGCTGAGAAGTCTATGTATAATGCCTAGAGCGGAACCGATCCAGTTCGTAAGGCTCTGGTTCGCAGAATATCCATAAATCATGATGTTATGGGCAGTGGAGTAGCCTTGTCTAAACCCACTTTGGAATCTAGACAATACTCCTTTGCCCTCTGCCCAGGATTGTAACTCATTGAGCAAAAGTGAGGCAAATATCTTTCCAGTGGCATCAAGCATGGAAAGCAACCTATAGTTGCCTGGGTCGAGTCTATTGCCCTTTTTAAAGACTGGAATTAATATTGCCGTCTGCCAAGAGCAGGGTATTTTACCTGTCTTTAATATTTTCTGAAACAGGATATTTAGCAAACTTGCCCAAAACTCTGGGTACACTTTCATGACAATATTAGCCAAACCGTTGGGTCCCGGTGCTCTTGATGATTTTATCTCTTTGATTTTATTCAAAATGAGCTTGTGCGTTACGGAGAATGGGGCCTCACAAGGCGGCCTGCCCAGTATTGTTGTTTCCTCACCCACCATATTTCTGTTTTCTAGAAATGTAGCCCACACTCTCGCTTCAATAGGGTAACTAATACCCCCCTCGCTCAAGAGAGACCAGATGTTACGGGTCTTCGTTTCACATATGGTCTTCACTAATTTTTGCCAGGTAAGAACCTTGTCCGCCCTTTTTTTCTCCTTAATGGTCGATCTATATCTATTTTTAATCACTCTAATTGTCCGATAGTAGGCTTCCCCGGGGGCCATTGATTTCTTGGCTCTGCGAAGCTCAGCTCTAAGGTTACGCTTCATGTCTCTGATTATTTTATCGAATGGTAGTTTATTCCCCACACTACTTATCATACACCCCATAGGGGCCGCAGCATGTTTGCCTGAAAAAGCACTAATCCAGTCTTCTATGGAGTTGATGGACATATCATTAAATTTGTGCAGCTCTTTAAGCACTACTATTCCCAGAGTTTCTGCCGCAAGTGCGATATTCTTATCTGACCAGGAAATCCTGGTTCCTGTCTTATTGACTTTTACAATACCCATATTGCTAACTGAGGGCTGTTTTCAGGGAATACTCATCGTACATTTTAATACGGCATGATCGCTCCACACATTGGGCATAACTGTCAGATCATCAATCTGCTCTTGAAGCCCTGGACATATATATATGTAGTCCAACGTGCTGTTAGAAGCACCGTTGGACCAAGTATGTTGTCCAGGGTGATCACTAGCTGTTCTGCCATTAAGCATTATCATATCCCAAAATTCAAACAGGGATTCCCAGGTACTGCCCTCAATATCTTTTTTGTTATGAACCATAATACCCTTCTCTTTCAATTTAGGATTCTGCATTTTGCACACCCGTCCTCTCATATGGCAATTGAAATCACCCACAACCATTACTCCCAAATTAGTAGCTGCATGTGTCCAATTTGCCAGCACATCCTGCAATGAGTCTTGCAAATGTTCACTTAATATTGCTCCAGGTGGATTGTAAAGATTTACCAACAAGAAAGAAAACATAGAATCTATGTCATCAAATATCACTTCGACTGCGAGTAAGTTGTTTTCACAGTTAGAGCCAATCTGCCTGGAGCCCAAGGTATTAGCCACTCCTGTCACCAGTCCACCAAAAGGCCTGCCTTTGTCACCTCTTTTCGCAGCAGCGTGGAACAGCGTATATCCATCTAATACCAAAGGGTCCAATGTCCAAGTCTCTTGCAAGCAGAAACAGCTGGATTTGTCAAACAATTTCGTAGAGCCCTCTGATGTGAGTAAATGCATAAAACCCTGACAGTTCCAAGATACAACAGATAGATCTCATGGTTTCCTTAAGATCTCAGGAAGGGCGTCGGCCAGCCATTTCAAAACCTGTTGGACATCAGACGCTTCTATTTTCTTATCAATCTGTATGTTGGGGCAGGGTACTGTATCCACAACAACGGCGACCTCTTCCTCCCGGCAGCTGGGATCTATTTCATTTAAGTCAACATCCACTTTCACGTCTACTGTTTTTAATTCCTCTTTATACTTTAACAGATCCGCCGTAGCTGCAAATTTACAGTGAATGGCTGAGACATTAGGATTCGGGCCTTTCAGTGGTTCAACAAATTGAAAGTCATCTGAAATTAGTACCCGCAGTTGAGGGACAGAATATAATCTTGTCAATAACTCTGATCGCGATAGCCATTTATTAACCTTACTCTGATGTAGATTTTTAATCAGGCATATTCGACTGCCTTTCTTCTCGTTCTTATTGACCGAAGTGACCGTTACTTCAAGAGGTAGATCTTCCTGTACTGTCGGTTGACTAGTTAGCATAGCTGTATCTACTGCAATGCTATGGCTCGCCTCCGTCTCTTCCACAATCTCTGCTCTTTCTTCATGGTCCACTGTCAGTCCCTGTTCGGGGAGTAGCCAGCTAGTCAAGTATCCATCGCGAGCTGCCTTTCTTTTCTTGGCTCTTGCGACTCTTTTCATACTCTTCTTGGTAGTCAATTCCCCTCTCATTCTGCTCTGTCGATGTTAGTTGTGTGGCACTGTCTCTTTTGCCCTTGTTTGTTTTTCTTGCTAAACGCTTCTGTTTTTTGGAAAAAAAATGGATCGGGTCTGTCTGACTCCTCGTTGATCTCCAAATTTTGTTGCTTTTCAATCTCACTTGTTGCATGAATTGCCTCAGATAGATTTGCCTCCACATCTTCGACCGAAATCGTTCTCTCCTTGTTTCCCCTGATGAGGATGTCCATATTGGCTAGAATCCGCCCTGACATTTTCAGCAAGATCTTAAGTGCAAACTGCAGCGAGGCTACCGATGCCTGAATCTCCGCAATTTCGGCAAGCCCTGTACTAGATTTATCTATACGGTCAATTATTTCATCAGGATCATCTTACATTGAGGCTAACGTCAAATTAGGAGATGCGGAGAGTCTCTCTAGTGGATCTCTGACCGTGGAAGTCCCTGAAAGTATGGTCATAGGTTTATCTATCGGTAGACTGCTGTTATTATTGAATCTTACTTCAGGTTGTGGTGTCATGTTTCTCTGGATATTTAAACATAAGTCTAATAGTGAGTTATTGTCAATATCTTCAAAATTAGATATACTCAATAGAGGATTTTTTCTCGTTGGTCGGATGTAACTTCTTCAATTGTAGTTGAGTTTATTTCTCGAGGGGGAAAGAAGGAAGTAATCACACCTTGATTAATCAGAGAGCTTTTTTTTGCTTTTGCTTTGGGCATCAGATTATCCATCTCAGCCTTCTTGTTAGCGGGACCCCAAGCAACTGGTCTTGACTTGGTCTTCCTTAAGTTATACACAGGGTAATTCAGGTTCTTGTCTGATTGCATTAGAGACGTCTCAAATGGACTCTCTACGAGTACCAAGACCGCTCGCTTCGGCAACTCACAATTTGCAGGGTTCAGCCCACTTTATTTTCCAGCTAGCACACTGTTGTTCTCTGGATCAAAGGCTTCAGCCCACAGTCTCCAGGTATTATCCATTTGGATTGATAACAGAGGGCTGACTATTCCGGTAGATCCACCTAGCTTAGCACTGTTAGTGTGTTGCACTAGTTATTTGCTATACTGGGCTCATTAGCCTCAATGGGCTAAGTTCAGTGTTACTACCGGCTCCCTATTCACCTCCAAGGTTGTGGACAGACAGACCCTATGCAACAAGATTTCACCAATGGGAAGTTACTCGAGGCCACCCGCAATCACTCGGCCAACCAGGCACTAGACCAGGACTCGGGTCACGTTTTGTAATTGTAGTCGTGCACTTAAGGCTGCGACAAATAATGTTAATCCCAGTACTTGAGTATTCCCTCTCCCAGCTCTAGTGTCCGTTCTTCATGGCACTGATTAGCTCCTCCTATAACTCTTGTATAGACAAGACACTACAGAGGTGCACACTGCTTCTAAGTAGGGGCAGGGAGATCAAACAGTCGTGTCAGGCCGCACCTCCACCCAGCGTATGCAATATTACGCTGCGCGAGGCCGCCTCCAGCACCACAAGGAGTATATTTATGTGCCAGACAACCGGCGTTGAAAAGGTCGTAGGGAGCAGTAAATTGTGACCTCGACCGGAGTGGCCTGCAACAAGACCAGCCACAATCCGGCAGCGGGGTTCCGCCCCCAAAGTCAACCCGGGCTCGTAGACTCTCTACGCCCCGTCTGACCTGCTACCTAGTAAGGCCGGCCACAGCACTGTTCCCCAGTACGTTCAGGGAACTCACCCACTGCTCGACTGCGTCCCCGCAGCTCTGCAGCTCCACTCCACTGCAGCGCTCACCGAGCGACCAGGGCAGCGCCTCAGAGGATCCACACGAGACCCAAAACCAAGCCGTGTCGGCCACCTGGCCGCTTTCCGCTCCTCGCTCACTCGGCTGCCACCTCGCTCCGCTGAGGTTAGAGAAAAGGACCTGCAGGGGCGTGTCAAACCGCACCTCACGTACGTGCTCTCGTATGTACGCAGAGAGAGGCCGCTTCCGACACAATCACCTCCTCCTAACCCTTACAGTCTTTGTGTCTAATGGAAGCAATAGCCACTAGGAAGGCTGTCTTATAGGTAAGATCCTTGAGGCTTGCCTTATGCATAGGCTCAAAGTGGGACCCCATGAGCCTAGTCAATACCACATTCAGGTCCCATCCGGGAGCCGGGTGTTATTAATGGGGGGGTGAATCCTCTTCACCCCTTCCATGAAAGCCTTAACAACTGGTATTTCCACCAAGACACCTTCTGTTGTGACGTAGTGTAAGCTGAAGAGTGAACCTTCAGGGAATTAAAAACCAGTCCGGAGTCTAGTGAGTGAGTCAGGTACAATACAATGTGAGTATGAGAGCAGTCAATGGGATAACAAAGCGCTTCCATTTACTGGAGTAGCAAAAGGTTTTCTTGCCTCCCTGAGTATGTCCATGCATCTCTGAGGAAGTTGTAAGTGCCCGAACTCTAAGACTTCAGGAGCCAGGCCGCTAAGTTCACAGTTTGCGGGCATGGGTGAAGCGTTTCTCCCTTGTCCTGAGATAGCATGTTGTACGGGCAAGGAAGTTTCATTGGAGGACAGAGGGACATCTCTATCAGATGAGAGAACCAGAGTTGGCGGTCAACATAGGGGTCACCAATATCATGGTCACTGGTTCTTGGTGCATCTTGTGCACGATCTTGTTGAGTAGGGGAGTCGGGGGGGGGGGGGAGCGTAAACAAATTTCCCTGACCATGCTAGCCAGAGTCCGTTCCCCTTGGAGTGGTTCTGGGGGTACCTGGAAGCGTATTCTAGGAATTGGGCATTCTCCAGAGTTGTGAACAAGTCCATCTCTGGGAAGCCCCATTGCGCGAAAACATTGGAGATGATGTCTTCGTGTAGCCCCCATTCGTATTCTACGGGCAGTGGGAAGTCTCTGCTGAGCACGTCCGCCAGAACATTGAGTTACCCTGGAACGTGTTGGGACAACAGGAACATCCTGTGTTTGAGAGCCAATATCCAAATGTTCACGGACAGCTTGGTTAGCCCTGGAGAGTGAGTGCCCCCTTGTTTTTTCAGGTAATACATGGCCGTGGCACTGTCTGTTAGAACCAGGACTGTCTTCCCCTGTAACTGAGTCTGAAAGGCTTTTAGTGCTTTGCATACTGCCAATAGCTCCAACAGATTTATGTGGTTGGAAGCTACATCTGGGGACCGCACTCCATGCGCTGTCTGCTGAAGCAGGTGAGCCCCACACCCCGTGAACGATGCGTCTGTCGTAAGAGTGGCTTCTACTGCGGGGGTGGTGAAGGTCTTCCCCTTCAAGAGGTTGAACTGCAGAGAGAGAACGAGGGCTGGCGAGACAACTACCAGATCTTTCCATTGTCCGCTGGCCTGGCACCACTGGCTGTTGAGCCACTCTTGCATGGGACCCATGCGCAGACGCGCGTGAGGAACTAAGTAAATACAGGATGCCATCATCCCTAGCAGCCGCATGGCCTTGCGTACTGTCACTTCCTGACTGGCTACATACTGAGGGATCTGAAACAGCATGTTTTGGACCCTCTCATTGGCGGGGAAGACGAGGCCATCCCTTGGTCAAAATAGAGGCCCTAGAAACTGTTTGACTCGACACAGGGTCTAAGCTGGATTTCTTCTCGTTGATGGAGAAACCCAGACTGAATAAGAGATCTATTGTCTTCTGAGTGTTAAATAGGCATGTTTTAGTAGGATTCCCCTGTTATGAGCCAGTCGTCGAGGTAAGGGTAAACCAGCAAAGATTGTCTGCGCAAGTGAGCTGCTGCCACTGCCAATACCTTTGTAAACACCCTTGGTGCTGAGGTAATGCCGAAGGGGAGCACTTTGAACTGATTGCGCTTGTCCTCGATCATGAATCTTAGGTACTTTCTGTGCACTGGCAACATTGAAATATGAAAGTATGCATCTTTCATATCCAGTGTTGCCATGTAATCTCCCTGTTTCAGCAGTGGGATTACTTCTTGTAAAGTGACCATACAAAACTTTTGAGGTTTGACAAATTTGTTTGCTGGGCGCAAGTCTAGTACAGTGCGCATGGTGAGATACTTTTTGGGTACAAGGAAGTACACTGAATAAATACCCTTGTTTAGCTGTAGAATCAGGACGACTTCTATGGCGCCCCTTTCTTGAAGGAACTCCACCTCTTGCAGAAGGATGCACAGGTGTTACGGAGTCAGGCGCCGTGATTTTGGTGTCTGAACAGAGGTGGTGGGCAAAATTATATGCAGTACCTGTGAGCCACGGTCTTGAGTAACCACTGGTCTGTCGTTATCCCCTCCCATGCTTGAAGGAAAGATGTTAGGCGCCTCCTGACCGGGGTGACATGGGAGGGGACTCGGATCCGAAAGTAATTTCTGACCTGAGGCCGGGGAGCCTCTGGGGGTGCAGCCACGCCCTCTACCCTTTCCACGCCGCTGCCCTCTAAGGTGATAGGTGGTGGTGGTATTAGATCCTTGTGCCGAGTTCCAGTTATATCCAGAACTGTACTGGTTCTGAAGGGAGCGGGATTGCACACAAAAGGACCAGCGGAAGCCACCCCCTCTCCGTTAAGAAGGTTTCTGGGTAATCTGCTGAAGGGACTCGAGTGTCTCATTCTTTCTTGGCTGTTTCCAGGGCGTTGTCCACTGCTTTGCCAAACAAGTTGGTTTCTTCAACAGGTTTATCAGGGAAGCCTGGGTCTCTGGTTTAAACCCAGACTTCCTCAGCCAGGCGGGTCTCTTGAGCAAGGTACCCTGCTCCAAGGTTCTTCCTGCTGTTTCAGCAGTGTCTAAAGTGTTCTTAATCACATTTTGATTCACCTGCTTGCCTTCTGATACGATGGTGAGCAACTTAGCTTGCAAGTGTTCTGCTACTTCTTGAAGGCCTTCTTGCAGCAGGTTCCACTGGGCATCTGCATAACTGGCCAATAAGGTGGTATTATTGGCTATATGGTTGGAAAGGAACAAGTTACTTACCTGCAACTGTTGTTCTCTATCATGGGTCTGGCATGGATTCACATGCCCATGAATATTCCCTATCGTCAGGCCGGGAATCCTCGGTAAAGAAAAAAATCAGTATCCGTTTCGTTTCTGATCTGTCTTTCTTAGTAGTAACCAATCACTGATCTCTGGGTCATACTGCCCCCAGCCAATGACTGCCCTCTCCCTAAGCCCATCCCATGGCAGCCATCTTCAGATTTGGTAGCACGTAAAGTGGCAGTATGACCAAGTGAAGAGCCGCAGAGGGGTAGAAGGGAGGGTTTGCATGTGAATCCATGCCAGACCCATGCTGGAGAACAACAGTTACAGGTAAGCAACTTGTTCCTTCTCCAGCATGGGGTCTGGCATGGATTCACATGCACAACCATGGCAGGTGGCAAAGGCTCAACATTAAGCATTACATAAACTCAACATTAAGCACTCTTACCTCCTCACCAGGCCCACCTTCAGGCAAACAGGTTGCGCAGCACTGCTTGGCCGACTCTGGACTCCTCCCTTGAATCCCGGTCGACGCAGTAGAATCTCGTGAAGGTGTGCGTCGACCTCCATGTAGAAGCCCTGCAGATGTCCAGCAGGGGCACACCAGACAAGAACGCTGTGGTAGCAGCGATCGCTCTGGTCGAATGGGCTCTTGGACGGCCAGGCAACGGTCGGTTTGCCAACCGGTGACAGTGCATGATGCAGCCGGAGAGCCATCTGGAACTGGAAGCCTTCGAGAGAGCCTTCCCTTGGTTCACAGGTCCAAAGTTCACAAATAGCTGGGACGTCTTCCGAAAACTCTTTGTGCGGTCCACATAGAACTTCAGCGCTCTAGCCACATCCATCGAGTGCAAAGTCCTATCGGCCGGCGACGAAGGGAAGAAAACTGGTAACACCAAGGGCTCGTTGAGGTGGAAGTCCGACGGCACCTTGGGCATAAAGGAGGGGTGCGTCCTCAGCACCACCCTTGTGTCGTGAAAAGTCAAGTATGGAGGCTTGCAGGATAGGGCCTGGATCGCTCCCACTCGTCGTGCGGAGGTGATGGCCACAACAAATGCTGTCTTCCATGACAGGAACTTCAACGGCGGCGAATGCAGAGGCTCGAATGGCGCCCCCATGAACCTAGACAGCACCACGTTGAGTTCTCACGCCAGGGCAGGAGCCAACAGTCCCTTCATAAATTCCTTCACCAGGCGATGAGACCACAAGGACGCCCGTCCCGTAGTTCTGGTGTATCGGGAGATGGCAGCCAGATGTATCTTGATGGAAGCGTGAGCTAGTCCAGCCTTGGCCAGCGACAGTAGGTACGGCAGTACTTGAGGGGCCGTAATCCGCAGAGGGTTAATCTTCTGTGCACGGCACCAGACAGAGAACCTCTTCCACTCATGTCCGTGGCACATGAGAGTTGAGGACACCCTGGCACCCTGGAACCTCTCTGCAGTCAGCCGGGATATCGTACCCTCCAAACTCTAGTGCTGCAGGAGCCAGGCCTGCAAGTTCAGCAACTCCGGGTCGTGATGAAGGATGGCGCCTCCTTCTCTGGAAAGAAGATCTGCGTCCGTCAGCAGCTTGACCGGTAGGGACGCCGACTAGTCCAGAAGGTCCAGGAACCAGATCTGCCTTGGCCACGCCGGTGCGACGAGGATCATCCTGCACCGAGACCTCTTGAGTTGGTTGATGAGTCGGACCAGCAACGGCAACGGAACGCATATAGGAACAGCCGTCCCAGGGGAACGAGAAAGCATCGCCCATGCTCCTCAGTTGGGGAAACCTGCTGGCGAACCTCTGGCACTTGGAGTTTGTCGCCGTCGCGAACAGGTCAATCTGGGGTTTGCCCCATCACTGAAAGAGTCGGTCCACTTGATCCAGGCATAGTTCTCACTCGTGGCACGAGTGCAGCTCTCTGCTGAGTGAGTCGGCGATGGTGTTTTTAATCCCTGCCAGATGAAACGCCACCAGAAACATCCCTTGAGCAACGGCCCAATGCCACAGATCCTGGGCTTTCTTGGATAGGGCCGGGTATCTGGTTCCGCCCTGCTTCCGGATGTAGAACATCGTGGTGGTGTTGTCGGTGAAGATCCTCACCACCTTGCCCTTGAGGGATGGGAGAAAAGACCTGAGGGCCCAGAACACTGCCCGGAGCTCCAGGATGTTGATGTGGCTTCTCCTCCGGGAGCCAAAGGCCTCTCGCGTGAAGATCTCCGGTGTGCGCTCCCCACCCCTCCAGGGGGGCATCCTGTCGCCTGGTGGGCCGGGGTCTGAAAGTCTGTCCCAGCCGCTAGATGAGCGTGGGTGCCCACCACCGGATCCCTCGTCGGAAGGTCTTGTTGAGAGGGATCCTGTCCTCGAAGCTGCCCGTCGCTTGAATCCAGCGGGCGTCGAGGAACTCCTGTAGAGGGTGCATCCGAAGCCTACACAGGAGCACGAGATAAATGCAAGAGGACATCATCCCGAGGAGGGACTTGATGGACCTCACACTGGCCACGTCCGTGGCCATCAGACACTGCACCTTGCCTAGGATGGCCTTTGTCCTTTTCTCTGAAGGCGAGGCCAGACGTGCCACTGTCTCGATCTTTGCTCCCAGAAATGGTGCGACTTGAGAGGGGACCAGGTGGGACTTGGGGAAGTTGATGGAGAACCCCAGGTCCATGAGCAGCTGGACGGTCTTCGCTGTGTGTTCTACGCGAGCTCCCTCTTTCTTGCGCGGATGAGCCAATCATCCAGGTAGGGGTAGACGTGGATTCCCTGCAGGCACAGCCGCGCCGCCACTGGAGCGAGGCACTTGGTGAAAACCCTGGGTGCCGATTTCAATCCGACCGGGAGGGCCTTGAACTGGTAGTGCTGCCCTTGGACCACGAACCTGAGGAACTTCCGGTGTCCTTTTAGAATGGGAATGTGAAAGTATGCATCCTCCAAATCCAACGATGACAGGAAATCGCCCTCCTCCAGCTGTCCCATTACGTGCTGGAGGGTGACCATCCGGAACTTCTGTGCCTTGATGTACTTGTTCAGTCGTCGCAGGTCCAGGATGGGTCGCCACCCTCCTGTCTTCTTTTTCACAAGGAAGTACCTTTAGTATACTCCGGAGCCTCTTTGGGACGAGCTCGATGGCAACTTTCTTGAGCATCCCCCTTACCTCCAATAGTAGTTAGTAGTTGAGGGACGTGGTTTTCTTTCCTGGCCACGGGAGGAATGCGGGGGCACTTTTTTGGAAATTTGAGGGCGTGCCCCTGGGCCAGGGCGTCCAGCACTCAACGGTCAGTGGAGATGGACTCCCACACGCTGACAAACTTTGCCAGCCGGCCTCCCACCGGGGTGCTTCGGTGGGGGCCGACACCACGGTCGGTTCAATCTTGCTTGGAGGACGCCTTGCCGCCTTGGCCTCCCTGGCGACGATGGCGGGATCCACCCGACTTGCCTCGTCCTCTATAAGCTTCCTGCGACGAGGAGCGGGCCGCTTGGCGGTATGTAGAGGAGCCACCGCCGAATCCCTTGGAGGCACCCTGCTTGCCTCCACAGCTCCGAAAGGAAGGCCTTCTTTGTGTCGTCCGGTAGGAAGTCCAACAGGGGGGCGATCTTGTACCATAACTCCCTGTCGTAGCGGGCCACGATCGCGAGGTCGTTGGCAGCCTTAATCGTTGTTGCCGCAGACGAGATAACTCGTCATCCCATTGCATCCAGCTTCTTTCCTTCGCCGTCCGGCGGGGAAGTTGACATTGAGGCCGATGCCCCCCCCCGCTTTCTTCTTGGCCACCGCTGAGACGACTGAGTCAGGGGTCGGTTGTGCCCTGAGGCACAAAGGGGCCGCGTCGGGGACCCGGTACTACTTCTCTTACCGATCCCTCTTGGCAGGCGTCAGACGGGTTCTTGAGAAGGGCGAGACCCTCGTCCCAGATGTCATCCAACAGAGGCACAGCGAGGACGGTCTTCCTCTTGGCCTTGCGCTGTTGGTAAAGAAAACCTTCCTCCTCCTTCTCTTCAGGGCAGAGCTGAAAAAGCTCAGATGCCCTGGCAATCATAGCGTGGGAAGACCCAATTTCGTCGGGTGGGGATGCCTGGGCTGGAGGCGATGGGAGCTCCGTCCCGTCGTCACCGCCGTCGTCGTCATCTGTACCCGTCGTGGCCGTGTCTGTTCCTGTGCCATCTCCAGGTACTGGGGACGTGAGCAAAGGCTGAGCAGGCCGCGAGGACTGAAAAGGCAGGACTGGATGGGTCCGTCTTCTCTTGTTTGGGGGACTTCCCGATTGGCCTGGCTCTGGCTCCTCCGTCGGGCCTGGTTCCGGCTCCTCCGTCAGTGGTAGGGGCAATCTCGTCCTCATTTCCGAACATAAAGATTGTATTGCCAACAAAATGGCTGCCGAGTTGTCCTGCGGCTCCGGAAGCGACGGGCGCAACGGTTGACTAGGAACCTCACCGATGCCGCTGTCGCTCTCGTCGTCCTCTTCGTCAGGATCCCTCCCGTGGGACCGGGCCTCTTCGACGCCCTCGCCGAGGCCCTCCAAGACTTCAACCAGTTCCTCCTCGGAGGCTGTGTCCATGTCCGCAATGGCCACTGGCTCCCCCCCTCTTTTTTCCGTCGGGGTCTCCACGGGGGTCTTCTCGATGGGCCTGAAAGAGGCTTCCCTCCGCGGTGGCAGGGAAACTCTGGGCCCTGAGGTCGCCTCCACTGGTGTAGCCTCCCCAGGCTGCGCCAGGGCCGCCGCGACTTCCTCGATAGAGGCCTTAGCCGGGTGAATCAAGGCCTTCACCACCTTCTGCGGGATTTTGGCCTTCACCTTGGGGGGAGGGTCACTGCCTCGGTCCCCCTCGGCTGGATCCTTCGAGACCGACCAGGGCCTCCCCAGAAGCTTTGCCGGGTTCTCTGCTTTCCTCTTCCCTGAGCCAGAGTGTTGGCTGGTGGTTGATGGTGCTGGAGAGGTGTTAGGCAGAAACCTGTGCAGTTCCCTTAGGGAACACTGCAAAAGATTTAAGACTACAGGTGTTGGCAGTAAACCCACTTGGTAGCAGTCTGCACCACCCAGATTTACCTGGTAGCTGTGGCTGAGCAGTCAGACTTCTTTCAAGAAGAGTGAGGCAGTATGCAAAGTATACACAATAGGCACTCAGACACACCAATACAAGCAAACACTGACTAGAGCTTTGGTATCAAAGTATATAATTATTTATTTAAAAACACACTGTTTGAAACACTCCAGCACTCTTATTGTAAAATATTTTAAACACAGTTACTATTGTAATATATACACCCCTTTTTCCTTATCAGATAAGTCACAGTAAAACACCACTTATTTTCACACAGAGGTGAGCGCTTAACTAGATGGCACTCCAATACGTTTGTGAGAAAGGGAGGGAAAAAGACAGAATATGGAAAGATATACCACTCTAAGGTTCAGGAACACTGTTAGCAAGGCAGAAGAGCAAAAGTCACTGGTGAGCCAAAGTCCAAAGGCTGGGCCCACTCTTAGAGAGAGCAGAGCACAAATATGCCCAAGATCACACAGTTAAACTAGGCTTAGAAAGTCTTGCAGAGAGTTCCAAAAAGAGTTTAGAGAGGCTTAGGAAAGTTTAGCCAGGGTGTCCCAGGCTAACCCAGGTTCGAAAGCCGGGGGCTAAATCTACCCCGTACAGTCGGTAGCAAGGGAAGCCAGGCGGGACACGGTATCTTAAGTGGGAAGGATCCTCCAGCGGTGGCAGTTGTTCCTGGCAGTGGGTGCAAGTCGCGTTGTCGTCCAGGGGAAGAAAAGATCTCGACTTGGAGGAAAGATGAAGGCCATTGCACTACCAGGGAAGAGACCAGCCGCAGAGTTTTCCGGTTAACGGTGGTACCTTTGTTTCGCGGTCGTGGTAAAACGTGGTGTCCCGGTTGCCGGGGTGCTTGGAACAGGCAAGACGGCCACGCGGTACGTCGGGAAGGCGAAAAGACGGTGAAACTGGTTATCCCCATCAGTCAAAGGAAGAAGACTCTCCGGCGGGAGATCCCCTCTGTCGTTGGGAAAAGTGGTGAGACGGTCCAGCAGGGCTCCACCGGGGGTGGTGTCGTGGCAGGTCGGCTTAGCTTCTCCCTCGTCGGATTCTTAGGTCCTGTGGCGACTTCTGAAGTTCCAGTCCCCAAAGCCCTGCTTTTATGCAGAAAACCCCCATTCACTCAGCCTAGCTGTCACTCAAACATGCTAAGTGGTAAGCCAGCCGGAGTGCGACTTGAGTTGCGTAGGCAACTCAGTCCAGGGTGCCTAAATTCCACTCCACCCCTCCTAAGTACCCCAGACAGAGTGGCACCACTTTGGAGGGCTTCTGTGGAGAAGCCCGCCAAAAAGTGGAACAAAGGGCTCGACTTGGGTTGGAGTCACAGAAGAGAACACAAACACCATTTTAGAATCAAGTTTTGGCAAAAAATACCAACCGGAGAATTAATATTAATTAAATAAACCTGCGGTATGTTCGAGGCTACCGTAAATAATTAAATAAAGGTAGTAACCTAAAACAATGGGAAATCCCACAGAAAAATATTTGCGGTTGAATATAAAAAGTAGTATCCACTGCCACCAGCCAAAACTCGATCAGGGGGGACGGAGACGTGCCCCCTCGACTAACAGACCCCGGGGCAATTGAATTGCCCCAGCCAGTACGTCCACAATATGATGGTTTGTACTGGTTCTGTTCAGAATGTAAGACTAGTAAAGTCAATGGTGAATTTACATGCCCTGGGAGACAGTAGTCAGTCCCAGGGTATGGCGTCTATACTGGGGGGTCACTATGACACCCCTGTGTCACTGCACTGAGGGTGCAGTGTAACACACATCACAAAAACACATGAAGCCCTATGGAGTAAAAGACCCCATAGCTCATTAAACACATCTAGATTCAAAGAAACACACTCAAATCATGCCCAAGAGTGAGGGTAAAAGAGTCTCACTTTTGGCAGGAGAAAAGAATAAACCCCAAAAATCCAGCAAAGCTGCTGGGGGACTCACTAGGTTAGGAAATTCAGCCTAAACAGAGAATTCTCCCTAACAAGAGGATGAGCCCTGCCTGGCAGCCGAGGAGCCCGACCGTTTGACGCTCCCGGTGCCCGCAGACTCGCAGTGCTTTGCCTTCTTTTGGGGCCCCTGTAGCCGGGGCGCCCTCACAGGACTTAGAAGACCGCTCAGACTTCTTCTTCTTCTTCTTCTCACCTGACAGGCTCTTTCCTTCCAGCCAGTTGGAGAGACGAAGATGTCGATCCTTGATGGTCCGTTCCGACATGTTCCCGCAAAACGGACAGTCCTTCTCCACGTGCGTTTTGTCCTAGAGGCACTTCGAATGTTCGTCCTCTTTGAACACATTCTGCAGCTGGCATCCAGGGCAAACCCTGAACAGCTTTCCGGGCGTCGAGCTTCCTTTCTCCTGGGCCATGTCCGGGGTAGGCCACAGAAACTTCTGGACTCCTCCAAGAAGCGTAACTCGACGAAAACTTCACCCTTGAGTGGTGTTGAAAAATCCGAAACGGGTCCCCGTTGATCGGATGAAGACACAGTGGAGCTTGAGACTCTATTTGACCGAAAAATGAGAAAATCTCTTTGAAAAGCGCGAAAACGCAGCAAAAAGCTTGAGAGCTAAACACAAGGACTCACAACACTTGAGCGTGCGGTAAAAATCTGAAGATGGCTGCCAGGGGAGGGGCTTAGGGAGAGGGCAGTCATTGGCTGGGGGCAGTATGAGCCAGAGATCAGTGATTGGTTACTGCTAAGAAAGACAGATCAGAAACAAAACTGATACTGATTTTTTCTTTACCGAGGATTCCCGGCCTGACGACAGGGAATATTCATGAGCATGTGAATCCATGCCAGACCCCATGCTGGAGAAATGCAGCAGCCGTTGTAACCCTCTTTCCCAACGCATACAGCTTCTTGGACTCCTTATCAGGTGGTGCCTCTCCTGTAGACAGGGGTACACCCGCCCGTTTTCTAGCCATGGTAACCACTAAAGAATCTGGAGTGGCATGGCCCTTGATGTAAGCAGGGTCAGTAGGAGAAGGGCGGAACAATTTCTCCACCATGGGGTTCACTGCTCTTGTTTGAGCTGGTGTAACAATGAGGGTGCCAATCTTCTCTTGATGGAGTTTAACACAGGAATAGCTTGGCTGGCAGGGGGCTTTTCTTTGAGAATGTCCTCCACAAAATCATATTCCGTAAGAGCTTCTTGTGTGGCGATCTGAAAATGTTCAGGCACCTTGTTCAAAATGGCATTAAACGCCATTTGTTCGTCCACAGGGGAGGCCTGGCATGCTGGGCTGGAGGGGGCTGAATCCATGCATAGGGCATTGGGTTCTGGGGTAGTAACAGGGGACGGCCAAGGTTGAGCCTCAACCTGGTGGCTATCATCCCAATTGTCCATAGAATCTGCAGGGTCATCCATATTGTAATCGTCCCCAAAGGGGGCATCATCTTGCACATGTGTGTCCACCTGGACCTCCTCATCAGTGAGGTCATAGGTATGAGGAACGTCAAAGGTCTGTAGAAACTTCGCCATGGGTGTAAAGGAAAGGTCCTCCCTTGGCCTCTTGGGAACAAGCTTCTCAGAATAAGTGTCATTTCTCTAGTTTGTCCCTGCACCCCTCAAATTTCTCCCTGGCCCATGGGGATGTATCAGAGGGGTCTGGGGGAGGAAAGGGTTCATTTTCCTCTCTGGAACGTCGAGCTGTATCCCCTAGCATGCTAGATAGGGGCACATGACTCTCAGAATAGCCCTTGCGGGGTTCTGAAGGCTGTGGCACGTCTTTCGGCGTGCCCTTAGGTCGTTCCGTGTGTCTCAGCGTGTCCTTCCGTTGTTCTGCACCTTTCGCCGCGTCTTTCAACATTTCTTTCTTTCTGACTAACCGCCAAAGTGATCCTAGCGATGCTATCGCTGATGCTTGGGTGGAGGGGATATGTGCCGGGCAAACTGGAGGCTGTGCAGTGGATTTTGGTGCCTCCGGGTCCTTATGCGGCACATGCGCGTCCTCCTGGAGCGTCTCGACCGCTGCAGGAGTTTTAGTGCTAGCGCCCTTTGTCTTCGATTGCCCAGTCGCAGGCAGCTGCAGCAGCTGCGGGGAAGTCTGCCGATCATCAAGATCAGCGGATCCCGTCAAAGTTTTTGACGGGTCCATTGGCGCTTTGGCACGCTTCGACTGTGATGCCGAAGCAGAACCTTAGGTTGTGTGTTTGGTGTATACAACTTGTGCGTCCTTGTCGCCAGGTGTTTCCCCCAGAGTATGACTTGCGTCGTGCCTGGTGGGGTCAGGACGGACGCCGCAGATCGAGAGTTCTCTGCCATTAGGTCAATGGCTTCTGATACGGAGGTCTGGTCATCGCTAGTCCCCCCCCCCCCCCATCACTTTCGGCGGCGGGAGAAGAACTTTCGACCTGCGACATGCCATAGGCCGACCACCGCTTTAAGCAGCGCTCCTTGATGGTCTTTGGATGCAGTAGCTTACAAGCTTCGCAAAACGCTTCGTTTTGGTTGTGAGGAAGACAATTGTTGCACCGACGGTGCTCATATTTCCATGGGTATTTGGCCCTACACGAGCGCAAGAGAGGTACAGCGATGACAAAACCCAGGGAACAAAGAGTGTGATAAAGGAATGGTATACTTGAAAGCCTATGGCCACCCGACCCCCTCTCCCTACTGTAAGGTCCGGCCAAAAGGCCCGGCCACGTGGACGACCGCGCCGCCGGATCAACATGCCGTCGAAAATCCGCAGCAGTCATCAGGGATGCACAGGATTCAATCACCGAAGTGACTTAAGGGAATAAACAACCAACGCCAATAATTATAAGAATAACGCAATCTTTTTTTCCAAGAGCTCCGCATTAGGCTGACAAGTAATCTGGGTGGAAAAAAAATATGAGGGACCTCAACACATGAGGGATTTTGGGTACACTACACGCCACGTTAGGGATAGTGTTACAGGCACGCCCATGTCGATGTCCCCTTTCGATCCTCGAAAGACAAGATGCAATACTCTGCGGTTATCACTGGATGTCAGACTATCTGCACAGCATGTGATTCTAAGCAGATTAACAAGCATCAGAAACATGATTACTATTATCCAAACTCGCACATCTACAGATATCACATACCTGATGAAGGGCACCATTGCCCGAAAAGCATTGTAGGGAATAGGAGGAGACACGCTGAGACTTACCACCTGGTCTTAGCTCAGAACTCTCCCCCACAGATATCTGTTCTTATGATTTTTTTCTCTTATTATAAATGTTACCCTGTAATACTACTGAAGTGTATTTAACATACACTGCTTAAATCTGTGAAAACACAAAATTTGTATAGGATTTGCGCGAAAAGATATACCTTTATGTTAACAATTTTCCTATTCTGGAACAGAAATATTTATGTTTTTGTCTTGCGCCAGATATGATGGAAGTGTTTTAATTTTGAATTGTCTTCTGTATTAAATGTTGATCAGTTAAAAAATTGTATATCACTGAATTCAGTGGATATTGATTTAATTCATTTAAGTGAATGTTTTTGCGATAGTGTGTCTTTTGTAAGGAGTCACGTCACCCAGGCTTTTTAGGGTATTACCAATCTCTTTCCTATTATTCCAGAAAACACTCACCACACCACTCTGGTACTGATAGGAGGAAGAGACAATCCATAGTCATCATCCTTCCTTTATTAACTCAGACAGGGAAACCAGCTGGATTGGGTGTGCACCAACTATTTAATAGCCTAAAGGGTAATAAAAGAGCCTTGTATGTCTGACCATAGTTTGGTAACCTTCGAGTTACAGCTCAACCCTCCCGTCAAACTACAAGAGAATCCACATGTAAAAGTATGGAGCAGAAATTTAAAATAAACGGGGCTAGAGCAATTGAAACCTTGCCTAAAGCAGATTATGGAGTCTTTCACTGATAACGATGACTACGAAAGTATGTTATCTAAATACACCAGTCACATAAAGGAGATGGTGGAAAAGAATGTTCCTCTTAAAAGTAGGTCAGTTAGAAAAAAATGACACAGCCAAATGGTACAATATAGAAACTAATATACTTAAACAGTTAAAACGAGCCAAAGAAAGAACATGGCGCCAAAATCCGACCCAGGAAAACAGGGAGGAATGGAAACGTTCTGATCATTCCTACAGTAAGGGAGTTAAGGAAGCAAAAAAGAACTACTATAATAATTAAATTGAAGCAGCTCCTAACTCGATCAGCAAATTGTTCGAGATTCTCAAGAGTACCGAGAAACCCAAGCTGCTCTCACCCTCACATAGTCCTACTAAGATGGATTGTGATAGGGTGCAAGAAGCTTTTGCAGCGAAAATCTTTAAAGCGAGAGATAACATTGTATCAGCAAGGGTAGCCGCCAGCCCGGAAATCCCTCCTGTAGTGATCTCCTTGCATGAAAGTATAGAGAAATGTACCTTCTCTGCGGTTTCTGAATAGGAATTACTACGGGTAATGTCCAAAATGAAGCCCACTTCATGTGCGGAAAATCTTTTACCGACAAAGATCATCCTGGAGCATAAAGAACTTTTCGTGCCAACATTAACCAGAATAGTAAACTCATCGTTCAGCGAGGGACTAGTTCCCAAAGCTATAAAAGTGGTCACGATTACACCATTAGTGTAAAAGGCAGGTTTAGATCCAAATGAACCAAGCAATTTACGTCCAATTACCAACTCCAACTTCATCTTAAAGATCCTGGACAAAATTGCAACTAACCAGCTACAAAAGCATGTTGAATCTCTGGCGATACTACATGAGCAACAATCTGGTTTTCGGGCAGCTCACAGTACAGAGTCAGCCATGCTCGATTTACAGACACACATGTTGGAACTGATTGACAAGGGCAAATCAGGTATACTTATGTTGCTCGACCTTAGCGCAGCATTCAACTTAGTAGACCATCAGCTATTGCAATCAGCGCTTGACAAAATAGCCGGCTGTACTACAACAGCGTTGAAATGGCTAACCTCATTCCTAAAAGATAGGAAAGCTAGACTACACTGGGGTGATAATTTCTCGGAAGCAGCTCCTATCATGTTTGAGTCTCCCAGGGAGCTAGCTTATCCCCTTTACTCTTCAATTTGTACATGAGAAGTCTCTGCGACTTGCTAGAAAGCATTTGCGTATTCTTCACTAATAAAGCGGATGATATGCATTTTATATTCGAACTGAGCAGAGACCATGACATTGATAGAGCTAAAATAGCAGAGGTCTACAATGTTATTGATATTTGGATGCAAAAACATTGGATGTGCCTTAACAACACGAAGACCGAACTGATGATTTTCGGATCTCGCCAGGTAAGAGCCAAACTGGGAGAAGAATACAAAGCCTTTAACCATTAAAGAAGCCATCATCCCAGTTATGCCCCAAGTAAAAACTCTTGGGATGATGGTAGAGGTGTCAGTTGGCTCGGAAGCCCAGGTTAATTACCTAAATAAGATTAATGCTTATTACCTGCGGCTATTAAGAGCCATAAGACCCTTCCTAAACGAAGTAAACATGGCAAAGATTGCCAGAGCAATTATAATGTCACGTTTAGACTACGGAAACGTGTTGCTATTGGGAGCCACCAAGAGAGAAATTCAAAGGTGCCAAGCAATGCAAAATGACGTCGTCCGCCGTGTAAGGAAAATGAAAAAAAAAACAGATCATAAATCGACAGGTAGAAGGGAGCTGCACTGGCTCAAAATAGAGGACAGAGTCAGGTTTAAGGCTATGACCACAGTACATAGATGCCTCTTTGGAGTGGCTCCAAATTACTGTAAAAAAACAATTCTCACTGTATGTCCCTCAGAGATGCCTGAGATCAGCTGATGCAGGACTCTTCATCTTACCAGGTGCAAAGTTAGAATCAGGAAGGGGTAGGTATTTCCCGGTGCAGGCCGCTATAGGTTGGAATAAGTTACCAATGGCCTTAAAACAGGAGAGAAACCATCTCAGTTTCAGGAAAGCCTTGAAAACTCACCTATTTCAATAAATCTCTAGTATCATCCTAGATTCTTGACCACACAGGTCAGCAAGATCTTCTTGGTGCCAAATTGGCAAGTAATCATTATTGGTTCTTCCGCGCCCTGATGCCTGCGGGCTGCCGGCACGTTATAAGCATATAGACATACACAAACACCACTCTGGTACTGGGACGAGGATGAGGGATGCCGAGTACCGAGACCGTTATGCAGAAAAGGAACACTGCCTGCACCAAGGGCCGAGAGGGCGGTATAAATGGCCCGCTCAAGTGAGGCTAATGAGATTGCCTGTGGAACGCTTGCAGGAGAAGCTGGAGGTGAAGGCAGGGAGACGTATTGCTGCATTACCACGGAGCTGCAGAGTCGTTGCAACAGACGTGGATTGTGGGGGGAGCATTTGGATGGTCTCTGGTGGCAGGGTTGGTCTGCCTACCTAATGGAGTCAGGGAGACTCCCTCTCCATTAACCAGATGCATCAGAGACCCAGGAAGTGTGGAGTGCCAAACTGGGAGCAGCATCAGCCACAGAGAGCCTGCCAATGCAGAGAGAAGCACTCTGAGACAGCGTACCCGGCAAGTCAAAGCCATCTGAATGACTCTGGGAGGATGTGGTGCAAGCCGCATGGTTTATGCAGGTTGGATTGCTCGCGAGTGAGCAAGGGAGGGACCAGGTAGGCAATTGGGCAGTGTAACTGTGAAGAAAAAGCAAGTAAGGTGTGTATGTTGCATGACCTGTAATGTGTTGACCGTGTGGTCCGACAACTGCACCTAGACCGAGTACACCCATATAAAGGAAATGATTGTGATTTAAGGTCAAGGAAAAGTTGTGTATTTTGAACTTAAGGAAATTAACTTTGTGATATTAGTAAAATCGGTGAAAGTCACAGAAGCCTGGGAAGTATGCCAAGGAATTGTGGGGGTTTTGAACATTGAACGACTTGAAAGCTTGACTTGAAAGCTTGGTGAAGGGAACCCCTCTTTTTGCTAAAGTGAACTCTCCTGAATCCAGGATAAGGGAGAACCCCTTTCCAACCAAGAGCTGGAAGAAGCTCTAAACTTTTATATGAAAACTTATTTTGACACTGACATCCCTACACATTATGTACAATTAGACGTGAGGGCAAGTATAGGTTTTGGACACAGACAGACATTTACTTTGGACTTCCTGACACAGACTATCATTTTCAGTTGGGTAGGGAAATCCCATCTTAGCATAGGACAAGTTAGCCCTTTTCCCAACCCTCCTGATTTTTAATAAAGGTTTGTAGCCCAAACATCACTCAGTTGTCTGTCTCTGCTTTCTGATGCCTTCACACAAGATAACTAACAACAACAAAAAATGTAAAGCTATTTATGTAATCAAACGCCCGAAGATGCTGACTCTAGCACCGTGCCCAAGTAGGCTTCAGACTCATGATGGGAACAGAATTAGTTCCCCTATCCATTTGGGAAGACAAAATGCAGACACCAACATCACTACTGCCCGCATACTCTATGACTTCTCTGCAGATTTCAATGCAGTGAACTACTGAGCATTAATCAAAAGACAATAGGAATGAGGGCTCTGAAAATGTAACTGTGATGGATGACCTCCTTTCTCACAGACAGAACAAGAACAGCCCCTCTACCAAACGAGCACACGCTACAAAACCTATGTAGTACCACAACGATCAAGCCATTCACCCCCTGCTCTCCCAATAAATATATAAGTTATATAAATATATATATATATATATATATATATGATACATTACTCACCGTAATCGTATTTCTGATGCTTGTATCTGCTTAGATCACATGCTGTGCATAGGCCGACATCTAGTGGAAGCTGCAGAGTATTACAGTTTGTTTTTTTAAAGTCGAAAATGGGCGTCGACACAGGGCGTGCCGGTAATACTAACCCTAGTGTGACGTCCACTGTACCCATGATCCCTAACGCGCGTAGGACCCTCACATTGTATTTTTTCTGATACGAGGTAGCATGAGGAGTAGCGCGAGTACAGATTATCCAAGCAGATAGATAAGACTACAAGCATCCATACGCCTTCTCTCAGAGGGGAGGAAGGGCGGGCGCATGTGAATCTAAGCAGATACAAGCATCAGAAATACGATTACGGTGAGTAATGTATCCCTTCTGAGGCTTGTGGAATCTGCTTAGATCACATGCTGTGCATAGATTAGCGAGCAGTATTAGAAGAAGGAGGTGGGATGTGAGAAGGGTCATGAGCGAACAGATGTCTTAGAACCGCTTGTCCCACTTGAATATCTGTCTTGGAATGAGTGTCAATACAGTAGTGCTGAGTAAAAGTGTGAATAGAGCTCCATGTAGCTGCTTTGCAAATGATGTCAAGGGGTACATTTGCAATGAAAGCCAGAGTGGCCCCAGTGCCTCTTGTAGAGTGGGCTCTTGGCGTAAAAGGCAGAGTTTTTTCAGAAAGGGAGCAACACAGCTGGATACATTTGACTATCCATTTGGAGATGGCACCTTTAGAGACGCGATGTCCCTCTCTGCCTGTAGCTACGGAGAAAAACAGTTGGTCTGTTTTTCTTAGCGGTCTGGTCTTGTCTACATAGTAGGGGACCGCTCTTCGCACATCTAGTGTGTGTAGTTTCACCTCAGCAGAGCTTTTAGGTTCTTGGAAGAAGGCCGGTAGCTCAATGGACTGGTTAACGTGGAATTTAGAAATGAACTTCGGTGAGAACCTAGGATGAGTTCGTAGAAGCAGTTTATCCTTATGAATAGTAAAGAAAGGATCCTGCACTGACAGAGCCTGAATTTCACTGACCCTTCTTATGGATGTAATGGCTACTAAGAAGGCAGTTTTATAGGTCAGGTGTTTGAGACTGGCTTTATGCATGGGTTCAAAGGGGGGGGCCATGAGTTTAGCAAGCACCACATTAAGGTCCCATCCTGGTGGTGGGTTCGAAATTGGAGGGTGAAGTCTCTTTACCCCTTCTATAAATGCTTTAACCACTGGTACTTTCCACCACACCACCTTGTTATGGGAGGTGGTGTAGGCTGACAGCGCCACAAGGTGTACTTTGAGTGAATTAAATACCAATCCTGCGTCCAACAGGTGGAGCATGTAGATGACAATATTGGAAAGAGTGCAATCAACTGGGTTGATATGTTTGTTCTGGCACCAGATAACAAATTTCTTCCATTTATCAAAGTAACAGTGTCCAGTGTTTGGTTTCCTTGATTCCTTCAGGCTATCCATACATCTCTGTGGTAGATTGAGATGGCCAAACTCTGACTTCAGGAGCCATGCTGTCAAGTTCATTGAGCTGGGTTGAGGATGCACTGTTTGACCTTGGTGCTGGGATAGTAGGTTGTGCCAGCACAGGAGTCTGATGGGTTTGCATTCTGCTAGTCTGCATAGGTGTGGGAACCACGGTTGTCTCCCCCACATGGGAGCAACTAGGATGAGCATCATCGATTGTCTGTGCATCTTGTTGACCACCTTCCTCATGAGAGGCGTTGGTGGAAACGCATAGGCAAACATCCCTGACCAGTTCATCCACAGGGCGTTCCCATTGGAGTCTGGCTGGGGGTACCTGGATGCAAATCCTGGGCATTGTCTGTTTTCGCTTGTGGCGAATAGGTCTATAGTGGGGAAACCCCACTGTGAGAAGAGGTCTTCTACAACTTCACTGTGCAGACACCATTCGTGTTCTTCTGGGAGGGGATCTCTGCTTAAAGCGTCTGCTAGTGAACTGAGATCCCCTGGAACATGTTGAAATGACAGGTACGTTTTCTGTCCGAGTGCCCATGTCCAGATTTTCTGGGCAAGCTTGGACAGATTTGGTGAGCGTGTCCCTCCCTGCTTGTTTATGTAAAACATGGCTGTCGTGCTGTCTGTTAAGATCTGCACTGACAGATTCATTAGGTGGGGTTCGAACGCTCAAAGCGCTCTGAAGACTGCCAGAAGCTCTAGCAGATTGATGTGGTTCTTGGCCACTTTGTGAGACCAGAGACCCTGAGCTATCTGGTGAAGGAGGTGTGCTCCCCACCCCGATAGGGACGCGTCTGTAGTGACTACAGGCTGTATCTCCGGATCGAAAAAGGGTTTCCCCTTTGACAGGTTCTCTCTCGTCCACCAGTGAAGACTTTGTACAAGTGGTGGCGAAACGACCACTAGATTGTCCCACTGACCACTTGCCAGAGACCACTGTTTCTGTTTCGCCAACCATTCCTGCATTGGTCGCAGGCGTGCGTGTGGAACCAGGTAAATACATGACGCCATCATGCCTAGCAAACGCATCACTTTGCGCACCCTTATCTGACGACCGGGCTGATAAGGAATTTGCAGTAGTATATTCTGAATTATTTCCTCTGATGGAAAGGCCAACCCCTCTTGAGTGTCTAGGACAGCTCCTAGGAACTGTTTGGAGGTGCATGGCACCAGGCTTGATTTTTTTCTCGTTGATAGAGAAACCCAATTCTAAGAGGTCGTCGATAGTTCTTTGGATGTTGGATTTGCAAATTACTGGGGTTTCCCCCGTGATGAGCCAGTCGTCCAGGTAAAGGTACACTGGGATTGCCTCCCTGCATAGGTGTGCCACCACCACCGCCAGTACCTTGGTGAATACCCTTGGAACCGAGGCTATACCGAAGGGCAGCACCTTGAATTGGTAGTGCTGACTGCCCACCTTGAAGCGCAAGAAATTTCTGTGCGCTGGGAACATGGAAATATGAAAATAGGCATCTTTCATGTCCAATGTTGCCATGTAATCCCCTTTTTTAGGAGGGGGATTACCTCTTGGAGAGTAGTCATGGGTGCGCTCCAGCAGTTCGATGCAGTATCCTGCGGATACTTTGGACAGCACCCATCTGTCCGATGTGATCCCTTCCTATGCTTGGGTGAAGATGGAAATGCGCCCCCCTACTGGGGATGTGTGGGAAGGGACCCTGAGCGGAACGTCACTGTTTGCCGGGAGGCGTACCGCCTCTGGCTGGGCTGCCTCTACCTCTACCACGGCTCCTCTTATTATCTCTACCGTAACTCTGGGTAGTCTGTTGGTTGCCACCTCACGATGTACCCTGCCCCTGTGTGTAATTGGAGCCCCTCTGGGAATTTTGGCCGCGTGAGCGACGAAAATTAATATTCCCTCTTTGGTTCGTGGGCTTATAAGTCAATTGTCCCAGGGACTTAAGGGTATCGTACTCGTCTTTGGCAGTTTTGAGTGCCTCCTCTACTGCTTTGCCAAACAAGACATTCGATTCCACCGGCATGACATCATCAATGATATTTGTGATGTCATCTTTGATGTCCTGGGTGTTAGTCTTAGCAATGCACGTAGATGCTGCAAGTTATGGTTGCTGAGCTTACCATAATGGGGGAATGTGCAGTGTTTTTTGGTTTCACTGTGAAGTATTACATCCCTTTAACAAAGTTTTTTTACTGAATGTACATATAGAGCAGGGAACGAAAACAAAGGGGCTAAACATGTGATGGGGTCAGTGATGTCATCAGTTATCCTTCATGTTCTGGGTGTGACTGTTAGCAGTGCACAGTGGTGATGGCAAGTATGGGGGCTCAGTCTACCATAACTGGCAAATTTCAGCGTTTTTTCGGTTTTATTTTGAAACCATAATGGGGAGGGCGAACATTTGTTTTTGAGGGAAGTGCACACGTTTTTCGTAGGGCAACTTAACCATAACGTCCCCTCAACAAAGTTTTTTTTGTAGTGAATTTTATAGGTTTTTGGGAGAGCAGCGTAACCATAACGTCCCTTTAACAAAGTTTTTTTAACTGAATGCCATAGGTTTTTAGTAGTGTAAATACAACATAACAGTACGTTAACAAAAATGTTGTACTATATTTATCAGGGTCCTAATAGTAACACATAAGCATACTACTATAAAGCAACATTTGAAGTAACTGCCCACCTTCAGAAAATTCCACATTATCATATGCTGGTGCACAGCATGGGGGCGTGTTCGAAAAGTCATACGCACTTCACAATGACATGTGTAACTGGGTGATAGTGGAGAAGTACATTGTCTATTATTGTACGAACTTAAAAATGGAAAATTTCCGGCACAGAACTCCACAAGGCAAGCGTGCAACACAATATAAGCAAGAGTGCATACCGACGTATCTGGATCATTAACCCCCATTCCTCCCCAAAGAGTGGGGGATGAATGCCATAAGCATTCAAGATTTTACAGCAGTAAACCGTGCTACCAAGAAAGAGTATTTTTTGTCTTCAACCGGAACGCCTCCGGTGTTCCCGGCTGAGGAAAACAAATCCTTTTTCAAGATGGCCACCATAGAAAGGGAAAACGGGTGTTGGATAGAAACCCTTCTTCGCTTTCCATTGCAGGCTACAGAAAGTAAAAATGAAACTGTGACCGTAAAGACAGGACCACATTTGTGTTCCTTGAGAAATGTATGGTTATAAGCAACACCTTTATCAGAAAGGCAGTCCCTGGTGGACATGGCGACCTCAATGCAATGTTTTGGCCCTTCCAGTAATGGCCAGTAGTCTCATCCCCGACATTGTGGCCACTAACCATACATCGATGTTACCCCTCAGAGACAGAAGCTGTACCGTTGATTTGTTAAAATGTGCTTACAAAACGCAAAGGAGTAGTCTACTTACGTTTACATAAAATCTGAAACAAACTCTGTGATGGGAAGCGCAATGACGTTAGAAATACTGGAAGCAACACCATTACCACTCACCGTTCGACACATAATTTCCTAAGTGGCACAGGTCGAAAGGTGTGAAGATGTGTATTGGGAGGGTGTAACCATGTATTATTTTACAAACATTTCTGTGCACCAAACACTTTCAGTGCACCTTACCTCATTTTCCCACTTTTAAGAAGGTAGTAAGTATTCTGAACTAATGTTGGTTAATAGGGCATCTGGGTGACAGAAATTGGTCTGACGGTGACAGAAATTGGCCTGACGGCACTAAAGCATATGATATGGGCCTGACCCTCCCGTAGCGAAAGCAAGTGGGGTATGCAGTACCTTTCTCCATAACGTTCCTGGGCAGCTTAAACAAATGCATCCATATTGACGTACGTGCCGTGATGTAGCACCTACAAAAGAACACATTACAAAATGCAACGTAGCATGTCACATTGTGAAAGCAGAGTGTAAATTTGTAAAAAAGAAAAAACGGACATTTCAAAATTAGTACAGTAGTTTTATTTCCCAATAAACTGAACGAAATTATCACCCTAAGCAATTAGTAAAGTAGTTCTGTTTCACAATGAACTGTGCGAAATGATTGCCCTATGCACATTTCCATACAAGTAGTAAGTTTCTGTCTTTCGTCGACAATGAAAATGGTAATGGGCACATTGGTTTCTTTCACACACAGAAAGTGAGCGTTGCCGCCACAATAGTCGTTTTCCTCCCACATTGATGGGCAAGACGTCGTCAACCGCTGTGATCTACACCACCAGAAAGGATGGAATCTTACTTCTTATTGCGACAGCAGCGTACGGACAGAGGTCCAACACGATCGTCCCACTCAATTATAACGCACAGACAACCGGTAATGAACAGCTGCATTTGACAGTTAAAAAAGCCGTCACTCGGCAGCTGTAATCCATGACAATCACAATAAGGAATGAAGTATCTGAGGGGAAAAGCATAAATAAAACGTATATCAATACGCAACCTCTGCACAAAACAAAGTTGTAACACATACTTTTACTACTAAATAATAATTTAATTTGGGGAAATGTACTGGCACCCTGTAAACGGCGACAATGTGCAATGTCTACAATGGGGGAAAGAAAATTCAACGGCACGTAAACCTTGTAATGCAGTAGGAAAAAATATCTCCCCCCCCCCAAAGTAAACATTTTATGTCAATTGGGTATATAGGCGGGAAAAATACACTTACATGATGTGGACCGGCTCCATTGCGTTAGCTGCAGTCAGACAGTAGTGCAACTAATATTTCATGGTTGGTGCAAACATTTTTGAAGCATAACCTTATCAAACAATATGTTTTTCTAACTGTTACTCCCTACATTCTTTCTGCTCTTTCCCTAGACCTCAAGGTTAAAAAACAACCAACTGCCCCTTATTGCTGTCGACAAATATACGGCCGTACTGAGCTTGTATTTTAAACAGAAAATGAAGTGGCCTTCACTGCGAAAGCAAATACATTCTCATTTTGCAACAACATATCAGCGGCTATTCATGAGAGCCGCTACTCCTGTACACGCGCGGAACTGCTGTGTTTACGAAATAGAGCAGGTGGCTGCCTCAGAGTCCCACCAGTCTGACCGCAGTAATGTTGTTTATGTATTGTAAAATGGACGCAGTAAGTTCATTTCGTACAATGAGTAGCAAGTTTCACTGTACCGTACGACAGTGCTAACAAGAATACTTCAATGTTTTACATTCTACTACCAAGTCTCATTAACGCTCACCCTTCGAAACAGTGTTCCATAAGTGTAACAAGTGCATTGGTGTCTTCTTCGTTTAGGTATATTAGTGTCGAGGTCTGCGTTCAACAGAAAACGAAGTAAACCTGGCGGACGTATCGAAAGATTAAGACGCACTTCATGCTGTGCCACAACCAATCAGTGAAAGCGCAACATGGTCACGGCCAGCACGCCATGGTATAGCCAATTGCAATCTTCTCCACGGAGCGAACAGGGAAGTGTGACCGCGGAGCGGACATAGATATCACAAATTTGTAGAGACATACTTTTTGATCGTTTTTAAGGGAATTACTGGATGGATTGTCACAAAATATACAAAAGCACGCTTTTGCCACCAAGCCCATGCCACTGCCGCAATTTGGTTGAAATCCGTCCAGCGGTTTGGCCTGTAGCCGTGCGCAAAGTTTTCCCCCATTCAGTCTATGGGAAAAAAAGATGTTTTGGGACACCCCCCATTAACTTTGCCCCCCCCTGGACCAAACATCTCCTAACTTTGCAAAGAAAATCAGAGTGGCCCATATACTTCTTTTGCAAAGTTTGGTGAGGATTCGTCCAAGTGGAACAGAGTTATAAGCCGCCCAAAAAGTGCTCTTCCTATGGAAACAGCAACTTAACCATAACTACACAGCCACTACCATGTAGTTCTATATCACTTATGAGACTCATCAAGAGACGATGCCTCACGTGCTACAACTAAGACCAGCAAATGCCACACCTCACAATCATCCCAGGGCCTACGGAGATTTCCACATGCCTGGAGATATAGAAAGTGAAGAACACAGAATTTTAATGGATAGCAGACTAACCCTAGAACCACGAATCAGGGACGAGGTTAAAATGTGCTTATTCCACCTTTGAATCAGACAGATCATGTCATGGATAACTTTCCAACATAGAACTGCTGTGTTCATATCTCTGGCTCTATCAAAAATAGATTATATAAAAATAATGTATCGTTGCACCCTGGATGATTTACTAAAGAAGCTGCAACATGATTTCTTAGTCCTGATGGGACCCAGCATTAAGAATGCTCCACTTTCAACTTGTCAAGAGAGGAACAAACTTCAAAGCACTCTAACATCACCTTTCTGTGCAATTCAGGGACACAGTGCTGAATTAATCATAGAGCAAATCCTTCAACGCTACCCAAGTCGGCCATTACGATCCAGCAGCAATGTCATAGTGCCAATACCACAATAGACTAGAAAGAGGTGCTGAGGCTCCACTGTGTCCAGAAATTACACCTGATGGAACTTCAAAATGTGCAATCGATGAGCACCATACCACTTAGAAATCAAGATTTTAATGTTCAATAAATATCTACCCAATGGCTCAACACCAAGATTCACAGCCCCCATTCAACTGATGACCGCATGAGGCCCAAGATAGCACAAACAAGGTGAACCTAACTGAAGAACCAAAATAGGACAACACGTCATGACATATTCCCCCAGCCTACCTGGACTGCACACCTTGAGGCGCCATTATCATTGCAGAACTAAAAAGAACAAAAATAGCACCTAGGTGGTGGGTCGGGCCATAAGGCAGCGGCCCTGCTCAGACCTATTGTAAAAAGCAGATCAAGACAGAAAAACATGTGACCAACTACAAATCCTCACTAAGAAACGTGCACAGGGAAGAATTTGCTTTTGAGTGGCACCCTGCACCCCAACTCGTGCCCCAATAATTTCATAGGTGGGTATGGCATTACATTTTATCTTCATATAATGCTGCACAACACTGTGACCCGTCACCCGCTAGTCCCCGTGATCAGTCACTTGTGAATCACTTGTGAATCCAGTTCCTGTGGGTGGACCAGTGTGGGAGGATCACCGGGATGAAGGGTCTTTGAGGAGTGGAAATGGGACACCGGATGGCGAGACGCGATATCTGCCTTCATATAACACCTTTTTCCCATCCTAGCAAGTAGGTTACTTAGGAACTGAACCCCCCCCCTGCCCCCAAGTTCCTGACACAAATACTTTCACGGACAGCTCACTGAGAGAAAACGTGCTAACAACCGAGCCGTATACCTGACATGTCCCAACACAATGGTCAGGCAGAGTCAGGCAACTACTGATCATTACACACACCTGACTTCCACCACACTTCCCCACAAGGTGGAGCACAAAAGCACACACTGAGCAAGGCAAAACACACGAGGAAGCAGCAGTTCCAAGATGGCAATTTAATACGAGGAGAAAGATGGCAAGACCAGAGAGGGTTGCATGGAAGGAAGCGCCCTTGACATTTTCAGAGAAAGACAGTTACTTTGGGAATAAGAAAAATAAGACGTGGAATTAAAGCTGAACAAAAACATGAATGGTGTGTCGGAGGTACCCGGGGCTCTCCTGCGTCGATAGCCAATGTGGGGAGGAGTGTTTGCCTCTGTGGTACTGTCCTTGGCTCCCACAACAAAGCAGCGCCAGTAAAGTCTGCACAGCCGATGAGTCGGGGAGACTGATACCAGACCAGTCTGTGTTAGAGCCAAGGTTGCAAGCTGCAACACTGTATGAAGAAATCTGAGGAGAACATTGTGTGAAGCGTATGTGACGAGCGACACAAATAAGATACAACCGCAGATGAGCGACTAAACATTTGAAGCCAAGAGATAGCGTAAACAGGGTGGTCCGGTGCCACGTGGGTACTCATTCGAAGGTCTCTGTTAGGTATCCAACTGAGAGGTGGCAAATGTGAAAAGGAATTGTGCAATTGAAGTGGTCCAGCTAAACTCTGGGCACATTCGAAAGTCTTCAATAGTTAATACGAACTGAAATTGGTCCGAACCTGGATGAGAGAGACTAATTGTGTAAGAAGAAGGATCTCAGCCCGGCTGCGGGGGGTCCGGGGTGAACCGTGAGTCACCCAACAAAGAATATCCTCTGAACATTGTAAAAGGGGATCTGAGCCCAGAAGAGGGAGATCCAAAGTAACAATCGTTGTATAAAAAGGGATCTGAGCCCAGCTGACGGGGATCCAGGGTGAAGAGTCAATCACTAGAATTGAGTACTTGTAAGGAAAATAACTTTTCATTTGCTTTTAGTACATCGTGCTCTCTGAATCAATAGACTTTGATAAGTGAAGAGACTTGGGCACAGAAGGCCCTGATGCTGGTAATTGAACTGCGTCTTTGTGCCGAAGAAGCTAAAGAGTGTGCTACGCTCGAGTGATCCGCCTTGTCCCGTGCTGAAAACGTGGTGAAGGGAGGCTGAACAGCCTGACATATAATTTTTAACACTTCTTTCTTTTTCTTAACATTATTCCCTAAACTATTTGTATTTAGAGGCAAGGATTGGCAATAGGTTTTTTGAGTATATATGCCCTTTTATTTTGACGAGACAACACTTGGACTGTATTATTATTTGAAGGTCGTAGCTTGCCCCCATCTGTAGATTTAGGATTAGATAAACGTTAATCATACCCTTGTTGAATTTCAATAAACACACTCAAACTGTGGTCACTTGGGTCTGTTTTACTATTGATACCATGCATCCTTACAATACCCCACCCTCCAGATATGCGCGTAAATATCCTGGCAACTCAGTCCGTACCAACCAATGGGCAATATATTCTTTACTATTTATCTTAATCGTCAGTTTCTCCAATAGCTACTCTCTATTAATTGCTTTCAATAATTCATTTCATTTCTAGTTGACCTAATACGGGATAGTTGGCATCTCAATCACAGCAACAGACATCCATTGTTTAGAATTCTTGTATATACATTAGATACAAAAATGGGCCATTGTGTAATAGCTGTATTTGTTTTCAGCTTTTATTGTGCTTACAGCTTTAAAATCAATTAAGACATTATACAAATTCAATAGTACACAGTAAAAAGGAAAATAACAGTACAGATTAATCATTTCCATTTAAAATGACCTTGGTTAAAACCATCAATGATATTATTGTTCCATTTCATTTTGTTCTTTTAAAACCACAGAATTTAGTCATATTAAAATGCAATAAAATCAGTTTATCAGAGATTGTTAATTTTCCTTTCTAAACTAATCCCACAGCTCCTCATAGTCTGTCAGCCCAATTAACATAAAAAATTGAAACAAGCATTTGCTTAAGTGGCAAGAGATCCTAGACCAGCACATATTCCAGACCCTCTGACCATTATTGTGGCCATAACGGTCTATATAGTTCTTCAAGCATATTAAGCGCTGTGCTTTAAGAGCTTCACACTGTAAAATTAAGTATGGTAACGATTCATTTGGAGCAGAGCAAAATTTACAACAGTCTGAGTCTCATCTATTTTTTTCCATGTTGCCCAATTTGTCCTTTGTAGGTAAGATATGAAATCTGAACCTCATCTGCGTGCAGCCCACCTTCCACAACGGGTATTTCCATAAATGTTGAGCGCAAATTCCCTGGTTTTTTTGGATTAGGGTGTTGTTCTGCTATCTCTTGTATTTCCCCAATGAGTCATAAGTTCTGCACCAATTTGCCCTCCACAGCCTACGCTTATATATATCAGGAGGCTGTTTTATTAAGGATCCTTCTAGCCTCCACTCATCCAGTGTGTGTCAAGTCTAGGAGACTATTTCTTAACCCCCCCCCTCTTTAAATTCTGCATATAATGTTTTTGCTGGAGCAATGATACATTTGTAACAGAGCAAAATTCTCTTCCATGTTACATGTACTTCTAGGGATCGTAAACTCAATGCATGTCTAATTAGTCTGATAGGAATAGACTGAGGGAGTCTTAAAACGTTCTTGCATATTAGCGCCTCAAGATGGCAAAAAATCTTCCTTCAATAGGCTATGATGAATTTCTGATCCGTAAATCGGTATGGGAACAATTTTTGATTTGTAAAATTTCAAGAGGGGGATTATGGAGAATTTGCTGTATTTATAGTTTTTTGTTTTAGTTAAAATTCCTCATTTGTGCCACTGCTTTGGATGCCGTTAAATAAAAAGCTTCCATAATTGCTTTCTTGCCCGAGTGCTGAAATATCAAAACCCAAGTATTACATATTATCAACCTGAATTATTCCTTCCCCTCCTAACCACACAGATTTCTTCCTTCAATGTTTTCCTGCTGTCAAGGTCATTAATTTTTTTTGTATTTATAATCAGTTCATTTTCTTCACAATCGGAATAAAGTGCATTTAGCAATCTTTGAATACCCACCAAGTGCAATCCATCAGAATAATATCTATGTATGTGATCCAGAAGATATTTGTACCCAATACTTTAGGAGCAAAGAAGGATGCTTTTTCCAGGCCTTCTCCCAGATCCACCATGCATGCGTCAAATAAGAATGGTGCAAGGATGCAACCTTGAGGTAGGCCATTGTTAGTACTTATCCTATCTGAGAGAATGCCTTCCCGATTTAATCTGGTCCTAAAAAAACAGTGGTAGTGCAAATGAATCAAAGGAGCCAGCAATGCCGTCGGCAGTCCCCAGTCCATAGAATGTCCTTATTTACGCAGTCAAAGGCTAGGGATAGGTCAACCGATACAATATAGACTTCTTTGTAAATCTTTGGCAATTCCTTCCCATACTATGTGTTGGACGTGGTTTATCACCCATCCCCCCGCACCGCCCAAGTTAGTACCTGCATCAGGCCGGAATCCCAGTTGGTTAGGTTTCAGGATATCATTTAATTTGGCCCATTCTTCTAAAGAGGAAAGTAATACTGCTCTGAATATTTTGGGATCGGAGTCGAGCAGAGCAACTGGTATATAGTTTTCAGGAGCCTCCCGGTCTCTTTTCTTATACATAGGGACAATGTGTGCTTCCTTTCAGTATTCAGGCGTGCATTTTATTTGTATAATTGACTGGAAGTAGCTATATAGAATATTTGCCCATAGTTCGGGGAAGCCTTCATCACTTTGTATCTAAGTCCATTGGGTCCTGGGGCCTCAAAGTTTCTCATTGAACTCGTAAATGTCCTTCTGTGCCCAAATAACTATGTCCCCCCCCCCCCTGAAATTGTGACTTCATTCATTTTCTTTAATATGCTCATTTGAGAATCAAGTAATAATAGCACTACGAAGAGTATTGCATGGTCACTAGGAAAACCATATTTCACTTCAAATCCAATACTCTTAAGTTTCTCATTCCTCAGACATGTCGATGAAATCAATACGGCAGAATTTGGCACCACTAGACCAAGTATTCCAATTTGTCACTTCTTGGTCTGTCTTCCCACCCAGCATACTCAAATACCAATCCTCAAAGAAATCTCACCATTTCTTCCCTTGAGGTCCTAGGACAGCTTCTCCCTATGACTCTGTAGAAATTCACTATATTTCAGGGGGAAAGGCAATTTGTATTACAGTCGCCTGCAATTAAGATAAGCCCATCAGGCCACACCTCCTTCCACCCAATTAGAATTTCAGCAATGTGATCGATTATTACAGTTTGTGTATGCTCTGCTTAATTACAATACACACTGATGTGGGTTATTTTATACTTTAGTGTTACAGAGACAGCCAAAACTCTGTACAATAGGTCATATACCACTGTCAAATTCAGAATGTGTTTGTTTTTAAACCCAATAAGTAGACCACCCTTGGGCCAACCTGCTTTCCCACAGACAGCCATTTGTTGGCAAATTAAATAACCATCCAAGATCACCTGTTAGGAGAGAAAGGTTTCCTGCAGAATTACTAAGTCATACATATTCAGCTTTCCTTGGAACTCCCCTGAACCAAACGTGATGAAATCTGCTTGTATTCCATGAGCAAATGCGAAAGGTTTGAACGAACACTTTGATCCATCATAGGGGCCCATCCCAAGGGATGTGCCAACCACAACCAATCTTTATGATCAGTTTCTTTCATTTGTCCCTTTTCTCCTTCCTTCCCATTCTGCATCCATTGTTTTTTTCTTTAGTTTCGATTTAAGTTCTTGTTGCTTGGTCAAACCTCCTTTCCAATTCTGAGAAGAATCTTGATGGTATGCATGGGGTACTCTGCATTATAAATGTCAAAACCTTTGACAGATTTCATCAATAGCTAGGATGATTCTTTTTCTGGTTAGCCTTGATTTAATTGTGACCTTAGCCACATCCCATCTCTCCCTATCACAAAATTCGATAAACATCCTCAGAAGAAATCCTTTCCAGACCCGGGGTATCTAATATAGCTAAGATTCTAGGCCTATTTAGAAACTTAATATCTATGTCTGCAAATATTGCTTCTATGATGAAAGAATGTGACAACTCCTCGCTTATTTTCTTCTCTATAAAGTGAGGCCAGACTTTGGGGAGAGGGTGAAGCGCCACCGTTTGTACTGTACTATCTGGCTGATGTGGTTTTGCTCTCTCAGTTTCAGAAGAGGATGGCCAATGATTTCCCTCCACTCTCTCAGCTGCCAATACCTGTGCTGCAATCATCTCTGCCAAGTCAAACCCCCCCTTTTCAAATGTTACCACCATCTCCATTCAATTTGGCCACAAGCTCATCCTCATCATAGCCATGTGCTTTCTGCTGCCCTTTGACAGTTCCAAACCCATGGGAAACTTCATTGCCGATAGGGAATGGGCAGACAAAGCTTTTACAAGCCCCCTGGACGCATTGCTATTCACCTTTTTGTTTTTTTGAGTCTTAGATTTTTTCCTCGATCCATACTGCCAGTTTTTTATTTCTTTTTTTACCATGGTTTATGCATTTTTCATGGTTTGGAAAGCTTTCTTCTGATTGCGGAGGCTCATTTAATATCACCGAGTGGTCAGTTTATTCCAAATCGATTTCAATAGTTCCCAGTCTTAAGAGTTCCTCAATTGAGGAGTGTATAGAAATAATGAAAATTCCAATGCTGCATCACCCTGGAGTCAGGTTCCGGATTCCTCCAGTGTTCCAGGTATTATATCAATACTAAGGTCCTGCACATTTGATTGCTGTATCTCTGTAGTATGTGAAGCAACTCCAGAGAATTCTTTATCCAGGCAAAGCATAGCCCTAGCCATGATAACCTGTTTTTGGATGTCATCTATTTTTACTGCTGAGTTGAGGACTTTTGCATGAAAGGGTAATAAGGTTAATTCTTTTTGAATATCAACTTAATTTGTAACAATCCCCTTAACTCCATTTTTGAAGAAACATTTAACCTTTTCCCTTTTAGGAAAGTACTCCATAAGGGCAAATATGTGGTTAATTGATTCAGTATTTTTCTTATCGTCTTCTTTCAGATTGTCAAAGACCTTTACCAGTGAGATGAGTACAAAGTTTAGTGCTGATAGGGTATTTTGGTCAAGGAGGGAGTCTGTGGAGTAAAATAGTCTGAGGAATTCAGTTGTTCAGGTCGTGGGTGCCCAGTGATAGAACATCTGCTTGCGTACAGAAGAGTTCCAGAGTATTTGACACAGAGTTGTACTCTGGAATAGTCATAAATAACCCCACACAATGCTGTTCAGAATGACTTGCTTCCACCCCTGCAACGTTTGCGCTTTCTTGAAGATCAAAACTCTGAGATTCAGTATGAGTAAGTTCAACAGAAAGCATTGGCGGGATACAGGGGAAGTGTTCTACAATTTTCTTTTGAATTGAGTCACTGCTAATTGTGTAGTCCAAGTGCACTCTCCCCTCTAGATGTTTATCCTGATCATGTGATAGGCTATTGGGCTCAAAGATAGGAGTCATAATGATGGTGTGAGGGGAGGTCCAAGACATTATAGAATTGTTCCATTTCGGACGCTGTAATGCTGAGCGGGGAGTTCGATGAGGTCACCAAAGGAGTGTTCCCACCCCTACTGTGACTGCGCAAGTTCATAGCTGCCGAATGCTTGAATGCAGAGTACTCACCCGCCTTCTTCCTCGTTCAGAAGTACTCAGAAGATTATGTTCATACTCTCTTATGAGGCAGAGTATAATCCTTCTGCCTTGAGCCTGGAGCCACAGCAACCATGAAACGCACTGCAGGCACACCACCAATATAAATGTGCTTCAGTATTCAGGTTGACTATCCTCTTTGCTAATAATTTGATAAACATCTGCATGTCAATGCTCAACAAATTACACTCAAGATACACAAATCCGATGGGTAGACATTTTGCAAAACAGAACATTCTTTTTATCAAGCTGCCTTCCAAAATCAAGAGCCGCTGATAAAATTTGACCCCCATAACTCTACTCCATAAAGCAATAGTGGTCTAATTTTGGCCAGGTAAATGCCAAGTATGGTTGCGATAGCAAAGTGCCCGTGGTTACCAGTAGGGGTGTACCGAACTTCGGCTTCGAGTAAGTATTCGGCCAACTTCTGGCTGAAAAAAAGCTGCTCGGCTCTGGCCGAATAGTTTCTTGCTATTCGGTTATTGCCGAATACTTTGTCATTCTCATTTGAATACAATGCAACAAGAACTCGGAGTGCCAAATGTAAACTTCAGTTTGCAAAATTGAATAGAATTAGACCAGACACTTAGCCACAAGACCAGACAAATTGCTATCAAACAGCTGTAAAATATTTTACATTGGAAATGCTCTTTAGGGAATGTTTTGTTACAGATCCTTAGACATAAAAGGTGCTCACCTTTTATACTTAGCCAGCAATAATACAGGAAAATCTTTTCTTTTGGCAAATGTTTATATGCAATGTGCACTTTCTTCAGTTGGAAAAGAGAATGTGCATATTTCACTTTAGGATACATTCAGTTCCTGTCATGTCACTTCCCACTGCGTATGTCATAGTCCCCCCCTTTTCTTTTTTTAAGGACTTGAGTCCTGAGTTTAACATTAACTGACATTTTATCAGGAATGATAAGGTGCATATGTCTGTATATTGGCGAGAAGGAGTGGTGAGGATAAGTGAAAAGTGAGCAGAATTTGTTCCTATGGGACTTGCCCATGGAGAAACATTAACAATTCACAATCCGTAGTGGAGACTAGCAAGGCTTGGTTATGTTAGGCAGAGTAATATGCCCCCACCTAACAGGCCACTCGGGGGAATTTATGTTTGCTAATGTCTCCAGTTCCAAAGTGGGCCAGTGTGCGACAGCGGGTTGCAAATTGCAATATCCATTTTGTTCATTGCAACCTAGTCCTTTTGCATTTGGGAAGTCTCTTACTTTGATGATTGGCACTGGTTTTGAATATGCAATTTTAGGTACAGTTGGTCTCTTCATTTTGGTTAAATCTGCTTTTTTTCTGGCTATTATACATTAAATAAAGATGCTGCATTGATTACAATGAAGAGAAATAAAAGTATAGAATGCATTTAAAATGGTTAATTCTTTTAATAAGTGTGTTTTTGCAGTTTGGGACATGATTTATTAAATAAAGCAACTATTCGTCTTGATATTCGGCTTGAGCCGAATAGTTGACAAACTATTCGGTATTCGGCAGAATACTAAATATACCATTCGGCACAGCCCTAGTTACCCGTGTACTTATTCAGCACCCTCATCTGTATTTTCACCCAATCTCTCATATGTTCCCAGTGGGCCGTCTAAATCAAATGTGCATCCACAATGATCCCCATATATTTTTATCTATTAACTTACTCAACTTTGTTACCATTAAGCACCCATCGGTCATTATTTTTGTTTGTGCACTCTGTGCAAATGTAATTTTCGTTTTGCCCACATTAACCTGCAGGCCATTAATGGAGGCGCAGCTACCCAAGGCATTTCATTTATTTTGTATGCCTTTCTGTGTGTAATCCACAAGCACTATATTGTTGGCGTTCCCTTACATACCAGACGGGATAAACGCCCTTTACATCCAATGATTTTTCCAAATCAACAAGATACAAATTAAATGAAGTGGGCGCCAAAATGAACCCTTGCTTAACCCCTCGTCAAGTTGGTATCCAATCTGTTGTGTGATCCGTGCCATCAACTCTTATGCTTGTGTTAGCATGGAGCTGAATGATCATGATAGTAGGCCCGATGAGATTCCCAAGTCTTGAGTTTTTTCAAAAGCGTTGCCTAATTATCGCATCAAATGCTGCCGAAAAAACGATAAAAGCTGCATACACTTTCCCAGACCGCATGTACCATGTATATTCTATAAGATGTTAATATGATTAGGTTAGACATTTCTCTCCTAAATCCTTTTTACATTCAGGGACATCATTTGGAGGTCACAAGGGGATCCTGGAAGCTCTAATGCCCCCGTCCAAAAAAAAAAACAGGTGCTCCTGGTGTAGCAGGTCTGGTGGGTCCCCGGGGAAGTGAAGGGTGAAGCTTGGTCCGGGGAGGCACTCAGTAGGAGATGGAGCTGACAGTGACATGTGGCACATGTCACATGCCACGTTCAGCTCCAACCCCTTCTCCTTCCTTGCAGCTCACATAGAGGAACCAGGAAGCTCTCGCAGCTTCCTGGTTCCGGTTTGTGAGCAGCACGGAGGAGCCGAGGGGGCCTGGAAGGACGGATCAAAGCTGCAAGAAAAAGTTAAGAAGGCTTTTTTTTGGAATATGATATATGTTTTGCCTGTGTGAAGTGCGTGTCGGATGTATATATGTGAATGGTGGGTGAATGAGAAGTGATGCAATGTGTGTTTTTGAATGTTCTTGGTGGGTGGGTGTGTGCCTGTGTGCAGAGAATGTAATGAGTGGATGTAAGAGAAAGTGGGAGTGACTGGTGAGTGAATGGGAAGTGATGTGATGTGTGCTTTTGAATGTTCTGGGTGGGCGGGGGTGTGCCTGTGTAGAGAATGAAATGAGTGGATGGAAGAGAAGGTGCACGTGACTGGCGGGTGAATGAGAAGTGATGTAATGTGTGTTTTTGAATGATCTGGGCGCGTGGGTGCTTGCCTGTGTAGAGAATGGAATGAGTGGATGTAAGAGAATGTGTGTGCGAGTGACTGGTGGGGAATGAGTATGAATGTGATGGCGTGTTTTTGAATGTTCTGGGTAGGTGGGTGTGTGCCTGTGTAGAGAATACAATGAGTGCATGTTAAGAGAAGGTGTCAGTGAGTGAATGGTGGGTGAATGAGCATACATGTGTTAGTGAGTGTTTGGCATTTTGGTGCAGTCAGTCTAGCCATTGCTTACTGTGGCATGACATTTATTACTCTGCATCTTTAAATAAGCGAGCATGATAAGTAGTGTTACCTTGCTAGACTGATGTTTTGGCGTAGCGGACTGAATATTCTTCACGGTAGCATGACTTTTTTTTTTATAAACGGAGCATATATGATGAACCAAGCAAGATAGGTATTCTTATGGGTCTAAACTGGCTTACACTGGAACCAGTATGGACAGGTGTTCCTATTATGACATGTCACTTTTAATAGCCAAACCAATGGCATATATTGGCAGAGCCAGTTTTGTGCCAGTAATGATACTATAGAGTTTTTATTTTAAGCAAACATAAGTATGGTCTTATATGGGAATACTAGCATACATTAGTGGAGCCAGCATGGAAATGTATGGGCACAGCAAGCATACAAATGTTTTTTATACTGGCATATATTGCAGGGACCGGCATGATAATGCATTGGGAAATGCCCTGTGCAGTTTTGATGACTTGCATCTATTGTACTTTTTTTCATGATTTACCCTACAAAACGGATTGGTGGCCTTTTACCCACATTGTTGGCCTTTTACCCACATCTTCCCAGAAAGTGTGCTTTGTAATGCACCATTTTAACTCATTATTCAAAATATTTACTCTGGCGAGGGTGAAGAATCCACCTAGGCACCCCCAACCCATTTTCGTTAGTTCGGGCTCCCGCTGCTCAGTCGCAATCAATCACATACTTGTGGCAAATATTTACTCCCTCCAAAAAAACAACTCACCAGCCACCAATGGTGGCTGGTATATTTGTGAACCAGGCACCGCCCCCTTCTCTCTATGTTACATTAAAGATTTAAGCTTTGATTGAAAAGTCTATTTACTTCTTTCACGTGCAGCAGTGCATGCCCCTGCAGCGGCATAATCCTCATTGACATTCTGCATACGTGGTGCTACACTATTGGACAAACTGGGTCTGAAAGGGGTAGTGTGCAGTGCACGCCTTGAAGTCTGCCAGTGAGTCCTTGGGTGAGAAGCAACTCGTGGGTGTTAAATAACTGTGTGATGCTATGAATTTATGTGTGCAGCAATAGTACATTAAATGTTTTTTTTTTAAGCCCTCTGGCACCCAGTATTACCCTTAGATAATAAAAACTATTGGAGGGTGGGGGGTCTTGGGTATATTGAAAGAAACTTTCCCAGGTATTATACTGCAGCAAAGATAACATTATCAGGTGCACTCCCCTCTGGTATGTCAAACATTGCAATCATCCTATAATTACTGGGGAGGTTCCTACAGCCTTTTTAATATATAGGCACAGTGTTAGAGTCGGTCCAGCTGTTAGGTGTGTTGTTAATCTCGCGTATACACTGAAACAAGTCCAATAACACTTTAGCCCACAGGTCCGAGTTAATCCTGATTAATGTGTTGCCTGAGACATCTGGCAAGACCGATAACGGTAAATGCGCCTTCCCATCTCGCAGCACAAGATACAACTGCCTGCATGTCACCCTCAGATTTCCCCAATGTATTAGCAATGTGCAGCTCCCAGGTCTCACTAGCAACACCACCTACCAGAGGGGTTGCTACTTTTTGAGTCTGTAAGTAGTTCCCAAAAGGCGGCCTTATTACCGTTACGAACATGTAACGCAATTGCCATCGATTTATCTCTCTGTTTTAGTTTTTAATGCTTTCGTATCCATTTTTGGAACTGTCTTTTCCTAGCCTTAGTTGCAGTTGACAGGGCAGCGGGGTGTTTCTTCTTGTTAACTTCTGTGTGCAAATTTACTACACGTTTAATATCGTGCCTTAATCCCTTCTTTTCTATCTGTATTTGCCTGTCGTGGCTAGTGATGCCTATAGATACAATGTTGGTAAGTCTACCACTTCCAACTCCACCATACTTTCCTATCCTCATATTAATAACTGTTTCCATTACTTGTATCTATCTAGCCGGTCTAGATTATTTACTCCTGGCATTACATTCATAGTAATATAGCTACCTCGATAACTAGCGACAGCCTCATTGGCTCTGCCCAGTTTTACCTGACTTCAGCCAATCCGGTTTCGGGCCTTATTAATTGTCAACAGGGCTTTTCAGGCACAAAATGTCAAAAAGATACAGCAGCAAATGATCCCTCCCCTCTACAAGCCAGCCCTATTTCTTGTACCAATGACAATACCGTCTGTTTTAGAAAAATATAATCAATGGTAGATGCACTGCAGCCTTGAATCCTAGTATAACTGCATGCTGCGTCTGCAGGAAATAGCATATTTAGTCGGGCAAGCACAAATGGCCCTTTTCATTATATTGCACAGTAGAATCGGGGAAAGTGTGTCCTAGTTCTGCAATGATCACATCCTCTGTCGGTATGCATGCATTAAACTCCCCCCCCCCCCCAATCACCATGCCATCTTTAGACCCCAAGGATTCCAAAGTGTCCTTCACTACCCAGAGCACAGACCTATGTTGAGTCTTCCCTGGAGGGTCATAAACATTGACAAACCATAGTACAACACCCCATTCCGAGCAGCTATCTAGTCTTCTCACCAGCACATCTTTACATCCAATGTCAATTTTTAAAATCCCCAATTGTTTTTCACAGCAATTACTAACCTGCCACTGGGGAGACCTCTAGGCCACTTACTAGCCAATTCAGAGGTGGTGACATATGCATCAAATTCTAATGGGTCAGTGGACTAGGTTTCTTGTAATAGTAAAGGAACTATATAAAACATTCCATGGGGACCCAAAATGACATGGGGGCCCCAATGTTCTCCACGCCACTACTACTACCACCACCACCACCACAACATCACATACACCAACTCTACTCCTGGATGTCCCCAATGTAATTTGCTCCAGTGTTCCCACTGCTTTTTGTCTCCATTGCAATGGGCTACTGGATGGTTCTATTTTTGTATGCTCTTGGGTTTCTCCTGCCATATTTAGCTCTACTGTGTTTTTCCCCATAGGTGCTTTCCCACTGCTAGCGTCAATTGTCCTACTGTGGATTGTGCAAGACGTTACGACTCTGAGCCTGCACCTAAGTGCATCCTTACTCTGACATCTGTATATCATGACAAGGTCAGTAATCTGACTGTGTTAAGAAAAGATGGGAAACCCTCTCAGGCTAGGTTGGATGGCCTATCAGGGTGGAAGCAAAAGACCAGTCGTAGCCCAGAAGGGGATGATGGCAGCTGAGGACTTCAACTTTTGTTCCCTCGCCAAGTGCCTGTCTACACTTGGGTAGTACTCAATTGAATCACCCCCATGCCTCTTAGGCAAATGCTCACGAGCTTCTTTCTCGCCGTTTCAGAATTGGAAATACCTCGACAGGAGCAATAACAAGGTACTGCCGGGCGGAACATAAACCAGCAGTGCCCTGTACCAGGCGCCTTGAAGCAATGAACCGGCCAAGCAAGGATAAGAGAGGAAACTGCAGCAGAGAGTTTGCAGTCATACAACACAAGTAACATTGCCTAGCACCAAAGCGAACCACAGCTGGAGTGCTGAAAACACCCTAGACCACAAGTGACTAAATCCACGCTACGAAGCACACAGAAAGACATTACTTCGAGGAAGGCAAGGCCTCCTTAATACAAACTTGGACACTGTGCAACCCAGACCCCCATTGTTGTTCCATGACGGCACATGCTGAGAAAAGGGGCAGGGCTTAACATTCTACGGGAGTGAATGTGAAGTGGCTGTGTGAGTGAAAGGAGTGCAACTGGGTAAGAAGGTGGGGAGGAGAAGCATTTTGGTGGAAGGAGCAGTGGTGCAGAGGAGGGAGTAGCAACACCAAAGAATAGAGGCAAGCCAGAGGGAGTGAGCGCAAAATCGGAGGGACAGAAAAGGGAGACAGCAGTAGATTGAGTGATGGTGGGCCCTAAATGTGGGGGTGGGGGCTGCTGGGGGCAAGGCATTCTTCTTTAGTGTTATCCTTTATGCACAGCACTGTGCATCAAGATTAAAGCAAAAATGTTAAGTGACATCTCAGGTGGGTCTATTCACGACCCGCCATCAGGAGCTTGTAAAGTTGATTGAAGGGAATGCAGAGGTATTTTCTGAAAAGCCTGGATGCATGCAGGGAATAGTCCATAAAATCCAGACACCTCCAATCCCTCGATGGGGATTGAGGCTCTGTTAGCCTCAGTCCCATCGACGAACAGAGGCTAGAAAACAAATCTGCAAGGAGCTAAAAAAAGATGCTTGACCTGGGCGAAATTGAGATGTTGTCCAGTGAGTGGTCTTCGCCCGTAGACCCAGGGTTCCAAACTGAGGGGAGCGCAGCGCTATTTAGCTCCCACTTGTAGCCTAGAAGAGCCTAATTACCTTGACACCAATAGGTACCAGCAGCTATTTTTGGCTCCCCAGGGCAACTGATGAACAAACACACCTATGTGAAGTTAACTCTGAGCATTTGGGACAATCTATAAATAAACATTATAACACATATATACAACATTTAAAGCAAAAGGGGTCATACACAATGGACAACGTGCAAGGTAAATTTGCAGGTGGCAATGTACTAGCTCATTCTTGCCCAGTGGTATCTCCTGATCACTGGTTAATGCTGGATAATGTAAGGGTGCAGAAGGAGGATAAGGACACACAGGTGGCATGATTGTTGGCATAAACCTTTATTATACCAGAAAAAATAAATTCTACCTCTTTCTAACTCTAATAGAGGTTTCCCTACCTCAACTAAAATACTAAGGATTCAGTCGGGATGTCCATGTTCACCGCCCTGTGTCAAAAACCTATTTACGTCCCTTATACTTGTAAACTAAACTAATGAAGAAGTTTATCTTCTTGGTCCGTAAGAATGGGTCCCTTCTTCTGGACAGCGGATTGAAGTTCCAATTCTTAGGTGGGATCTTTACCTGAGGGAATGCCTCCCTTTCCCATGGCTCAATCCCTTTCCAAGGCACAACATAATGTTCCAGGGTGTAATGCTAAAAAGCAGTAATGTTCTCAGTAATGTTCAAACTCAAAAGGTAAAGTTCCAGTTCAAACACATAGTTGTTTGTTCACTAGCAGATGGAACGGGTGAAGCGGATGGAACGCGTGAAGCGGATGCAGTGGATGCAACAGATGGATGTAACAGGTGGATGCAGTGGATAGACAGATGGATGCAGTGGATAGACAGATGAATGCAGTGGATAGACAGATGAATGCAGTGGATAGACAGATGAATGCAGTGGATAGACAGATGAATGCAGTGGATAGACAGATGAATGCAGTGGATTGATGGATGGAATAGATGGATGCAGTGGATAGACCAGATGGATTGAACAGTGTGGAGAGAGTCGTTAAAGTACATGTAACAGATGAAATGAACGGAACGGTTGAAGTAGATGGAACCGACAAAGTGGTTAGAACGGATTAACTAGATGCAAGCGGTGAAGTGGATGGAACGGGTGAAGTGGATGGATGCAGTGGATAGATGGATGGATGGATGGATGCAGTGGATTGATGGATGGATGCAGTGGATTGATGAATGATGCAGTGGATTGATGTAGTGGATTGATGAATGATGCAGTGGATTGATGAATGATGCAGTGGATTGATGAATGGATGGAGCGGATGGATGGACGGATGGACTGAATTGATGGATGGAGCGGAGGGAGTGGACAGAGTGACGGAGTGCACAAAGTAGATGTAACGGATGAAATGAATGGAACCGATGAAGAGAATGGAACGGATGAAGAGAATGGAACAGATGAAGTGGAAGGAACAGATGAAGTGGAAGCAACGGAGGAAGTGGAAGAACGGATGAGTTTGTGTATGTATATGCTATGTACCTGTATCCCCATGTTAACCGTATCACATGTTTACCCTATCCAATGTCCCTTTGTATATGTATACCCCTGTCGTGCTCTCGTTCTGGTCGCAGGCATTTTTACTGATAACCACCATATCACACTACTACTCTTACGCTCTCCTATACACAATCACTCAACTAGAAAACAGCTATACTATGACACATTCGGTATGGCCGTTCTCATACTAACATGGTCTCCAACTTCTCATCATCCTAATAAATCACAGCTAGCTGAGCACTCACCGCTAGCCTAGGCATCTCCTCAGGCCTAACGCAGCCGGACCTCAGTCTCAGTCAGTGTCCACCCTCCAGACTGAACACATACAACTGATTTCCTCAGCACCACATCTACCGATAAGTAGCCGCTATCATGCAACAAGCACTCTAGCGGCATACATCAGGTGCGCCCGCGCACTATACCTCGCTCTCTCCCTCTCTCTACTCACTTGAACTACGGTTCCCGAAGTTTGTCAACCTACCAACCCTTTGAGGTCATACCAATGATACGAAAGGCACTATATAAATGGCAAGTAACATAACTATTGGGTTCCTGGAGAATGGCTCCCTTCTCCAAGTATCTTGCTCAGTGTTTCCTGGAGAACATGTCCCTTCTCCATGTATCTTACTCGCTCTCAATGTTTCCTCAATGCCAGGGGTATGACTTCGTTCCCCTGGCCTCTTTCTATGATTTATACACTTTAGCCCACCACTTGGCTTCCAGTCTTGTGGGCGTGGATCCCAGACCCGTAGGATTCTCTGCTGGTAGTGTGGCAGACCTGGTTCACTAACCTGCCAGGTACTGAGATTAGAAAGATGACTAATGAACTCTCCTTGTGGGCGCGGGTCCCTGACCTGTACTGCTTCACGTATTATTTTACTTGGCTATTTTCTTAACCCTGGGAAGAAGGGCATCTCCACCTTTCTTATTTGGCCCATTAGCCTCTCTTCTGTCCCCACCGGCCAGCCCGTGTTGGCTCCTGCCTTCAGAGAGCATTCCTGTGGGCTCCGGTCGGTCCAGGGACTCGCTTTTGGTCCTAGCGTACCTTCCGTCGACTTCTTTCCAGCTACGGTGGCCCGGCAGTTGCAGGTTTCTTCTGGGCTGCTCTGTCGACGTGGGCTGTGTGGTCCGTCTTCCTCAGTAGGCTAAGTCAGCTGCTTTCCAGAGGGGAGAAGGGCCTGCCTGTTTCCGACCCTCGGTAGACACTTTGCCTTCTCGACTCGCATCCCGGTCTGACTTGCTTTTCTCCGCTGCACCGCTGACTTGCTTGAGGCTACTCCTGGGAGGGCTGGACTTTTCTTCCTGTTTTCCCTCCTCTATTTTGAATGTGTCTCAAAGAATCGGAATCCGGGAACCATTAGAATGTTCACTAGTGGTTCCAGGAGTGCTCTTCATGCTTCTGCATTGCCTCCTCGGCTCAGTACCTGTCCTATAGTCCTCCATTGGGCAGACTAGACTCTTCCACGTCGCAGTGCTTACACTAGACATCGCCCTTGGGTTGACTAGATTCTTCCTCGTCCCAGTACTTGTGATTTTGGCTAACTGACACATGTACATGGAATTGCATGGGTGGGGTTGGTGAGGGGAATTGAAGTGGAGAATACTGCATTCTCCATGGATAGTCAACCCCCCCTCCCACAGGGGGTCCCTCCCCATGAGATCTTCTGGCTTAATAGCACCCCCAGGGGAACTAATGGGTCATAGCCTAACCCTCCCTGACCATATGGGAAAGGGCTCCCCCTTGGGGAGAAGTGGCAACATCCAAGGATTCGTCAATACCCAGAAGCTACTATTAGCTCCTGCTTATCCAATCTTAATTTCAAGCCCTGTAGACCGGTTATCAAAGCCTGACAACAAATGGTGGTTTTGCATTAATCCACCTTCTCCGCTCCAGACAGCCTGTTTCAGTCCACTATCTTGCCATTTGATCTCCCGGGTGCCCCAGCACATTTCAGAGACTGATGGATCAAGTCCTTGCCCCATTCTGCTCCTTAGCAAAGGCAGATCCTAGACAGTAGGGAGCAGAATCCTGCAGTATACACTAACCTGGAGAGTAAGTACTACTATGCTAGGGAGGGGTGGTGCTTTGTATACAAGAGACAGCACAAGAACCCAGAGAAACCATTCAATAAAAACTATAGAACCATCTCAGAGACCGAGTATTTCTTGAGTAACCTGTGACAATGGCCACATCAAATGCTGATCTAGGTCTCCACTAATTGAAAACCTCAAAACCACAACCAAATTCTACTTTCCATGTCATAATATGCATACCAAGTCGCCCACACTCTGCAATTTAACAACCCTCCCAACCCACATGAGAACATCAGAATTCTACATCTCTCCCACCAACTATTAAAACAGTTCCAACCAACACATCTTTTCATTATGGGCACAACAACAAGGTTCACCACTGGATGCAGATACATCAAGTACTCTCTAAACAATCCACTTAGAATCCCATCCATATACAGATTCCAGGTACCACTAACCTGCACACACCAACAAAACAGCAAAGTTGCTTTTCATTTTTCTGTTTTTCCGAATAACTAAAAAATCCTCTATTTCAGGTCCCACAAGCACCAAAGGACCTAAATGTCAGTGGAGTACAGTATACAACTCATAAACATGAAATAACATTTCTATACATATCCACAATTTGGCAGTGGAGAATGATCACCCGGCCCATCTTGCATTCCTATTTTTTCCCTTTTTGTGATGCAGAACTGCTACTATTATAGCGAGTTTAGCTCTTGCAAAATCAGTACTATATATCATTCTGTCTGCCTCAGTTTTTCTTTAAAAAAAGTTACTTATTTCTCGCAGGCTTTAGCTGGCCGATTGTATGGGCAGTTGATCCCTGAAGAAGCCATACCTTTTCCAATGAAGACAAAACATGCAATGTTCCAACCAGAAATTGACATTATTTGGAATGCTGCTAGAGATATTCCTTTCTTAAATGGCTAATGGGGTGCTCAGCCGTCAGGCACCTTATGCAAGCAAATATAAAATATCACTTCAGAGTTCTACCTCTCGTATCCTTGGGTACCAGATATCCTCAGTATGCAGCAGTTCAGTGCCATTTGTCATGGATATATCTATGAGAAGAATACAAATGTCCACATTTAATACATTGGTTGATGAATGCACTTTTTAGAGTGTAATGCGATCAACAAGGCACGTCAGATGATATTTACCTGTGTTGTTACACTTCCACTTATCTAGGGCCAATATAGCTCTAGCCGGGGCCAGGAAGGCAAATGCACTGGCCTGGAACAAAGGTAACCTGCAAATCGAGAGCAAAAAAAGTAAGGTATACATAAAAACAGACAAAGGCCACTGTGTACACACACTACTCAAGGACAGGCACTCATGGAAATTGATAACACAGAAGTTGGAACTATGGACGAATTTATGGCAAATGTGTGCACACATGCATACACACATGCACCCCCCCCCCCTCCCCGCCCGGCACCCACAGCACAGAGTTATGAATGACTGAAGTCTGCTGCTCGTGGAGAAAGTTTGAACAGTGAAAGTCATGACATTTTGTATACAAATTATAGGAGAGTGGGCATCAACCTAGAGTTAAGGTGAAACCTATTAACAATTGCAAACATTATATTGCTAATAACATTTGACTTGCTGGATAGATCTGGATGAATTGTTCAAATTTTCCCAAAAATTACCAAGCATGCCCCCCACACTAGAATATGTAATCCAAATGGTTCCAACTTTATTAAGCATAGAGTAAAAAGCTAGTTTTGGAATCCACCCATTCATGTTCCCATAGAGAAAAAGAGGCCTCCTTTGAACAAACACAAAGCAAAAACTGTTGGAAGGATTTGCACCAAATTTACAAATTGGGCAGAAAGCAGTCAAGATATTCCTGTTTGTTGTTTGGTGTAAATCTAGCCAGTTGCTGCTAAAAAATGGACAAATAGGGGTGTGTCACCTGGTCTAATAAACATTGGTATCTCTCTCCATGCTGCACTGCAATTCTCACGGTGATCCAGTGGAAAAACAAAAAACAAAAGTGCTCAAAACTATATTTGGTGGTAGGAAAGGGGAGATTACAAATCAGGGTAGGGCTGAGGAGGGGAAATACGACCAAATGGAGATTGTGACACTATGGGGAAAACTTGAGAGTCTTATTTTCAGTCAGATTGTTTTTGTGTTACTGCAGGAATCTTGCTCGATTGCCACGGTATAGAGCGAGATTAGGTAATGCATATGCAAGGGTGCATATGACATACATTACTTACTGTAATCTTATTTCTAATGCTTGTGTCTGCTTAGATTCACATGCTGTGCATAGGCAGACATCAAGTGGTAGGTGCGTAGTATTGCATTATGTTTTCGAACTTCGAAAAGGGACATCGACTGGGCCTGTTTGTAACACTATCACTGAAACGTCAAGGTCCCTCCGATTGTTTTGTTTCGGACAAGAGGGAGCATGTAGTGAATGCCTGAGCACAGAAAGTAAAGGAAAAGGTTAAGGCGTCTATGTATGTAAGGGTGCATAAGTACGAGTCTGAAAGAGAGGTGGCAGATTTGTTGGCAAAGACTTTTAATAAAAGTAAAGAAAGGGAAAGCCTATCTGCTCCTATTTCTAAGAGGGATTTTGCCTACCTCAACAAAAAGATTAAGGGCTCTCTGTCAGGATGTCCAAAAACTTAAAATGTCCACCGTCCTGTGTCTAAACCTATTTCCGTTTCTTATACAGTAAATGAACTAAGGAACATTGGGGTCTTCTTGATCCAGAAGGAGGTATCTCTCGTTCTGGGCTCCAACTCAAAATTGACAATTCTTGGCGAAAAAAACAAAGTTCCCAAGTATCAGGGGGAAGCCCCCCCCCAACCCCTTCCTTCACTTCACAAATGTCTTACCAAGTCTGGTTCACTATCCTGCTAGACTTGGCCGTGGTTCTTCTTTTCACCTGTAGTTGTGTTTCACAAAAAAAAAAGCAAAATTCACAAGTGTAGCATCAAGTCTGGATTACTATCCTGCCAGACTTGACTGTAGCTTGTGTTGTTCCAGAAAGTAGATTTTCTTTTAGCAATGGGTTCACGACCCTTTATCTTTACTTCTTTTTTTTTTCTTTTGGGTGGTTATCAGACTCGGGGATGCCTTGCAATATGCCTGATTGGCTCCATATCTTCTCTCTTTTTCTTGTGGGTTCCAGACACCTTTATGCTGTCTGTTGGCTTTCCTGACTTGCAGTGGGCTTCAGCCCCTTGTTTGCGTGTTTCTTTAAACTGCTTTGGGACCTTGACCCTTCTGTACTTTTCTTGAGGGGCTTCCCCAGTTTCATATGGGTCGCAAACCCCTCTCTTATGTCTATTGCGTGTCCTGCTCAGGCCTCGTTGACTAACCTGTGTGAAGGCATCATGATGCAACAGACAACAGATTCAAAGTTAAAATACAAATGGTTTATTAACTTAAATGTCAAGATGGTTGAAGGCCTAACTTTCCCCATGCAAAGATGGGATTTCCCTGCCTAAAGAAACTAAGGACAGTCAGAAAGTTCAACTTGAAAGTACAGTACCCCTTCTCCAAGTTCAAGGCAGGTTCACAAAGTCTCAAAAGGAATCTCAGGGTTCCCTTCCCCAAGAAGGCAACAGTTCCAAAACAAGATCTTAGTATTCCTTTCCCTAAGAAAGCACCACAGTTCAAAATTAGTCTTAGGATTCGCATTCCCCAAGACACCAGCTTGCCAACTTTTACTTAAAGTCAGTCTCTCAATATTCAAAATCAATTCCAGGTCAACCTTATACTCCTAGTTATTTCAAGTTCATACAGACTGGTTTCTTCTGCTTCACTTCAGCAATCTCTTTAAGGCACTTGTAATGATTTTCTGAATAATTCCTTGGCTTTCACAGATATGGTATACCTGGTCTAGGCGCAGTTGTCGGACCACACGGTCCAACCATTCTGGGCACGCAACCAGTCACTTTAGGCTTGCTTGCCCACGCAGGATCTTCAGTAGCTCCCCCTGTGTTATGGTTCACTCTCACTTGGCTCTCTCTTTGCCAGCCTTCTGGCTTTGCCACAACGTGTTTCACTCTTTACCAGTGTCTGGGCTTTACCACCATGAGCTCCTCTCACACTCTTTAGCAATGTTCCATTCTTGCTTTATATTGCTTTTCATCAGATTGACTATTAACTTGCAAAATACAGTATTCGCATTTCAAACAAACTTGTTTGTACATTGGTTTATTAAAATCAAATCCTGGTGTGTATTTAACAAACCTACATCCTCATTCTTGGTACACAAGTATTTCTACTGCATCTGTTTTTCGATTTTGACTACTAGGCCGCCTGGTAAGCTCCTCTGTGCTGTGCAGCCCTTCTAGCTTCTATCCTAATCTCTCTGCCTGCACTCACCATCTCCCCCATCTATTCCAACTGCTATATTATCACCTATCCTCCCCTCTTTCATGAAGTCGGGAAGAAAAAAGTTAAAAAAAGACATCTTGACCACCAACCCTGGTTTACCCATTGCAGACACCCAGCGCAACTTCCAGACAGATCGTCACTAATATCCTCTTTTCTGTCCCCTCTCCAGATCTTTGCCTTCCTCATCTTATCTCTGCTATCTACCCTCACTCAATTTTACCCATTAATGGTGGCACTAGATCAGAAGTACTCTTGGCAGGCTTCTCATCATCCAGGTGTATCATTAATGTCTATTGAAATGGCACTATCAAAGCTCAGGGTACTCAACCCAACCTCCTCCTCCTCCTCCTCCTCCTCCTCCTCCTCCTCTACGACCGGTGCTTGCCGTCCCTCATTGTTAGGGAGAATTCTCTCTTTAGGCTGAATTTCCTAACCTAGTGAGTCCCCCAGCAGCTTTGCTGGATTTCTGGAGTTTGTTTTTTGTTTCTCCTGCCAAGAGTGAGACTCTTTTTCTCCCACTCTTGGACATGATTTATGGTGTTCCTTTGACTGGTAATGTGTTTTATGGGCTGTGGGGTCCTTTACTCCATAGGGTCTCATGTGTTTTTACTATGTGTGTTACACAGCACCCTCCGTGCAGTAACACAGGGGTGTTATAGTGACACCCCACCATAGACTCCATACCCTGGGACTGACTACTGTCTCCCAGGGCATGTAAAGTCACTATTGGCTTTACTAGTCCCACATTATTAACAGAAACCAGTACAAACCATCATATTGTGGACGTACTGGTTGGGGCAATTCGATTGCCCCGGAGTCTGTTAGTCGAGGGGGCACGTCTCCGTCCCCCCTGATCGAGTTTTGGCTGGTGGCAGTGGAAACTACTTGTTATATTCGACCGTGAGTCGAGCCCTTTGTTCCACTTTTTGGCGGGCTTCTCCACAGAAGCCTCCAAAAGTGGTGCCACTCTGTCTGGGTACCACAGGGGGTGTGGGAGTGGGTTTAGGCGCTTAACTCAAGTCGCACTCTTGTGTGATTGTCCCAAGTGGTGAGCCGGCTCACCACTTAGCATGTTTGATTGACAGCTAGGCTGAGTGAATGGGGGTATGCTGCATAAAAGCAGGGCTTTGGGGACTGGAACTTCAGAAGTCGCCACAGGACCTGAGAATCCGACGAGGGAGAAGCTGAGCCGACCTACCACGACGACACCACCGGTGGAGCCCTGCGGAACCGACTCACCACTTCCCGACGACAGAGAAGATCTCCCGGCTGGAGAGGCTTCTTCCCCTGACTGGTGGGCACAACCAGTTTTACCTTCCTTCTTCGCACCCCAGACCGGTTTGTGGTCGAACTGCCCGTGCCTAGCACCCCGACGGCCGGATAGCCACTCACCACTGAACCGCGAATCAACGGACCGCTCCTTGTACCTGAGAAACTATGCGGCTGGTTTCTTCACTGGCAGTGCAACAGACTCCTATCTTCCTCCACGACAAGATCCTCTCTTCCCCCGGACGAAGCACCGACTTGCATCCGCTGCCAGGAACAACTGCCCCGCTGGAGTGTTCTCACCACTTTAAGGTACCGTGTCCGCCAGGCCTCTCTTTCTAAAGATTGCTACAAGGTAATAATAAACCCTTAAGCTTCTGGACTGGGCTGTCCGCCTTGACCCTCTAACTGGTCCCTTTCTTTGGTCCAACTCCTTTTTGAACCATTACAAGACTTTTGTGCACTGCAACCGTGTGACCTTGGACACATTTCGTTTCGATCCTCTTAAAGCGGATCCGGCCTACTGACTCTGAATTCACGGTTTTACTTTGCCTTCCTCTCTTGTTATGTTCTTGTAAAAGTGTTGGGATCTGTTTCAATTTGTTCTCCGCTTTTCTCTCCCTTTTTAAAACAAACTATTAGAGTGCCATCTACGTTAAGCGCTCACCACTGTCTGAAAATAAGTGGGGCTTTATTTAAGACTTGTCTAATATTCTTTTAAGGGAGTGTATATCTTTTAGTGATCGTGTTTTTGAATTGCTTACTATTAGTGCCTGTGTGTTTTTCTAGATGTGGTTTTAAATAAATAATTATATCTCTTTTATACCAAGCCCTGGCCAGTGTTTACTTGTTCTATTGTGTTCTCTTGACCTATTGCGAATACTCTGTATACTGCCCAACTCTTCTTGAGGGAAGTCTGACTGCTCAGCCACAGCTACCAAGTCAATCTGTGTGGTACAGACTGCTACCAAGTGGGTTTACTGCCAAACACCTGTAGTCTTAAATCTTTTGCAGTGGTCCCAGAGGGAACTGCACAGGTTTCTGCCTAACAATCATCAACTTCATTTCTACACCTGCTGCTACTCCTCCCTCGCTCTCTGCTCCCCCCTCCTCCGACTGGTGTACCACGCTCCATTACCCCTCATCGGAAATCCTTCAAAGGCAGTGACCTGCTGCATCTAGCCATGCTTAATGCTCGTTCTGCTATCAAACACTCTGCCGAAATCTGTCGCCTCCTTGACGACCTTGACCTCGATATCCTTACTCTCACCGAGAGGTGGTTCAAGGAGAGCTCAGTCACTGCTTTTGACTCCCTTCGCCCTGATGGCTACAAGATCTCCAAACCCTGCTCTAACCATGCTGGCGGTGGGGTTGCCTTTATCTTCCCAAAGTGGGTTCCTTCTTCTCTCATACCCACCCAGCCATACACCACCTTCCACAGTCTGGCCTGCAAGCTGGTCATCTCTCCCACTTCCTCCCTGACCATTGGCACCATCCACAGGTCACCTGACCCCATCACCCTGTTCCTCTCTGAATGGGCTGATTTATCTGCCTCTCTCCTCACATCCATCTCTAAACTCCTTCTTATGGGTGACTTCGACATCCATCTTGACTTCTCATTCACATCATACACTCTCTTCAGCGACCTCTGCACCTCCCTCTCCCTCTCCATTCTCCCCTCTGACAATCCCCACTCGGCTGGACACAACCTCGATGCCTTGATCCACTCTGAACTTTTGCTCACCCCCTCACTCACCACCCTCTCTCTTGGTCAGACCACTCCCTCCTCTCCTCTCAGCTGGGCCCTCGCTGCAACCCAACTGCAGCTCCCCCAGCTCTGCCAACCATGTTCACGGACACCCCCCCAATGAAACGAGCGTCAGCTGCTGCCTTCGTATCCACGTTCATCCTCCCCTCTACCCCCACCGCAGACACTACCTCTGACTCAACTCTAAGCAACCTTCATCATGTCATCACTAACAGCATCGACAGTCTTGCACCAGTCATGAGGAGCCGCCGGAAACCTGTCACCAAGCGTAACACCTGGTACTACTCTGAATTTTCATCCCTGAAACTCAAGTGCAGTGCTGCAAACTGAAGTGGCAGACCTCAGGCTCACCTTCTGACAAACTGGCCTGTCGCCTACTCCAAAGACAATACTGATGTTCAATCCGTTCCAAGAAAAGAGCCCACATTCAGGCGCGCATCTCTGGTGCTTGCAACAACATGGCGGAATTCTTTAAAACCTGCAAAGAACTAGCAAACCCTTCAGCAGTCTCCACCTCGCCTCTCCCCTCTAAGACGCTCTGCAATGCATTGGCCACTCACTTCACTGCAAAACTTCAGGACATCCTGAGCACTCTCTTCCTTCTCTCCCTCCTCTCCTCCCATCCCCTTGCCACTTATGGCCTCCCATCCTCCCTCTGCCTTTCTCTCCTCCTTCGCTCCTATCAAATCCGATGAGGTCACTAGAGTTGTCTGCTCTATAAAGGTCTTCTTCTGTTCCTCGAATTAAGGACAATATTGGCTCCCTTGCCCCTGCACTTGCTAATTTCTGCAATCACTCTTTTGCTACTGGGTCCTTCCCCTCTTCCCTCAAATACTCTCTTATGCACCTCCTCCTGAAAAAACCTTCTGCTGACCCATTTTGTGCGAATAACTACCACCCCATCGCCATCACCCGCTTGTTTGGGAAACATTTGGAGAACTGGTCTACCCCCCCAACTGGCCCAGCATACTGAGCTTGTCGGTTGCCTACAGAACCATAAATCTGGATTCTCAGCAACCAGAGGCAAGGCAAATGCTCTTCTGAGCACCCGTGAAGAAATGTTTGCATCTCTTGATTCTAACTCTCGAGCTGTTCCCATTCTACTTGATCTCTCCTCTGCATTTGATATGGTCCACCACTCCATCCTAATAAAAAGGCTCCACAATACCCTAGGTATCTCGGAGCGTTCACTGCTGAACTGATCATACCCCACCCCCCCCAGGTTATCCTTGGCCTCTTCAACTCTCCCACAGCTTTCACCACCTGTGGGGTCCGCCAGGTCTCAACCTCTCTCCTAACATCCATCTTGCTCGGCTTGCACACCTAATTTCCAATTTCTCCTCTTACTTCCAGTGTTATGCAGACGACACACAACTCTTCTTCAAACTTCCCTCTGATCCTCTCCTTACTTCCTCCATCATTCCCAACTGCCTTTCTGCCATCTAGTCCTGGTGGGCCTCCAATGATCTCTGCCTCAAAGCCAACAAGACTGAGATCCTTCCCATTGGTACTCCTGTCCCCTCTTTCTTCCATTCACTCTGGCCTCCCTCTATGGGCTCTCCCCCTTCTCCTTCATCCAAAGCCAGAAACCTTGGAATCATCTTCGATTCCTTGCTTTCCTTCCTCCCTCACATACAGGACCTTGCCAAGAATGCCCACTTTCAACTCAACCTCCTCAAAGGAATCCTTCCTTTCCTCACTTTGCCCAAGAAGCGCAATGTCTCTAGAGCTCTGGTACTCTCTAGGCTGGACTACTGTAACAGCCTCTTCACTAACCTCCCATCTTCCTCTCTACGTTCCCTCCAGCTTATCCAGAAGAACAGAAAAGCTGAAAGATTTATCCTTGGCCTCAAGCCCAGGAACTATCTCTCAAGCCCTAAAATCAAGGATCAAATTCAAATCCCTCTGCATCATCCACTAGGCTGTCTGGGGCCGGGTGGGTGGGAGGGATGGGGTTCGCTCAAGGGGTGCGGGGTAGGGGGTCACACGCAATCTACAAATGGCTCTCAAATACTCGCCCTCCAGACCTTTACACTCCTCTGGCGCCAACTCCCTGTGTGTCGAACGCTTCCCAAAACAGCGAGCTGGTGGCCAATCTCCTTCCTCAGCTGGCTCCCTCATGTGGAACAGCCCTCCCCTTCCTCTGTCTGGTGCCGGATTTCCTCAAATTCCAGAAGCTCGTCAAGAATCTCCTTTTCACCTCCTCTTTCCCCCTCTGCCTCCCTTGCTAAACACCACAGTCATTGGGATTGGTGCCAGGGGCCTCATGTATCTTTCAGGGTCCTGGCCTCCCCCTCACCCAATCGCCTGCAGCCTCCGACCCCTCCCAGCACTTGCCTTTGTACACCCTCTGGGTTGTGCTGTCTCACAGGCCTGCACTTATTATTGGCAGTTGATCACTCTCATCAAGTGATCTCTGCCAGGCACTTAACTGCTTGCAACCTACATCCCAGCACTTCCAGGGGAACTCCTAGCACTTACCCCCTTCCCTTCTCCCTCTCCCCACTTGCATGTTCTGGATGCTCACAATGCCTAGTAGGACCACTTCTTTATCTTCATTGTTAGTATATTTGCCTGTTGTTACCATGTTCTCTCCCTGCTGCCCTGTGGGTGCTTTGAAACACAATTTACTGGTTGTATAAGCGCCTTACAAATGCACAATAAATAAATAATTATGCTCACCGAAAGATCTCATTCAGTTTCCGTATTCAATACGTTCTAGTTCTTGTTTGCTCACACTTTGCAGTAATCATCAAAAACATTTACCTTGTTTCACCCTGTCTAGCACTTTAATTCTCGTTCATTCAGTATTCCCTTTAGTGCCCCGGTTCGAATGATCCCTTTTTCTCACTCACCGGTCTCCAGCGTCTCCTCTGGGCAGCTGCCACCTCCTACTTTGCTCCGCACACATTTTCTCTGTGGATTGCGAGGCCCGCTCGCAGTGCTTCTCTCTCTCTCTCTCTCTGTGGGTCGTCAGCAGATCTGCTTGCATCCCGCAGACGCTGCCAGTGACTTACAATAATTGTGTTTCTTCTCCGGCCCGCAGCTCCTGATGCAGGCACCGACCAGTGAAGCTCCCAATGCTGTGGGCCTTGCACAGCCCTTCCTGGCTCGGTGCCACAGTTTCCTTCAGTTTTCATCAGCGTCCTGGTTTCCCCAACAGGACCACCCTTGGGTGCCTCGTATTTCGCAGGATTTCTCCTTCTGCTGGTCTCCCTCTGTTCTCTCAGACTCCACCTTTTGTGAATCTTCAGGCTCAATTGCCCAACCACAATTAGTGAAATATTTTGTCTGACCCTTGTAATAGTCTGTAGACATCCTCCTCATCTCATTACTAGAATGGTCGAAGGATCTGTTTGTGTGTATTACTCCTAGTTACCTCTTCCTCATCCCAGTACTATAGGGAAATTAATGAGAGGAACTGAGGGGAGAGGGTTTACAACAGCTTATCAAGGCAGGAGGAGGGGGTTGTTGGTTCTCATTTGGAAAAGGGGGATACAGTGTTTCGCCTGTGGATATCTACCCCCAATCTCCAAGGACCCTCCACCCAGGTGATCTTCCCTCGCATCTCCACCCCCAGGGTCAGAAACCAAGTGCGATGGCCTTTCCATAGCCACCTGAGAGGAGGATCCAGGGGGAGAAGAAGTGAGGACGCCCTCAGGTTCCTCAAACATGCCATGCACTGTTTCTCATTTGTACTTTTTGTATATTTCCCCAACTACTGGAATCAGGAAGATGGGGTTCTTCGACTTTACCCAACTGCCTTCTTCATTCTCTGTAATCACAACCACCTGCTACAGTAACCCAGGTACCTTTTGTGGTGTTACCAGCTTCCTTGGGTGGGTTAAGGGAACTGCCTTTTCTAGCTTTGGGCTTCTGTGCACCTTCCTGCTGTCCCTGTGTCTCCTTGCCATGTTTCCAAGTCTAGACCGCAGGGTCTGGCTCCCGGTTGCTCCAGGAACTCAAATTCTCCAGTTCTGACAACTGACACAGCATTTGTTCAGCGAGGCTCAGTCAGCATCTCCTGTTCTCCGTGGTGAGCCTCACGCAAGCTCTCTGTTTCCCCAGGGAGGATCTGCCTCAGTCCTTCATCCGTTTTAATGTTTTGCCTTGACTCTGACTCACTGTACTGCGTATGTTTTTTCTGCAGTGGGCTTTTTCCTCCTTGCCCAATCTTCTTTGTGTCAGTTGTAAAAAGTACTTAATTTGCGTTGTTCTTGCTCTTCTTCGTCCCAGTGTGGTCTGAGTAGATGGGATCTCCTTCCCTACAAAAATATATAGACTTGTGAGGAACTATAGATAGTGGAGTGGGGTGAAAGGAGTGAGTGGACGGAGATGGAGGGGGTTGCATACCATGTTATCCAGGAAAGTCGTCACTGGTCCCATGGATGGTTTCACTACCTATGAGATCCACCCACTAAGTACCAGCCCCAGGGGGACAATCTGGTAGCGGCCTTACCTCACCTCTGTGGCGTCATGGGAAGGGGCTCCCCCCCATCGGAGCAGTCACAATACCCTGGGATTCATCACATACCCTTCCCCTCATGCAGCGCCCTTCCCCCTCATACAGCAGGCTTCTCCACCTACATTCTTATGGAGGGGTTTTGGATTGGTACCCAATTCAAGATAGGCTTGGTAGGTGAAAACTCTTCCCTCCTCCGATGGCTCCAGAGGAGAATATACTTTTACTGGTTTACTGATCTCCATGATCTCTACAAACCGTGGGAAGTCTGTTCCAATAATAGTTTCTTCTGGCAGTCCTGGTATGACTGCAGTATTTATTAAAGTTTCCTGACCCCTGATCTTAATAACGGTGGGCGTTCTATGATATACTTCCTGGTCCCCATGTACACATGTGATCTTAATTGGTTTGCTACTACTTAATTTGCTTATGCAGACTAGATCAGCTCTTACGGCCGTCTGCTTACTCCCTGAATCTACCAAACCTGATACCTGGACTCTGTTAACATTGATGGGTTTGTGGGTTTTAAAAAGGGTAGATTGACAATAATAATTACTTGCAGTCTCAATGTAGGCGCCGATCTGATACTCTACCTCAACCCATTCTTCTCCTATCATGCATTTCCATAGGTTCCTCTTTCCTATCGGAGGGACATTTGGCCTCATTTGGAGTGTTGCGGTAAGGCAACAACGGCGCCAGTAGTGCTACAGGCGCCGTTGTTACCTTGCCGCAACATTCTGAGTATGCTCGCGGGTGCCACTCTGGAACGCGTGGTCAGACCAGGCGTGCAGAGCGGCACCCGCGAGCAGTACCGAATGGCAGCAACGGCCCCGTTATCAACGGGGCCGTTGTTACCATCCTCCCCATTCCCATTGAGCCCTATGGGGGCTCAAATGGGAATGGGGACGTACCGGGTCTGGGTCCCGCGAAAGGGATTTACCGGGCCTTCCAAGGTCGGAATGGCCCAGTAAGTCACCTTTTGTGGGACCTGGAGCCGGACACGGGTTTGGGGGTAGCCATGCCCTTGTTAAGAGCATGGCTACCTCCAAACTCGTAATGAGGCCTTTGTCTAGCTAAATGTGCTTTTTCTCTGCAAGAGAAGCAGGTGACTAGGGGAGTTCTAGGGACTCGGGTCTCTTTGGGTTTGAAGGTTCCTCTTCTTTCGCCAATGGTGGTCTTTTATCCTCCCTCTCATATTCCGGGTTCCTAGTTTGTTGATTTTCGGTAGCCCCTCATTAATCCTCTCTCTAATTTGGGTCTTCAATTCGGAATGAAAAAAATAATTTTGGGGCCTACTTATGTCTTCTCTCCCATCATCTGCGGTATGTAAAATCCAAAAGGTGTTTATTAGCCTACATGATTATTAGCAGTTCCTATTGCAACAACCAGCGTGGGCTTGCTCATTTGCAGAATGGGTCTCTGGAGAGATGGAGTTGGGCGATTTTTAAGCTGTTCCAGGGCTAGGGCTTCTAACACCTCAGAAGGTTCCCCCCCCCCCCCCCAACCATAGCAATAAGGTGCTGTGAGGAGTCAGGAATGAAACCGACACAATTTAGCCATGTTTTTGGTCAAATACTTTTATTGAAAATAAAAGGGTTGCGAAAAGGCCTCTCTGACCTTACTCCAAGAGGGATTTCCCTACCTAAACCAAAACTACAAAACTAAGGATCTGTCTGTGTTAGGATGTCAAAACAAATACTGTCCTGTGTCCAAAGTTCTATTCTGATCCTCACACTAAAATGAAACTCAAAAGGTGAAATGGGAAATGTCTTTCACCTTGAGAGGTTTAGACTAGTGTTCACAAAAGAATAAATGGCTCCAACACAAATTTTCTTCCAGAATAGAGGTCCTTGTTCCAGAGGGTGGTTCGCTTCCAATGGATTCCTCATTGCTCTCCGAAGCTTCACCTACAATAATTATTTGTGCCTTCAACAATTGACATACAAACTTAATTTGCCCTTTGTGAGATACCCAATTGTGTTCTCCCGGTTACTCCCCCTTCATCCCAATCACGGTACCCAGTTCTTCCTCTCCCAGTAACAAAGGAGTGTACAAACTCCCAGAGAACTACCTGTCCCACAATACCTCAGATACTGATAGAGAGAAGGGAATGCAGGGAAATACCCAAGCTAAAGAAGATTTCCCCCTTTCTCCTATTCAAGCCAGAACTCTCTCCTCTTTAGTTAGGGGTCACTTGCCTTCATACCCCAAGAAGAGTAAGCAAAGATGAAGGAAGATTTCCCATAGGGATCAACAGGGAACAGCTTCATATGGTGAACAGCCATGTTGTTACCTTAATAAAGTCAGGCAATTCTTTTTAATTATCCACACCCGACTTCACTTGACCAATATGCAGAGTATGAAAGGTGTGTTTCCAAACAACATAGAGAGTGAGCTGGTACTGCAGACAGGCCCTGGAGAGCCCCTAAGCAGGAGGGAGTAGAAGAAGCTGTGGCGAGAGTCGGAAGAAGAACCTCACTAGTGCCTGTGAGGGGCTGCAGCGCAGCTGAGGAGCTGTGTCTCTCAAGGGCCAGAGAAGGCAGACTGCTGGCTCTGTCCACTGCAATGCTCGTTTCCCCAGGACATGTGAAAGGAAGCCCCGGTGTGTGAGGGGCAGGTAGAGAGACCCTGGCCTCGACCCAAATTCCTAAAGAACTGCCCACCAACTCCGTGTTAACCGGGTGAGTCTTGTGACGAGACATAGAGGAACGTACGTGTGTGTGTGTGTGTGTGTGTGTGTGTGTGTGTGTGTGTGTGTGTGTGTGTGTGTGTGTGTGTGTGTGTGTGTGTGTGTGTGTGTGTGTGAGAGAGAGAGAGAGAGAGAGAGAGAGAGAGAGAGAGAGAGAGAGAGAGAGAGAGAGAGAGAGAGAGAGAGAGAGAGAGAGAGAGAGAGAGAGAGAGAGAGAGAGAGAGACTGGAACGGCAGAAAGAAACATAACCGTTAATGAAGGTGAAAGGCATTCTTGCACTTGCAGTTTGGGGAACACAGAAGCAGTGCATGCTGGAACTGTAAGTTTAAAGTGTGAATATAAAGAAAACAAAGAGAAAGAACGTGTAAGTGAGAGTGTAAAGAGAACGAGGCAAGAATAAAGCCTTATGGGACTTGTGGTCCAAAAGTAAAAAGTGAAACTAAAAGTACCAGAGACACAAGCCACAGCCAGGATATCAGGGGGGTTGGGATGGGGCACGGGGTTGGGTAAAATATACAGTGCGTTTTCAAAAGGCCCCGATATTAGGAAGTACGAATAACTATTGAAAGGAAGCGTAACGGCAGGGTTACGCCCGACTAAGGAAAGCCAGCGGGAAGCATTGAGTTGACGATTGAAGGTGGACGTTGAACTTCGATGCTTAAGACAAAGAACTAACCAGACCAAGAAAGCACTGGGGCAAACAATACAAGAGTGTTGAACTGTTACGTCGAAGTGGTCCTGCGGAGGTGTGAAGAAAAAAACATGCACATTCGAAAGTCGACATCAGGAAACGGTCCGAGTCCGACAGAGGGAGACCGAAGGTGTAATAGGTTAGGGGAAGGGAACCCCTAAAGAAGGTGAATGAAGCTTGAGCAAGGGAACCCCTGCAAGTCTTTTGTTTTGCTTTAAGAGGTCTGAGCCCGACAGAGGGGGACCGACGTGAACTGTTTGGCGAACTGTGTTTGAAAATTGGAAAGGAAGACTTTAACATGGAAGGCCATGCAGGCATCGATCCACATAATGAACTACCTATGCCAGAGTGTCTCATCTTGCTTATAGGGACTGCCTTACTTCGTGCTGTCCAACGTGGGGAGGAGAGCTGACTCACCCACATTTATTCTTTATATTTGAACAGTGACTTTCCTTTACATACATATTCTACTTTTGACATTATTGTACAAGGTATAGGGCAGGCATTACGTTTTTGTTACTATAGGCCATTTTGATTTGACAGACACAACTAGGACTGTTTAATTTATTGCTTGATGGTTGAGAATACTCCCATCTTAGCTATAGGGCAAAGTAGGAGTTTCTCCAACCCCATTGAAACTTCAATCAAGGTTTTACAAATTGGACCTTTTGTGTCAGTGTCATACTTGTGATACCATGCCTCCCTTGCACCTTGCAATTGTATTTTCATAACACCTGGTATGTTTTTCTGCCAGGTTTTCATTTCTCTTCTCCTGGTTTAAATATCTCTTTTCTAGTCTGGACACATACGATTGCCTGGTATACTCTCCTGTTGTTCATGTACTTGTAATTGCCCGATATACGCTCCTGTTATGACTTTTTGTATTCACACGGGGTGTGTACCCTTCCCTGTGGTTGCTGTGAGGGATAGAAATGAGGGACAGACACAAAGTTGTAATAATTTCAACATTAGACATTTTATTAACTGAAAAGGGTTGGATAAAGGCCTTTCTGTCCCTATACTAAAGAGAGGTTCCCTACCTAGGAAACTAAAGCTAAAGATCAGTCTGTGTCAAGTCCTCTAAATTATGTAAACAGTCCTTGTGTCAACTATATCTGACCCTCTGCACTTAAACAATCAAAGGTGCAAGGTAAATGTTCTGAATTTTCCTTAATAAAATATGTATCGAAAAGAATATGAAAATTCAACAAATCATCCTTAATTCCAGGAGGGGTTCCCTTCCTGTGGATTATTTCAGGTAGGATAACCACAGTGTCCTTCTTAAATTGTGAGTTTTTAAGAGAAGCTGAAATGTCTCTTTCATAAAGCACTTTAAGGATGGCAAAAAGAGTTTTTTCCCAAACAGTGATTCATCAGAAAACAGTAGAAATGTCTTTTCCCACAACACTGTTTGTAAGAAAGCAAAAGACTTCTCTTCATCTTTACAGGATGGAAACATTTCTATTTTTCACAGCTGCTTCACAAATGACACAATGGCAAAAATGTCTCTTTCACACTACTGTTCTAAGAATGGCTTCCTGGTATACTCCTTTGACAGGAATTCTTCAAATATCTCTTTATATCTCCTGGTTTACTCTCCTGTCAGGTATCTTTCACAGTGTCTCTTTCCGTCATAGACTTTATGGGTTACCTGGTATACTCCCCTGCCAGGAATCTCCCCCCCCCCCTTTCTGGATCTAGCAGATGCCCAGATGTTCTCTCCTGCTAGGTAGCCTTCTCCAAAAAAGTTTCACTGCCTGATGGTTTTTGTTCACCAGGTCTTTCTCCAATGTTCACTTTCTTTCTAAGTATAACACAGTTGCACTCCTTCCCTGTGTATACCTTTTGAGTTCAAGTACTACTTGTTCCAACTTCCCCCATATTGACATCTCATATATGGAGATTTGTTCAAGTTCTGTCAACCTGTTCACAAGTATCTCTTGGCTTGTGACAATGCGTGTTCCAATTTATTTTCACCAAATTGACAATTCACATAAGGAAACTTGTACAATCTGCACCTTTCCAGTCTGTCTACTCGGTATTTAAAATGACTATTCAATTGTTCGTATGCTTGCTGACACATACCGAGACACCCGACTTCTCTGGGCTGACTCACTAGTGCAAAGTGTAGCAGCAACGACGTTCTGTCTCTGGAAGGCTTCCCAGGTCATGTAGACCTTCGTTCGCTTCCCCCGTTGGCTTCTCAACTCCTCACCGATGGAACCAAGGCTTTCTCACAAGACCACATCTTATACAGCCTCACAGCAGCTCTCTGCCTTCCAGCGATCCTCCCGCTTTACTTTCACCAGTCTTCCGTTTTACCGGTGAAGCAAGCATCCAAGCTGCTTCCTGCAAGTGCCTTGCTCTCTCAGCACGGTTTGTCTCTGTGTCTCTTCTGCTGTTGGTCACGCTTCCTGCTTCGTCCGCTCTGCAGCTTTCCTCTCCTCTATTGAAGATGTTCATCAGGTTTAAATGCCCCACACAGCTGATTGCTAGTATGACAACTAGTCTGCACGTTGAGTTTGAAGTTCCTTTCATTCCACACCAACTCCTCCCTCCTCTTCCTCCGCTCAGTACATGAGGCGTCATGGGAGTTGGAGTCCATAAATGTTCCAAATCTTTTAATGTCACATTGCTTTACATTCGTGTTTAAATCAGAGACAGAAGATGTTATGTTGGTGTTAGGCACATATGAAGTGTGAATGGCATTCTGTTTAGGATGTCTGACAAGGAGGGATTTCAATAATGACACCATGCCATCAGGAACTCTCGCAATAGAGGGTCTCCCTAACAGAGAAGGGGACAATATCGTGTGATCCTCCCTCATACCACCCCAGGGTCAAAATCAGGTAGCGGCTGCCTTCCCCATGCCATATGGGAGGAGATTTTAGGCTGTGGTTCAGTGATGACTTCATAGGATTCATCACATTGTATAAACACTCCATTTGTCAATCTGTCCTTTGGATATATTATCCAATCTGGGTTTCCCTTATATGTGCATAACATATATCCTTTTAATTGAAAGGGATGTGTTTGCAGCGTAACTCCCCTTCCACATCAAGTTACTTTGTTCTTTGTCTCTCAGTTGCTTGTGGCTTAATTACTTGCACTCAGCGTTGGCACCTTTTGATTCTCCCGCAGTCAACCGGAGAAGCGGTTTCCATCTGCTTCCTTCTCACAACCACTTCCTCTTGGTTCCTTCGTCTCTTGCGGCTTCCATTTGACACATCTGCTTCTTTCCGGTGTGATGAATTAGAGACCATCATCCCAGAAAACCTGGCCAGGGACCCTTCTCGTGTGGCCAAGGATAGGCAGATGCTTCCTGGTCCTGACACTGTGGACAGTGTTATGCGGGATGATCGCATATGGGTTGTGGGGGATTCAGGTCAGAGGAATAGGGAGAACCCTCTAAATAAGTTCCCTAGTGATCGCGCAGTCTTAATGGCCTATTGCAAAATTGAAACCTTTATTGACCAGTACCTGCTCCATGTACTGGGAAGAGGAGCTCAGAGGTGTAGAACCATAACGTGCAAACTAGTGGTTAAAAATGACCCCCAGCTGTGCAGGACCTTAGAATATTTAAGGCCCCTTCGGGGGCAGGCCATTAGAAACAGTATAAGGAGAAATGTACAGAAGCAGAGAAAAGATGCCGGGACTGCCACTGTGATTTCAGATGAATGTGGTGCTGAGAGTCGTAGAATCTGGGAGTTTGCCCTGCAGAGGACGCACAGCGAGAAGCTGTAAAGTTGCAGGCTATCGCATGGGAGAAAGGAGCTCCCCCTGCAAAGTGTTGTATTCTGGTGGTTGGCGTTCACTGGAGAACACAAAGAAAGTGACAAGCTCCTGTTGCAGTAAGCGCGGATTACGGGAGTATAACCGGAGCGGTCTAATACACGGACCAGACGTGAGATGAGAAAACTGAAGTGGAAGACGTGCAAAGGGAGACCAGCGAGTTGACCTTCATTAGGTAACCACGGGGTGTTCTGCACTTGACCGCTGGCTGCTAACGGTCGTTTTGACTACCAAACTAATGAATCAAAGTATTTGTGGTCTGATATACACATTGAGGGAAAGCAAGAGCAGAATAATTATAACAACTTTTGCCAAAGTAAAAAGGGGACACATTTCTAACTAAATTACAACAGCCATTGTCAAAGTAAAGAAAGGCCAATATATGATCAAGTGTGCAACCAGAATTGGCCAAGTAAATATAAGTTAATATTGGAACACAATAATAACCAGCATTGTCTAAAAAGGGCAATTATACGAAAATGGGGACCTTGGTTTCCTAATGAGGGAAATGTGAATAAGGAACATTACCAAAAAATGAACTGGTAGGGTAGTAGAAAAACCAAATGAGGCAGGAAGGAAGTCCTCCTAGGAGAAAGCCTCAAGTGGAAGAGAAGTCCAACCTGCAATGCAAGGGGCAAATATACCAGTGGAACAAACAGCATCAATGTTTATTATATCCTTATTAAAGAAGTTGTGAAAGAGGTTGTGAAATAAGTTGTGAATTTAAATGTTGGTTAAAGTCAAAGACTTAGCAGTCTGATGCAAAACCACACTGCAGAGTACTTTGTAGTAGTAATATGAGTGTTTATCCTGGCAGGAGAGTACACCAGTAAAGGGATTATAGTTGTAGTTCTGGCAGGTTAGTGGACCAAGTAGAAGACATTGAAGTACTGCATTGTGTTGGAAGGTGGTTCTGGAAGAAAGTGGAAAGTCCACTAAAGTGTTTCATGAGCTGTGGTAAAACCATCCTGATGAAAATAATGTTGTTTATAAAGAAGAAAGGTGAAGAAGTTGTATATTCCAAAGAGGAAAAGTTAAGTTGAAATACTTGCTAGAATTATGAAGACAAATACTTTTTGGTTTGTTAAACAGTAATTTTTCTGAAGAGTGATGAACCTCATCTAACAGTGGGACAAAGCAAGTGAGAAACTCATGGAGTGTAGCAACTTTGTATGGGAAGCAAAACCTGGTTATTCAGAGGAACTTTGTACTACCTGTTAAGCAGAACTGGATTCATGTCAATAACTTTATTGACTGAATCTTTAAATTGGAAATCCTGCTTTAATCCTGGGGAAGGGGGAACCAGCCCAGATTACAAGGATATATGATTCTACAGTTCATATGTGAATCCAATTATTGTTTTGTTCAGTCAGTTGGAACGGCCATTTGATGCCTACATGATTTTGTTGCATGTAGAAGTATGGGTGACAGATACCTTTTGATGTTCTAGTGTTTTCCTTTAGTCTTAGTTTCACAGGCAGGGAAATCCTCGTTAGGTTAGGAAAATCAAGGCTATCATGGCTACTCGTGAAAAACCTTTACCAACTTGTCCGTCTTGCATTTCTAACCACTCATGTTGCGTTCCAGTTTTTGTGAGCCTCTGACAGCAGACAGGACATTTAAACAGAAAGATCAGCTACGTGCGAGCTCCTGCAGTGCAAACGTCTATCCACTCGGTGTTGACCGAGAGACTGTCAACCAGAAGCAAGGTCTGTGGAGCCAGGCAGCTCAGGAGAGGAACTGCCCAGTCCGGTAAGATGCATCTTGACGGGCAGTACGACCAGAGAGCAGCCCATGCACTACTGGAATCCAGGATGGCAAACAGCAGGTGAGCAAGAAATGTGAGAAGAACAGGAACCGTAGGGCAGAGAGGGCAACCCTCAGAAGGTACCAGGAGACCCGTAGGTGGTTTACCATGAGAGAGGATATCCCTGTTGCAACAAACCAGTGAGTCCACTCGAGGGAACAGGGGACTACGGGACATGCGAACAAGTTTGCCAAAATGAAACCAAAGTAAATATAATGAATGAAGAAAGAAAGGAAAGTGCCATGTGATTTATGAATGAAATGGAAGGGAAGGTACCATATAGTTTAAAGAAACCGAACCTGAAAATAAGAGACTGTTAAAGTAGCAAATATGTGCATTTATTGAAACAATGGTGCCAGAAGGAAAATAAAGTAAACAAGCTAAATAAGACTGAGCGAAAGGCGCTAAAATACTTAAAGAAACCAAACTGCGTTACAACAAGAGGCGGTCAAGTTAACAAGAGTGCACAGCATGAGTGTAGGAAGTCCTGGCAGGAGAGTAGACCATGCATTATAAGTAACAAGTGAAAGAAGCCCTGGCAGGAGAATATAACAGGCATTTGCAAGCAAGAGCCGTTTTTGTAAAACGCAAGCTCTGGAAAGAGCACTTTCCTGGGAAAGTCAAATTGGACGTTGCATGAGAGAATCCTGACAGGAAGATATCAAGAGATAACCAAGAGTGTGAATAAAACATATCCCGCAGTAAGAGTAAGCCTGGCAGGAGAGTACACCATGCAGTACTTTGTATCATCATTCTATTGCTATGAAGGTACTTTGAGAACTGCTATTAAGAGAAGAGAAATCCAGAGGAAGGGAACTACCCTATGGAGTTGAGACATTTACTTTGGAACTTGTGTTTGAGTAAATATTTCTTCTTTTGAACATTTATACACTTTAAGGCCAAAGACATTTCCCTTTCACTTTAGAGTTGATTTTAGAACCTGAGGGTCAGAATAGTACTTTGGAAATAGGACTTATTGTTTTGGACATTCTGATAAAGGACCAACCCATTTGTTTTGTTTTGGGTAGGGAAAATACCTCTTGGTGCTGTGAGAAACAAGGTGTCTCACCCGCTAGTCCCCGGAGATCTGTCATCCCGGTGGCCAGTACACAGCCATCACTATTGGATCCAGTTCCTGGGGGTGGACCAGTGGGGGAAGATCACCTAGAAGAGGGGTCTTCGGGGAGTGTAAGTGGGACACCAACTGGTAAGACACAGTACCCCCTTCCTTATAACATCTTTTCCCCATCCGACCCCATAGAATACTTAAAAGCTCTACCCCCCCGCTTTTCCGACACTAACACTTTCTTACACCCTGTGAAAGACAACGGACTAACACCAGAGCCGTTTACCTAACAGGTCCGAACACAAGGGTCAGGCAGGGTCAGTCAATTGACAATAACTACACACACCCAGACGGCCGTTTCCCTTCCCCACAGGCATAAAAGGCAGAGCACTAGAGCACACTTTGAGCAAGGACAAACGTACAAGGAAGCAGCTATTCCAGGACTGCAGTTCAAACGGAGAAGAAAGGTGGCTAGAACGGAAAGGACAACAAGGAGGGAAGTGCCCCTGGCCCTTTTCAACCCATACCCACAAAGCCTCCATGAAAAGAATCATAAAACTGGGAACTACAGCTGACGTATGGTGTAACAGATGTCAGAGGACCCTCGCGCACTGATAACAGAGACGGGGAGACTCACTTGCTACTGTGGCACCGTCCTTGAATCCAGAGACAAGAAACAACAAGGAGTTCAGCACAGCCGGTGAGTCTGAGGGAAAACCGATAGTAAACCGGACGGTGTTGAGCAAAGGTTGCAAACGGCAACATGATCTGGACAAAGGACTTGTGTGCTAATGAACTTTTAAAGCCCAGGCAAAGACCAGCTGCAGAGTGGTCTGGCGCCACGTGGGCACCCATTAGAAAGACTCTGGTTGATACCCTTTTTTTGTGACCATTACAGTACTAAGCGGGTATAGGAAATGCCGGCATAGAGAGTTAAGGTGGTCACACAAGGGTCGAGCCAAAGTCCCTTGTACAATTGAAAGTCCTTAACCCATTACCAAAGTTTTGACATTGTGAATTAGGCGGGTGTGCCCGGCTGAGAGAAACGCTGTGCGAATGCCAGAGAAATCCTGACTGAGGGCTTAAGAGAAAGCCTGACTGGGGGCTGGAAAAAACTAAAGGAAGTGAATCCTGCAAGGTGTTACAACTAAGGGAACTGTGTTAAACTGGCAAATGTGAACCCGACAGGGAGGCCAGCGTTGCAAAAAGGTAAGAGGCCGGTCGAGTGGGATCCACGGCTGAAAGAAAAATCACCTGACGGGAAGATTACTGAAAGGAACTTTTGTTTTGTTGTTTATAGCCCTCTGAGGCAGGAGACTTGGTGTAAAAGAAACTTGGCCACAGAAGGCCCTGATATTTTGAAAACTCACTGTAAGCTTGTGCTGGAGAAGCCCAGGAGTGTGCTGTTGCTCGAGAGTCCCGCCTTGTCCCGTGCTAAAAAACTTTGGGAAGGGAGACCCCAATTATAGCATCCTGGTTTATCATTTTGTGAACACTTCTTTCTTTTCTGGTGAACATTATCCCACACTATTTTGTAACTTCACAGTAAGGATTGTCAATAGTTCTTTTTAGTAAGGGCCCTTTTTATCTGACAAGATGCCACTAGGACTGCCTTATTATTATTTGATGGTTGTAGATTGCTCCCATCTTAGATTTAGGTTTCCATTAGGCATTTTTCTCACGTTTATAAAGTTTGATAAACACCCTTTAACTATGATAACTTGTGTCTGTCTTTACTGTTGCCACCATGAGTTCCTTACAGAACAGGGACAGAGAGGCGTTTTGTTTAATAAAAGTATATACGGCCAAAAACATGAATCCACCGTGTCCGAGTTTCATTCCTGGCCCCTTCAGAGTACTCAATGTTTTGCTTGGAAATGATCTCTGGGAGGGTTCTTCGTGTTTGAATCTGTCTGGGGCCTACATGGGCAGTAATTTGGGAAAAGAAAACTTGGGTGTCCCAAAAAAGAAATTTTGTCTTCAAGCTTACGGGTGAACTCTTCAGTCTCGAAGCGTACAGAGTCATCTATTTGAGGGATCTCCCTAGTTTTTGATGAATTGTCTTCAGGACCTTGCCACAGACTTTCAGACAAGGTAGGCAGGTGTAAGGGTTCCCTAGAAACTACCTGTGGGATTTTTTTTTTAAACTTGGCTATTTACCCAAGCTCCCTATTGGCAGGAGGGTTTTCTCATGTTTAACAAGATTTAACTTCTGATTGGTACCAATCGAGTAGTCTGACAGTCAACCCCCATCAGCTGGTGCCCTTCCCTTAAAAAGGAGTTTCTGCTGGGATATCGAAACATTTACTTTTTCAAGGAGTTTAACGGAATCTCTTCTCCCTGTATTGGAGTGAGAGAAGCACAAAAAATGTAAATTAAAGGGGTCCACCACAATTTATCAAGTGGATCAGCATCCCATATGTAAGGGTGCAGAAGTAAGAGTCTAACACAGCGGTGGCATATTTGTTGGAAAAGACGTTTACTAAAAGTAAAGAAAAGGAAAACCTGGCTGGCCCTATTTCTAAGAGGGGTTACCCTACCTCAACAAAAAGACTAAGGACTGTCGGAATATCCGAAAACGTAAAATGTCCACCATCCTGTGTCCAAACCTATTTCTGCCCCTTATACACTAGCTTAACTAACAAAAACTGGGGTCTTCTTGATCCAGAAAGAGGCCTCTCGTTCTGGACTCCAACTCAAAATGTTCACTTCTTAATGTTCAATTCTTGGCAAAAAAACACAGTTCCCAAGTATCAGGCGGAAGTCCCTTCCCCTCTTCTTCCTTCACTTCACAAATGTCTCATCAAGTCTGATTCACTATCCTGAGAGAATTATTTTGCAAGTCTTCTTATTTCAGACAAGTTATACTTCCACAAAACAAGACAGATAAAATCTGGTTCACTATCCCGACAGACTTGACTGTGGTTCTTCCTTTCACCTGAAGTTGTGGTACACAAAAAACAATCACCAAAAATCAAAGCGAATAAATGTAGCATCAAGTTTGGTTTACTATCCTGCCAGAGTTGACTGTAGCTCTTGCTGTTCCAGAAAGTATATTTTATTTTATCAGTGGGTCCTCAACCCTTTATCTTGACTTCTTTTTTTCCACTTGTGTGGGTCCCAGACTCCTCTGGGACACCTCAGAATCTCCCATATTGGCTCTGCATCTTCTCTCTTTCTTGTGGGTCCCCGACCCCTTTATGCTGTCAAAGGGCTTCAACCCCTTGTTAGCGTGTTTCTTTAACTGTAAAGAGTCCTTCACCCTTTTGTACTGTCCGTGAGAGGCTTCCACAGTTTCATATGGGTCCCAGAGGACCCAGACCCCTGTCTCAGGTCTATCGCATGTCCTGCTCAGGCCTGGTTCACTAACCTGCCATGCACTGTTTCTCATATGTCCCTTTTGTATATTTCCCCAATTATTGGTACGAGGAAGACGGGGTTTACTCTGGGACTCTCACCAATGGCCTCCTTTGTTCCCTTTAATCAAAACAACCCTCTAGGATAACCCAGGTACCTTTTGTGGCATTACCGGCCAACTCGAGAAGCTTCACAGGACTTCCTTTTCCAGCTGTGGGCTTCAGTGCACCTTCCTGCAGTTCCAGCGTCTCCTCAATGTGTTTTGAGGTCTGGTCCCACCCAGTTAGCATCTCTTGCTCCAACCTCGTTGTCGGGCTCCTGGTTGCTCGAGGACGTCAGATTCTCGAGCCCAGACAACTGTGAACCCTGTGTGTTCAGCGAGGCTCTGTCAGCGTCCCCTGTTCTCTGTGGTGAGCCTCCCGACAGTACTTGGTTCATCCTGGGAGGATCTGCCTCAGCGCACAGCCCTTCTTCCCTTTTTATGTTTTTCTTGAACGCTGACTGTACCGCGTTGGTTCTGCAGTGGGGGATTTCCTCCCTGCCCAATCTTCTTTGTGTCAGTTGTATAAAGTACTCCCTTTGGGTAGTTCTTACTTTTCCTGGTCCCAGTGTGTGGTCTGAGTAGATGGGGTCTCCTACTCTAAAAAATATATAGACTTGTGGGGAACTCTAGGAAGGTGGAGTGGGGGTAGAGGAGTAAGGGTTGCATACCATGTTCTCCCAGGATAGTCGTTACAGGTCCCATGGAGTGTTTCCCTACCCATGAGATTCCCCCGCAGAGTCCCACCCCCAGGGGGACTATCAGGTAGTAGCCTCACCTCCCTGGCCTCATGGGAAGGGACTCCCTCCATGTGAGCAGTGACCAAAATACCCTGGGACTCGTCACAGTACCTTCAACTCCAAGTGGGGAGGAAGACAGGGCGCAAGTGAATCTAAACAGAAACATGCATCAGAAATACGCTTATGGTAAGTAATGTATGTCTTCTGAGGCTTTTGGCTCTTCTTAGAATCATATGCTGTGCATAGACTAGCAAGCAGGGAGATTAGCACCACAGAGATTGTGGTGGGTTGTTTGAAGGTGAAGCAGCAAAAATAGGTTTTAGCACTGTCTGAAACACCTGCGAGTCATTTCTAGAATGTGTATCCAAGTAGTAATGTTGTGCAAAAAGTGTGAATGGCACTCCAAGTAGCTTCCTTGCAAATGGCATCTAAAGGAACATTTGCAATGAAAGCAAAGGTAGCCCTTGCGCCTCGGGTAGAGTGAACACTGGGCGAAAAAGGTAATATTCTCTTTGAAAGAGAATAAACACATTTGTATGGATTTCGCAATCCATTTTGAAATGGCCGACTTAGACAGGATCTCCTTCTCTTCCAGTGGCAACGGAAACAAAGAAACAAAGAATTGATCTGTTTTCTGTACTGTTTTTGATTTATTGTGGTAATACATAAGCACTCTCCTTACATCTAGTGTATGGAGGCTTTGCTCCGCTGAATTTGTGGGATTTTGGAAAAAGGCTGGAAGTCTATACACTGATTGACATGGAACTTTGAGATTAATTTTGGCAATAAATGTGGGTGTGTGCGCAAAACCACTTTGTTCTAGTGAATGGTAACATACGGGTCTTGAACTGAGAGACCCTGTAGTTCACTTACTCTTCTTATCGATATAACGGCCACCAGAAAAGCAGTCTTGTAAGTGAGACACTTAAGGCTGGTTTTATGCATTGGCTCAAAAGGGGGGCCCAAACGTTTAGTAAGAACCACATTCAAATCCCATCCGGGAGTTGGATTTGAAATTGGAGGGTGCAATGTTTTGACCCCTTCGATGAAGGCTTTAATGACAGGGACATTTCACCAAGAAACCTTGCTTTGAGAGGTGGTGTAAGTAGAAAGAGCAGCTAGATGCACTCTCAGCAAATGACAAACTAGCCCTGAATCCAAAAGGTACATAGAATGTGAGAATTATGCAGTCAATAGGATTGCTGCTATGTGATCTACATCAAATGACAAAGCGTTTCCATTTATTGAAAAAGAAGTGTCTGGTATTAGGTTTACGTGCCTCCTTCAGAAAGTCCATACACCTTTGATGCAGATTTAAATGTCCACAATCTATGACTTCAGCAGCCAAGTCGCTAAATTCAGAGCCTGAGGGCATGGATGTAATGTTGACCCCTGATGCTGGGAAAGCATGTTATAAGGGCATGGTAATTTGACTGGAGGACAAAGACATTGTCATTAGGTGTGAGAACCATGTCTGGCGTGCACGCATTGGAGCTATTAGGATAAGTTTGACATGTTCTTGGTGCATTTCGTGGATGATTTTATTGAGGAGAGGAGTCGGAGGGAGAAGTGTAGACAAATATCCCTTACCAATTCATCCACTGGGCATTCCCCTCAGATTTTTTCTGGGGAAACCTGGAGGCGAAGTCTGGACATTGTTGCGAATAGATCGATTAGCAGCCAATTCCATACTAGTTTGGGCAGACTTGGAGAGTGTGCCCCGCCAAGTTTGTTTATATAACACATGGCTGTTGTGCTGTTAGGACTAAAACTGTCTTTCCTTGCAGCCTGTTTTGGAAGGCTTTGCACACTGCTAGAAGCTCTAAAAGGTTGACGTGCTTGCTTGCAAGTGCCGGAGTTCATACGCAGCGTGCTATATATGGAGATAATGTGCTTCCCACTCTGATAGGGAAGAGTCTGTGGTAAGAGTGCCCTCTACTGCTGGTGTGGTGAATGATTTCCCCTTAAAAGTTTCCCTTGACCACCACGTTAGGGACAGTATGAGAGACTGCGAGACAACCACCAGATCGTGCCATTGACCGCTTGAGACAATTGTCTTTTAAGCCACTCTTGCGTCGTATGCATGAGCAGGCGGGCGTGAGGCACTAGGTAGATACAGGAAGCCATCATACCGAGAAGGCACATGGCCTTGCGTACAGTTATCTGACAACTGGCCATCTATTGTGGGACTGGAACAGCACGTTTTGGACCTTCTAGACAAGACTGTCTTCTGCCCGAATGAAAAACTCCAAGAAATTGTTTCACTTGATTGCACACACGTCTTTATTTCTTTCTCATTAATTGATAACCCTAGCTAGTACAGTAGGTTGATGGTATCTTAGGTGTTCTTTAGACACGCTAGAGGTGTGTGCCCTGTAATTAGCCAGTCAATCGTCTAGATGAGGATATACTGGAATAGATGCTCTGCGAAGGTGGGCTGCCGCCTCTGCTAGAACTTTGGTAAATACCCTTGGTGCCGCGGCTATGCAGAAGGGAAGTACTTTGAATTGATAGTGAATGTCTCCCACTTAGAACTGTAGGAATTTCCTGTGTGCTCGCAACAATGAAATAAGAAAGTAGCCATCTTTCATATTTGGTGTTTTCATACGATCCCCCTACTTGAGAAGAGGAATTACTTCCTGCAGAGTTGACATCCTGAATTTGTGTGGCGTGACATACTCATTTGCAGGACACAGATCTAATACAGGGCTCAAGCTTAAGTAATGTTCCTCTATTGCTCCCTTTTGAAGTAAAGTCTCGACCTCCACTTGTAGGATGAGTTGGTGTTCCTACATCATCTTTCTGGTACTTGGCGAGTGGTAACAAGGTGATTTTAGAAATTCTATTATGTAACTGTTTGCTACGGTAGTCCACACCCTCTGATCTGAGGTTATTTCATCCCATGCGCAAGTGATTGATGTAATTCAACCTTCTACTGGAGATGCATGGGAGGGAACCCTGATGAACCCTGAAATGCGAATCATTTTCTGGCGGGGGTAGGAGAACCTCTGGAGGCTGCACTCTTACCTCTACATTTGCCTATCCTGAACCCTCGGCATTGTGAGGTTTGGAAATGAGACGGAGCACGTTGTGAGGAATTCCACTGGAAGAACCTGAGGAGAAACCTGATTGAGTGTATCTCGAGAAGGCTTGAGAACGAAAGGAACAGCAGGTATCAACACTTTGCGTTGAACATATGACCTATTGGAAATGTGACTCAAGGTTTTCAAAGTGTCATGCTTCTTTTTGGCTGTTTCTAAAGTCTCATCTACAGCCTTTCCAAATAAGAATTATTCTTCGATAGGCTTATTGATTAAAGTGGCTTGTGTTTCTGGTTTAAATTCAGAATTACAAAGCCATGTGTGTCCCTTTAACAAAGTACCTTCCGCAAGAATCCAACCCGCTGTCTCTGCAGAGTCAAGGATATTCTTTAAAATATTATGAGTTAACTAATCTACCCTCTTTTACAATCTTTTGTAACTGAGACTTGGTGGGTTCAGGGACACTATCCAGATTGTTTTCAAGCAACCCCCCAATGAACATTGTTGTAGCTTGTCATAAGACTGGCGTTATTAGCAATGCGTGTGGAGTAGGCGGCTGAGGCTGTGACTCTTTTCCCTAAAACAACGTTTCTTGCACTCCTTGCCTGGAGGTATCTCTGCATTAGATAAGGGCACTCCAGCACATTTCCTAGTGGTAGTCATCAGGGAGTCAGGTGTCACATGCCCTTGAATATACAGAGGGCCAGTTGGTGCTGGTTTAAAAAATTTCTATACCCTGTGTTAAACACCTGTGTGACAGATGGTGGAGTAGCGAAGGTGCAATTCTTTTTAATTGCATTTAATAAGGGGATAAACTGGCTAACTGCTTTCTTTTCTTTTAAAATGTCTTCCACAAAATCAGGATCTGAAACAGTTCCAGAGTTTGAATCTGGAAATGTTCTCCTGCTTTCTTGAGCAGCCTATTAAAGAGAAGCTGATCATCTATTGGAGATGAGTCACCGGGCTGATCTATAGAATTGTCTCCAAATATGATGTCTGGCTCATCTAAAGTATTGTGAGTGGGGGTAGCGGGCCAAGCATCTTTATCAGTGCCTGCTTGCCTTGTACCTTGATCTTTATCACCTTGGTCTTGGTGATAATATAGATCATATGGGGCGCCCTGAAATATACTGAAAGTATCTCCAGTATTAACAATGAAAGTATGTAAAGGAGATTGGTGAAGCCTAGGCGATTTGGGAAGTGGTTCACCCACTTCTAAAAGAAGAGTCTTTTGTTTAATTGTTTTTTTTCCCCATGAAGCTGACCAACTCAGACACCGTGTCCATTGTTTGTTCAAATCTTTCTTTAGTCCAAGTGCCTGTCCTGAGAGTTTCAGGACGGGGAAAGAATGTCCACAGGGTCGACAGCTCGTTTGCGAAGCAGGGATTTGGACAATGTCTCAGTAGCCTTGGTGTACTCCGAGGAAGTTACTGGTGTAGTAACAGGAAACCTTCAAGTGTGTGTAGGTAGCTCTTGTGTTTTTGTATATTTTTCCTCATGTTTGGACTTAGAATGTTGTTTGGACAGCCATCCTAAAGGATCAGAAACAACAGTTGAGGGGGTTTATTTGTGGCAACGTGCATTTCCATTATTTTAGAGCTACGCGCTGAGCGTGCGTGCTTAAGCGCAGAATGCTTCGAATGCGCAGGTTCGACAGCTTTCGACGAAAGGGTTGTTGCCATTGAAGCCCCTTTCAAAGATCCCATCAAAGATTGGCTTGGGGTTGTGTGCTTATGTGAATGCAATTGTGTGTCTCTGTCGCCAGAGGACTTCTCTGTAGCAGAGCTTTCGACTGGCCTGGCGGGGCTGGGGACGGACAGTCTAAGGACTCCTGTATGTCTTTGGTGTCTGAAATGGAGCCATAGCTGTCAAGCTGTTCCTCGTCCAAGCCAACCACGCCATGGGAGAATGGGATTAGACCTGAATAACGTAGTCTGCCCACCGCTTAGTGTGCCTTTCTTTAAGCGTTTTGGGCTTTAAAAGTATGCAGGACTTACACCGTTATTCTAAGTGATCACGTGGAAGGCAATTATTACACACACTGTCTTTCCAAGGACATTTTTTATTACAGGAAGGACATAACTTAAAGGGCGCCCTTTCCATTATCAGGTGGAAATGTAACGACAGCCAGTCAAAGAATAGTAGAAAGGCAAGCAAAATTTTGCATTTTTAAAAATAAAAAAAATATTTTTATTATTGTATTTGGTTTATCAAATACCCTTTACAATATTCATACATAAATTAAGGAATTATAAACCACATTCAATTACACAAATTCTTCATAAAACAAACTTTAAACATATATAAGCCTATCTATATAGGCAACTAATTCTAAACAACTGATTCCAGAGTTAAAACAAATTCATATACAAATTCTGATAAAACAAATAAGACATATAAAGACTTTCCTTAGAACCGAAAAATTCTAAAATAACTACTTCAAGTACAAAAACATACAGTTAGATTTCGAGCAAACCTACAATTAGGATTCGAACAATGCAAACCTTTCCATGTTTAGCTATTTAATTCATTTATCTACTTGGACAACTCTTCTTGATTCTTTCATATACCAACTAATAACAATTGCTCCTTAATTACCACTAGAATATTAGTTAATTTAATAACTAAATTAGTACTTTTTCCCCACATGCATTTGTTCCACAATGTAGTCCTGATAATGTAGGATCCGGAATACCAATAGCTTCCAAACTCTTTGATTTTCAATGCTTCAAATCTAGTGCAAAAAATCAACAAGTGGGTCAGGGACTCAACCAAATTTTGGACACCACAAAAACGACATTGCCTGCTTATACTAGGGAATTTTTCTTTGTATGAAACCCAGTTTTGCACACACTCAAGGGTGATGAATTGATTTAATCTAAAACGCATATATAGGTCCCTTGCAGCCAATCCTGGGAATTTGAGAATGTTTTTAAGTTGGTAGATCCCCCAATTTCCTTCTAAAAAGTGCACATCCTTTATAAGCTTTGTAATTCCCAATCCGATCTGACAGCATGCACCAGCTCAATAGTTGAATTTCCTCTTATTAGATGGTAAGCATACTATGAGATCTTTCTTGGACACAGTAATGAATTCCAGGATTATGTCAATTTTTTTTAACAAATTTAGATAAGGACGGTGAAGACCCTAGGGCAATCATGATTTTCAAGTCCTCATATAACGGGTTTTCTGAGGCGATAGCATCTTTTTGTAATTGTTCAACAATCTCCAGTTCCTTTTTGATGAAAGTGGTAGGAGGCCTAATTCATGGCGAATTATATCGTTAGGGATTCCTTTTGCCAGCCCTAAAGTCTTTTTCCACAATTTGCCCTGAAAAGTATCTAATATGTCATTGATCTCGACATTGCAAATTATCAAAACAATAAATAATAACTGGTTCAATTTTTAGCAAATAAAATTGAATAAGTGGGAGTAAAGAAAAAGTGCAGTATTTTCTATAGATTATACACATCTGAGCCGTAAATTGCTTTAGCTTTTCACTAAGCAGCTCTTTCCACCATTTGAGAGAATTCTGATCCATTAGGGAATAACCAGAGTATCTAACTCTCTTCATCTCTTGAAGGTTGACAATACCAATAGACCAGTTAAATGTTTGTGTCTTTATCTTCCCACCAAAGAAGGTTATGATCTGAGATTTAGTTTGATTAACCCTCAAGTTAAGGGATTGAGCATACTCCGAAAAGAAATTCAATTTGTTCTGCAACCCAAACAGTGTTCTGTCTACCAATAGAATATCATCTGCGAAACTGATGCAATTTACTTTTAAATGATCTAAGCGTGTGGGATAGCTTATTAAGTCCTTCCAATACCAATCCAGATCTGAAAGCTATAAATTGAATAGAAATGCTGCTGAGGAGCGTCCCTGTTTGAGTCCCACTGCAGTTTCTATGGGTTCAGTAAGTGTACCAAGTTTATTCAAACAGACCCTATAATTGGTCCTGGTATGCAAGAGTGCAATCAGTGCAACTATATGAACCGGAATTCCTAAAAGTATCACTTTGTCCCACAATTTTTCTCTGATCACAGTATCAAATGCTGCATTCACATCAAGTGCAGCCATATAAATTGCCCCTGTATGTTTATTCTTGGTGTGGCACTGCAAGAGAGATACTATTGTAGCATTAAGTGAGCAACCCATAGACTTCCTAAACCCTATTTGAAATTTTGAGAGAGTATTGTTCTTAATAGAAAGTTCTGTAAATCTTTTAGGATTAGTTGGGAAAATACCTTGGAAGATGCATCGGTAAGCGCAATTGGTCTATAGTTTGCAGGCTCTTTAATACTTCCTTTTTTATAAACTGGCACAATAATTGCAGAGCACCAAGAGATATGAATCTGCTCAATTGCAAATATATTGTCGAATTTAATCTTTAAGATAAGTGCCCATAAATGCGGGTCCATTTCTATTAGACAGGGAGGAATCCCGTCAGGGCCTGAGGCTTTTGAGTCCTTTCATTTGGATATAGCTTCAATGATATCCTCCATAGACCAAGGGCAGCACTCAAGGATAAAGTCAGAATAGTCCTGGTGACATGTGGTTCGAAAAGGGGCTGGTAATTCAAATTACTCTGAGAGGTAAGCTACCCAAGTAGAGGCTAAGATAGCTGTGAGGTATCAGTGGAGCGTATGGATCATGTTCTCAATCAAATAACACCCACATTTTAGAAAGCCAATCAATGCATCTACGAGTACTATTAGACTCCCAAAAAGAGGCTTTTTGTAGCCTAGCCACTAAAAGCATGCTAGAAATAATACACGTTGCGGAAGCATTGTATAAGGGAGTCATGGTATCACAAGTATGACACTGATGCAAGAGTTACAAGTTTCAAAACCTTCATTATCTTTTTGGGGTTTGGAGAAACTCCTCCTCTGGCATATAGTTAAGATGGGAGTAGTCTCTACAATCAAATAATAAAGAAAATACAGTCCAAGTCAGTCTATGTCAAATCAAAATGGCCCATGCTAACAAAACCTAGTTCCTGCCCTATTCTTTTAGTGTGTAAAGGGGAAAATGTATGCAAAGGAAAGTCAGTGTTATCACAAAGAATCAATGGGGCCGAGTCAGCTCTCTTTCCCACGTTGGAAAGCAAGGTGCAAGGCAGCCGCTGTTAACAGGATGACACACACACTGGCTCAGGGTCTCAAAATCAAAGCAGTTCAAAAAGGTGGATCGAGCCCCGCTTGGTCTTCCCCATTAAAGTCACTTATTCCAGCTTTCAAAAGTTCTTTCACAGTTCACCAAATGTTCACACAGGTCTCCTTCGGTCAGGGTCAGACCTCTTAAATCAAAAAGTTCACGTAGGTCTCCCTCTGTCGGGCTCGAACCTTTCAACCAAAAAGTACCTGATTCAATGTAGATATCCCTCAGCCGGGCTCGGACCTGGCAATCACAGCACTTGCATGGGTTCCCTTCCCCAAGCTTTATTCACATTAGTTAGGGGTTCCCTTCCCCCAATTTATACCACTTCCGGTCTCCCTCAGTTGGGCTTGGACCTTTCACGGATGTCAAAGACTTTAGAATGTGCAAGTCTTTTACTATAGATCTCCACAGGACCACTTTGACTTTCTCTTCAGCTCACACCCTTGTGTTATTTGCCCAGTCGCTCTTGGTCTTGGTAGTTCAGTATCACAAGCACACAGATTCATAGAAAACTTTATCTTAAAGTGATTTGTTCACTTTGCTGCTTTAGAACAAGATATCACATATTTTGCGTGGACTTTCGAGTTGGCCATATCCTGTTGCAGGACCACCACGCTACTCTGTATCACTGGTTTCACAGTTATCAGAAATTTACAGTTCACCACAGGTCTGCCTTCCTTTGCGTATCAGCATGCGGGCAGCCTTCAATCGTGAGATATACTGTTACAACTTCAATCCTTCCTTAATGCACACCGGGCTAGCATGTTGTTCACTAACTCGCCAGCTGTGTGCACTCCTTTTTTGTCTTTGCGATTTTTATTCATGAGTCAAGGTTAATACCACAGGCTTAGCCTCACCTCGCCAACTCTGTCGTTCATCGGGGAGGGTCACTGGCGTCCTTGAAACACAATGAGGTCTTCTTGTCCGGGATTTGGCCTCCTCTGTGTATTTTTCACGGCTCTTCGGAGGCAACGACCTCCTGCAGGGATCTCCTGGGTTACCCTACTCTTTTCTCTCGTCCCTCGATCGGTCATTCTGCTCCAGTGAGTTTGCCTTCACCCCGGAAGATCTGCTCCTTCTCGTGTCACACCTTGCTCAAAGTGTGTCTCTATGTTCTGCCTTTTATCCGTGTGGGGAGAGCGAATGGGTATCAGATGTATGCGATTTAAGTCAAGTGCTTTACTTTGCTTGACCAGATTAGCGGGACATGTCCAATGAGATATGCAAGGATTAGCCTCTTTACTCTCAGGTGCCCTCTTCCTCTGCCCAGTGCTTGTGCAGAAAGGGAAGGGGTTGGGACATTGGAGAATCCAACAAAATAGGATGGTTACGGGAAAGGGGAGAATACCGCGTTTCACCATCGGCGGCCTCACCCCCACTCCCCGAAGACCCCTCACCCAGGTGATCCTCCCACACTGGTCCACCCCCAGGATATGGATCCGGAGGGCGTTGGATGTGCCCTGGCCCCCTGAGAGTGAGATCCCCTGGGGGCTAGCAGGTGAGACAACCTTTGGTTTCTCATAATTGCCAGGTCTGCTTCTTACTTCAATAACTCCTAACAAACACATCTCAATCGTGAATGTGATTGCAAGTCCTGTAATAATGTTTATACAGTTAAGTGTGTCTGCCCAAAATGTGATAAGCTCGGGGCAGTCCCAGCAGATATGAAGGTATATGCCTGTCCTCTCACTGCCCCTCCAGCAAAGACCAGTTTCAGAGCTATACATGTGTTTTGTTCTATCTGGGGTCAAATACCATCATGATAAGCCTTTGAGACCATTTGCAGCATATTAAGAACTTGCCAAATCTTTCTTGATTCCCTTCCAGATCTTAACCCAAGTGTCAAGAGAGTGTACTGCCCAAATGTTTGCGGCAGACCTTATTGTAGAGGGGCACTTCTAGATTTGATTTAGAATTAAGGTATATGTATAATCTAGAGATTAGGCCAGTAGCGCTAAAGAAAATATCTTTTCAAACTCTTATGAGAGAGCTAGTTGCTGCTGTACTGTTAGCATTATGAAGCACCCTATGACGAAGTTGAAAGTATTTCATAACCTCTTTTTCTGAAATGCCAAAAATAGCCTTGCATTATTCAAAAGGATATCACCACTCCTTGGAAGAAGGGGCGAGTTAAAAATTAGCAATCCCCATGACTCCACAAGTGAAGTGCTTGTCCATCATTGGCTTGTGGGAACTCTCTATTGAAGCAGATTGAACTGATCATGGTGGGATATAGGAGGCCCAGCTTAATTGCAAGATTTTCCCAAACCAGCACAGTGGAATTAAGAGAGGACAGTTTATACATTGCTGTGGGTTTCTCTCTTTACGGGGAAGCCATGGCACGTATCTCAAAGGTTTGCCTATGAAGCCTTCGTCCAATTCTTTCCAACCTTTCTGTGAGGAGGGACAAGGAGTTGAGCTCCCTGACAATATCTTTTGAAGTTGGGAAGAGAAAAACCATCTCTATCTTTAATACAGTATTTCTGTGTGCGAGATATTCTATGGAGAAAGCCCTTACAAATAAAAGAGTTTATCTCCTGCTGAGCTTGCTTGAGGGCAGCCCCAGGAATCGGGACTGGGAGAGCACAGTAGCTTAGGAAGAAGGTTCATAGGGCCAATTGACTAATGTAATAAATCTAAACAGTCCGGGATAATTTGCCTGACACATAAGGTGGAGTAGTGTGGCGCCATCGAGATACCCAGAAATGAGATAAAGTCATTATCCCATCAGAAGAGAGGCAGTCGACGTAATTGGGAGACATGTTCAGGTTGCATTTAATGCCTCGTTCTTATTCAGGTTCATTTTAAGTTCAGATACATCCTGGAAGGTTTGTAAAATATGAAGCAAGAGGGGGAAACAGGTAGCTGCTTTAGTTAAGAAAAGGATAATGTCATCTGAAAACACAGCTTTTTAGTTTGCGAGAGTTCCCCGCATAGCTAGTGCCACGGCTTGTATCTGATTCCTTCATTTGTACAAGGGGTTCGACAACAAGGGCGAAAAAGCAAGGGTGATAGGACACATCCTTGCCTAGTGCCTGTGAAGAAAAGCTGTACGGAAGGAGGCTATACACAAACCCCTAACCAGTGGGTTGGAGTACATTCATTCATTTTGTTATTTGTTATAGAGGCTTTACCCATAATTATGGTCCCAACGCGCATTTGGTTGAATGCCCTCGGATGGACCAGAGTCCAAACATTTGCAAGGTGCTATCCTGCATGTGTGCATTTCAGCCATTAAAGGTATGCAAGGGTGGCCAAGATCCGGCTGGTCACCCATATCTAAATGGAGTGTGTATGGGCGCAGCAGAGGTATACTATGGACTATGGGGGGTGGGGGGTTGTGTTTAAGGAGATCGAGTTATGTGTGAAGCTACAGTTCAAATTTTTGTCGTTAAAAGTAGCTTCATTCTTATGGCAGAGGTGATGTGCAATAGTGTTTCTGTTACATGTGAGTGCAGGGTTTGTGGAGTGAGACTGTGCCTTCTGCTAAATTCCGACGGTACAGTGTGTGAGAATGGAAATGGGTTCAAGGTACAAACAATGTATTTCCTGGCTTCCATCTATGTAAAAGGAGCAGTGCTACATTTCACAAGCGATTAAGTGCTAGATGAATGCATAATACGCACCTTCTGAGAGGTTCTTAGAGTGAGAGATTGCCATCCCTAGTTAATTCTAGTGCAAAAAGAAGGTCCCCATTTCATGATTGCACGCGATAGCATGGCCCACCCTCCTGTGCTTTAGAGTTACATGCAGTGCCTACCACGAGCGAAGGGTCTGAGGTGCCCGATTAAACTCATACGGGATGATAAGCGCAATTTTCCCAAGGTGCATTTTAAATGTGATGCATTGCCCACCCTCCAAGCCCACAGGAGTGCAATACCTGGCCCACCGTCAGGATTCCAAGTGCTGGAGTGACTACATAAGCCCTCCATGTGTGCTTGGCGTCCCACAAGGAAGGTTGGGTGGCAGATCAAATCGGTTGAAAGGAAAAAAGAGGCTAGTAGCTGACAGAAGGGCGGGTGGGGGAGTGTGCAGAGGGGACGTGTGCGTGAGAGGCGGGAAGTTGGCGCTGGGTGGATCAGAGGGGTGTAAGGAACTCATGGTGGCAACTGTAAAGACAGACACAAATGATCACAGTTCAAGGGTGTTTAAAACTGTAAATCCAGGGGGCGCGGGGAATGCCTAACCTAAACCTAATTCTAAAATAAGGCAGTCCTTGTGGCGTCTTGTCAAAGTAAAAGGCCTATACAAAAAGTATATATATATTGCCAAATTCCTACAACTAATTACAGAAAGCGTTTGGGATAATGTTCTCCAAGAAAGAATTGTTCACAAATAATAGGTCATAACGCGATTGCCAGGGGCCTCCCTTCCCCATGTTTTGATCACAGGACAAAGTGGATCTCCTGAGCACAGCACACGCTTGAACATTCCCAGCACAAGCCGAAAGTTCTATATCAGCTTCTTCGATGGTTAAGTCTCTTTTCAATAAAAAGTCTTTTGCCTTCGAGGGCCTGATGTATTCAACAAACACAAAGTTCTGTTCAACATATTCTTTGGGTGATGGCTTCACCCTTGGATCCCCCTCTTCCGGGAGCAGACCCTCACAAGTAGTATTCAACAAAACGACAAAACGGTTCCATTCTCAATGAACTTTGGGTGATTACTTTCCACCCCTGGATCTCCCGCTTTCCTGATTCAGACGTCTTTCAAACGCCAGCCTCCCTCCTTCGGGTTCACAATGGATCTTCTTGCTTTCACAAGTCACAATGTCTTTGTAAACAATTCAAATGCCAGCCTCCTTTCTTCAGGTTCACTATGGCTGTTCTTACTTTCATGAGTCTTAATGTCTTTTTAAACATTTCCTCAAGGTTCACCCGTTTGTCGGCCTCCCTCTGCCGGGTTCACTCTGGCCACCTTTTGCAAAACAGTTCACAGTGGACATCCCTCAGTCAGGTTCACTCCTGTCGACACACTGTTCATAAGGACTTCAGGCTTTGACCTTTTGGGTCAGGATCCCTCCACCGGGTTCACTCTCGACAACTTCTAGAATACTATTAATTTGCCAATTTCACCAAGCGGGATTCATTTTCCTTCGCTTCACAATCATCTATCGGTCAAAGACTTTCGACTGTAGAGAGGATTTTACAAGACCCCTGTATGACCACTTTGACCCCCTTTTCGCCTTCCTCCAAGGCCTTCTGGTTATCATCGTTTCAACCACCAGGAAATCGCCAGAGTTTTTCTGAGTGAGCACCTAAGTGGTGCCGGATTCCTCCGTTGCTGGTGTTCGCCCTCTAGGTTCAATAGTTTCTTTAAATCTTTCAAAGTTCAAATTAGCCATTGGCTACTTTTTGTTCAACACAGTTAGGTTTCTTATCGACTCCCTTAGACTCATCGGCTGTAATGAACTGCTTAGCTTTCTTCTTGAGTCAAAGTCGGTCCTCTGGAGACCAGCATCTCTCTACGGCTTGGTTATCAGCACAGAAGGGTCTTGTGTACCATTGACATCTGCTGCAGCACACGCTTGCTATTGTTCGCAGTCTTATGTTTCCTTCCACTGAGGTTTCACAGGCCTTGGTTGGAAAGGGCAAGGTCGCTTCTCTCCTGGTCACCCTCCCAATATACGCCGTCATCATTCTCCTCTTGAGCTGCCGTTGCTCAGTTAGCTCTCACGTTGTGTAATCTGCCTTGCTCGTCTTGTGCTTGTGCTCCACCTTTTATCCCTGTGGTGAAGGGAAAGAGCCGCCAGGAGTGTGTGATTCTGATCGATTGCCTGACTCTGCCTGGCCCTTGTGTTAGGACATGTCAGGTGAGCAGCTCTGGAATAAGTCTGTTGTCTTTCGTGGTGTTGAAGTGTTCATGTCGGAAGAGGTGTTGTATGGGATTATAACCCTCGTACTAGATGGGTTTGTGGTGATCTCGAAAGGGTGGTTTTTGTAATGTTGGTGCAATAAGTAAGAGGGTTTGGACTGGGAAGTAGGAAAATGACAATCAGAGGGACAGGATTGGTAGGGTTTATGAAGCAAACGGGAATAGCTGGGATTGTGAAGTGAACAGAGGGGATTGTGGAACGGTAGTGTTTTGTCAAGGTAGATTGGATGTTCGACAATGAATTATCAGAGGGACATGGAGAAGAATGGTTGGTGTTATTCTGGGGGGCAACATGAAAACAGTGATTCTGAGGGAGGGTGTTTATACTGTAACAGGGTTTGAAATTTTAATTGGTTTACCGGAGGTGTATCGGTGGTGGGATTCTAATAAGGGAGCTTCATTGGGAAGAAGGGGGATAGATGTAGTAGAACCTACAAAGGTCTCAAGGATCTCAATTTCCTCTCCTCGGCACAATACCGCATTTCACCTGGGCCCTCCCCCCCGCACCTTCGCCTGAGAACCCTGGGCTCCCCAACCCAGGTAATCCTCCCTCGCTCGTTCAACCCCAGGGTTGGGATCTGAGAGTGCCAGCCCTTCCCTGGCCACCTGAATAAGGGATTCCTGACGTCTACTTGGGAGAATACCCTCGGGTTTCTCACAGGGGGAACAGCCTGGCTTTGAGGGCTTTCCTGAAGGCCAGGTGATCCTCTATGAGGCAAACCGTGAGGGGGTGGGAATTCCAGAAAGTGGGTGGTAGGACAGAAACAGGCACCTCCTAATCTGATGAACTTGAAGGGAGGTACAACCAGGAGGTGTGCAAAGCCTGCTCTGAGGATTCTGGTGAGCTTGTTTTGGAGGAATTCCAGGCCTTTTTTGTGAATTGCGCATTGGGTAATGCACATGGCTTTGCAGGAGGCCCGTCGGCTGATGGGCAGCCAGTGGAGTGTCCTGAGTGCGGGTGAGATGTGTTCTCTGTGGAGAGTGCGAGGAGGAGGCTTGCTACAGAGTTCTAAATCTTTTGGAGATTTCTCAGTTGGTATGTAGGCGCGGCTAGGTATAGGGAGTTAAGAGTAGTTCAGATGCAAGAGGGTAATGGTCATGATTGTGGGAACTCTATGGGTGTAGGCGAGCTAAGGAAAGATCCGTTTGAGAATACAGAGGTGGAAGGTGCACGATCTGGAGGCTGCAATGATTCGACGGTGCAGGGTCAGGTCCGAGTTAAAAGTGCATACACGGTTTTTGACTGAGGTGGACGCAGGGGTGCGGGTCCTAATTAATACTTCCAAGGGATAGGTTGGGGAAAGAGCCGTTTTGCTGCGGATTAGGATTTAGGTTTTTGCAGGGTTGCAGAGCAGGTGATTGTTCGTCAACCAGAGGTCAATGTTTGAGAGACAGAATGCCAGTTCTGGGTAGGGTGAGGAGGGGGAGTTGGGAATCTGGAGGATGATCTGAGTGTCATCAGCATAGTTGTAACAGGTGAGATTGTGGGAAGGGGCGAAAGGTAGAGGGTGAAGAGGAGGGGTGAGAGGGAGGCTCCATGTGGGACTCTGCAGCAGTCTGGGCAGGGGGGGCAGAGGAGAAAGGATGTAGAGAAACGATTTGGGAGCCGTTAAAGGAAAGAGGAGATCCATCTGAGGGTGGAGTCCCTTATGCCTAGGCCAAAGTCTGTTCGCGAGGATGGATTGGTTAATCGTGTCAAAGGATGCTGAGAGGTCAAGGAGGACGAGAGCAGCGCAGCCCACATAGTCGGCTGTTCTTTTCAGGTCGTGCCAGATAGAGACCAGGGAGGATTCCGTTCCATGGAGGGGTCTGAACCCAGATTGGAAAGGGTAAAGAAGGCTGTGGGCCTCAGTGGCTGAGCTGGGAATATGCTGTGTGAACTAGTAATTTGGCTTTGAAGCAGTTGGTGGAGATGGGGTGGTAATTGGAGCGGGGGGGTCAAGAGAAGGCTTTTTTTAGTCGTGGTTTGACATCACAGGTTTTGTATGCTGGTGGGAAGATACCTGCTGTTAGTGAGTGGTTCATCTAGATTTGACTAGGGTGCCTGCACAGGGGGAGGAGAGGATGTTTTTGAGGAGGCCTGGGGGGCAGGTGTCTCCCGGGGAGACTGAGGGCCAGCTATTGGAGAGAAGCCTTCAGAACTCGGGATGGGCGATTCCAAAGAAGGAGCAGAAGAGGGAACGAGTAGGGGGAAGAAGAAGGGGGGTTGTCGGTATAGGGGCAGAAGGGGTTGGTAGTTTAGTGTGGAAGGCAAGCTTCCTTTCAATGGCTATGTTGAAGTAATGATCAGAAAAGGTGTTGCAGTGCCTGGGAGACGGGGGAGATCTTGTGAAGTTCTTTGCATGGGTTGTTTGCATTGGCAACGCGGCAGGTGTAGAAGGCATGTTTGGCTTTTCTAATTTCCAATCTGTAGTCTCTCGTTTCTCTAGCCAGATTGGCTTTATTTTGGGTGGAAGTGATGGCCCGCCAGTGTTGTTCCAGGCGATGGTTGAGGGTTTTGAGGAATTTGAGGCGAGGGCTGAACCACCTGGGGAAAGGACCTGTGCAGTGGGATGGCGGGTTTGTGGGGATTAAGAGGGACAGAACGTCTGAAAGCCATTGGTCGAAAAGGTCTGGTGAGGTGGGTTCCTCCCTGGAGGGGGAGATTGGGAAGGGAGGAGAGTAGGGTGGAGGAAAGATCAGGGCAGATGGTTTGTTCCAGAGCAGAATCATGTTGGAGGCAGCAGAGGGGGTGAGGGGGGCAGGGGTCTTTCAAACCGGATGTTTAGATCACCAAGAACAGTGAAAGTTGGGTGAGAGAGAAGAACGGCAAATAGAGTCACTCAGGAAGTCTGCAAAGGTTCTGTTATAGCCCGGGGGTCAGTAAAAGAGGATGGAGAAAGAGAGAGATTTGGAATTTAACTAGCAGGGATTTCGCAGTCATCATTGCAGGGTTGCTTCTCAACCTGTAAGGTGCTCTGCTGGCTCTGTTGTGGGTGATCGTGTGCAGAGGGGAGGAAGTTGTCAGAGAACCAGGTTTTAGTCATGAAAAGGATATCTGAGTTTTCGTCTGAGATAAGGTCAAAAAATCATCTGTTTGTTTCTGAGGATGAGGATGAGGGGTCAAGAGGGAAGATTACAGAGGGGGTGGGGCGGCTGCAGAAGGCAGGTCTTATGATCCTGGACCAGCAGGCGGGTGCCAGAGGTGTGTGGGTGAGTGTCAGCTTATGGTGAAGATTTGGCCATGGCTGTGCAGGCTGCACTAAGGGAAAGGAAAGTCGAGTGTTGGACGGGAGGTGTTTGGGCTGGGCGAGAAAGGAGGGGGGCAAGGGCCAGACATATGGGGGTCCGGGGGAGGAGTTGGTCAGGGTTGGGCTGGTGCTAAGAGAAGGTGGTGTGGGAATGGGGAGGCAGAAGGGTGAAGGTCTTTCAGTGGAGGGAGGGGAGGGGACATTCTGAGGTGTGAAGGAGGGTGGGGGCACTGGTAGGGGGAGAAGAGGATGGGGTGAAGGGGTGGGCTTCTGGTTCCTGATGAACCAGACAGCTCCTCTTGGAATTATTCAGCATGGTGGAGTACTTTGTTAGGAGCAGGAGAGGTGACTAGATTCAAACCCAATTGGGCTGCATGCAAAATACGGCTAACTTGCAGAATTGGGCTAAATGTAAGATATGGCTGACATACACAAAAGGGCTAAAGGTAAGGGTAATTTACACAATTAGGCTAAATACAAAATATGGCTACCTCACAGGATTAGACTAAGAGCAAAAAATGGCTACCTTACACAAATAGGCTAAATGCAGGATATAGTAAAGACTCGCCTGATAAAGGCTTTGCCTAGCCCACATCTGCCCAATACCACTTTTAGAAAAAGGCCTATTAGAAGCAGTCACATACCTTTTCAAAGTTTAAGCTAACGATTGCCTTTGGTGACTTTAGAGTGTAGGCTAGGTCAACCAAATCTTCTACCTTCCTTATATTGTCTGGGGCCTGCCTCGCCATAAAAAGCCTGATTGTTCTGAGCCAACAATCTCAGGAAAAATCTTAACTAAATGATTAGCCAGGATGTTGGCATAGATTTTTGTTATTTTATAGGCATTTCTTAAGCGCAGCCGTCACCCGAGGGTACCTTGGCGCTACAGAGAGAGCAACATCCATAGCAAGGAAAGACAGGCAGAGCCAGCCATTCTAACAGAGAAATGTCTTGATGGCTTTCCTAAAAGCAAGGTGATTAGTTTCTTTATATGCGGCAGCAGCTAATTCCATAAAATAGCAGCTGCTACAGATAAAGCCCGACCCCATATCCGTGATCATCCATAGGGAGGCATGATAAGCAGGTCAGCAGTTGCAGAGCGCAACTGGCGGCTAGCATGATAACGCACCTACTTGGCATGGAGAAACTCTGCTCCCAGATTATGTACGGCCCGGTGAACAATAGATAGAGCCTTAAATTTGATATGTTGACTCACAGGTAGCCAATGGAGAGATCTTAGAACAGGAGCAATATGGGCTCCATAAGGGGAGCTAGTCGCCACTCTCGTTGCCAAGTTTTGCAGACGCTGTAGTCTCTGAATATGCAATAGAGGGTTTTGGCAGTGGTGGACAGTCGAGGTTAGGCGCCCTGACAGGAAATTCGATGTGTGAGGCTGCAGATGTGAGCTACTTGTGGGCACCCTGCCACGGTGTCCACGTCAAGGACTGTGTTAAGAGTGAGTTTGCTACCATTAACTGTGCCCACAAACACAATTAGTGAAGCTCGATTGAGCGTTATTTAATGCAAATCAAAACAGCCGACATGTGTTTCGAGCAGCAATGCTCTTCTTCCAGGGCTTGAGGATGCTTGAGTCAAATATATAATTGACAATTGAAAGTACAGGGTTCAATCCCCGGCTCCACTATATAGTCGCAATTGCGAGATGACTCAGCGTTTCCGCGTGTACTGCAGAGAACAGAATAAGCCCCTTTGGTTGAGCCAGATATAAAGAGTTGACCGGGATAGTATGAGAGCTGCTACCACCGCAGGACGAAGAGGCTTAGCAATCAGAGGGAGCACTTTTTTCAGGACTTTCAGCTGAAAATGTCCAGTTTGACAGACAGCTGCAAACTGGCTATCCATAGAGAGAGAAGCTGATAGTGTTGCACCCAGATTTTTCACCTTCCCAGTAGGGTTGGGGGGGGGGTTCGCAAAAGAAACAGGCCAGAAAGAGGACACCCAGAGTTAGGGATCAGGAACACCCCACCAAGACCTCCGTCTTGTCTCCATTCAATTTGAGCCAGTTGTGGTTCACCCACTTACCAACAGCTGTCGGGCATCTTCGCAGGCTCAACGTCATCTCAGTCTGATCTAGAGGTGTTTTGTGTCACTATTTAGTACTGTGATGGGGCGGTATGAAGAGCAAGATCTTGGGTCACACCCCGCTTTTGGAACAAAGATTTTAGCTATGCATACAGTGCCGGGGAAAAGCCCCTGAGACCACATATGCCTTTCATTTCCAAACTAAGATCTTGCCTGCCTTCGACCCAGATTCATAACGCTTCTGTTTCGCATTTGCATACTTTTTAAAGGAAACTTATGTCTCTAAAAGACCACACTAAGTCTCTTAAACTCGAGTGTTTAATTCTTCCCTGTGGATTTAATTAAGACAAGACGATTTGGGAATGAATATACCTCTCATATAAGCATCCCATCTATTGTGCACCTCTGTCATACCCTTTGGGTTATCGAGAAACGTATTTGGGGCTCTCTGCACTAATCGCTTCCTTGTTCATCGGGTCCAACAAAATACCAGGATTAAACTTCCAGCTTTGAAGACTAGCCTTGCATAGTCATAGGTATATTGACTAGTGCACCAGGGCATGGTTAGATAGGTCTATTGCACCAATGTTGACATTAGAGGCAAATGGTAGGATAAAGGCTCAGACAAAAATATATAAATCTATCCTAAAGTATGTATGATGCACTGAAGAGAAAAAAGTGTATTTCTTCTGTTTTGGATATGCGCACTCCACAAGTTATCCAGGCCAGCATCTTAAAGGAGTAAAAGATTATTGTTGAATGCTTGACAAGTCCCACAATATAGACCATTGGAGCTATCCCAGTTGCGATCTAGAGTCAGTTTAAAATCCCTGGCTAATATTACATGGCCCTCAGTAAAATGCATAAACTTTTTCAAAATGCTAGAACAGAAATCATTTTGGCCCAAATCAGGACTATATATCAAAGCGATTGTACAGAGGATCTCATCAGATTCACCCATTGTAAAACTGCCTTCCTTGCCCATCTCACTTGTTTTATTTCAACTTTATTGAATTTTTGTATGAGGATCACAGTTCACATATAAGACACTGGGGGAATCCTTAGTTTTCTGGGCAGTGTCGGTTCCAGTTTGTGTGCATTAACCTCGAGCTGGGGGAAGTCAAGGCTTCGTTGCGCCTCTCCCTTAACTGTAGGGCAGGTACTCCCTGACCCATTGGTTGTATTTTTCACAGAAATCCGACCATTCCATTTCAACTGAACCAGCGTCTCCATGAATGGCCGCTGTTAAACGTTCCATCCGGTATAAGTTCCGGGCCATGATGACCCATTCTTTCTTTTCAGGGGGAAGCCCTCTTTTCCAGTTTGTTGCCAGACACGCCCTTCCAGCAAGGAGCAAACTGTGGATCATGTTAGGCCGCCTTATGTATTCACCTTCCCGCTCTTATAGGCCAAACAGTATCGACATCTGTGTTTTCCCCCTTGTACTCCCCTCCAGGTCCCTAATCCAGCTAAGGACCTCATCCAAATAGAACAGGACCACCTCGCATCCCCACCACTTATGCCAGTAGTCGGCTCTCGATCCACACTCATGCCAGCACATGGGGCTCACACTTTGGAACATCTTGGAAAGCCTGACTGGGTCGTACTGCAATCTGTGCAACAGTTTGATAGCATACAGTTTGTACTGGCAGGAAATGGATGTCCGGGAGGCCCCCCTGACACATCTTCTGCCATGTCCAGGGAGAAAACTCTAGCCCCAAGTCTACCTCCCAGCGCTGTCTCAGCCAGTCTATGGATCCCCTTTTCATCTCCACTGGGGCCCTATATAACGCACCAATTCTTGGAGCCAGACCCAGTGTCTAGGATGCTCTTGAAGGGTGTACGTTCCCTTTCAATTTCTCTTTCCAGGCCTCCCTCATCACCACCCCTTCAACTGTAGGCATGGGAAGACGGAGAGCGAGTCCAGTCGCAGTGCCTCTTCTAACTCCTGTATTGTAATGAAGCTGCCATCTTTGCACAATTGTCCCACCCTTTCCAGTCCCGCTTCATGCCAAGTTTGGAACCTCTCCGGATTCGGGATAGCATCCCTGATCCCGGGGACCCATGACCCATTGGGGACGGCCAAGTTGTTCACTCATTCCCGCTCCCTGTCCCCAAATAGTGCGCTTACTGCGGTGCCCCCTTATCCTATGCAATAGTTTTGACCTAGGAACCCATAGCCATACACCAACCGTCGCCGGTCATAAGGGGTAGTTTATCAAGGCCCGCCCATTGCAAGTCCTCCAGCCATCAGAGATGTGGGATAAGGACCCTACGCTGGGTGGCTTTATAGTACAATTGTATGTCTGGGAGACCCACTCCCCCACACCCGCACCGTCCTTGGGAAGACTCAGTCATGCTCGAGACCCTGGGTTTCTTACCCTGCCAACACCTCACATTTTTTAACATAAAAGCAGACATTACAATTTATGAGGATGTCAAACCCCCAACCCCTCTTTTTTGTGTGCTGAAGAGAAGAATTGTATTCAGAGTGAAGTCGTCCAGTATCTGCCTGAACCTGTAGTCTCCTGAAGGCAGGCCACGTCCACCTCATCTCTTAGAACTATGCATCACTGCCACACTTTTGTTTGGGGAGTTCAACCCATTTAAATTCAATGTTTGCACTTTCATGTTGTGAGCCCGGTAGATTGATATATAATCAATGTCAGAGAAAAAAAAGAAAGAAAAGAGACCAGGTATGGTGATGGTCTAAAAAATAGACTCCAAAGAACAGCAATTCATTGGAACAAGTATGGGCATGTAAGGACAAACAGAGTTTCATAGAGAAGCACAAACCCTCCCTAACAAACACTAGACTAGAGATACTGTCCCTTTTAAGCCAGAAGCCAGTCCTTCACACAATAGCCGTAAGATAAATAACTTTAGGTTCAAAAGACAAATGTATTATAAATATAAAACTTATGATACAAAGATAGGTGGATTGCTAAGTCTCAAGTCGCTTCACAGATTACAATGCAATGGGTCTCCTGCGATATTGAGGAATCCTTCTCTAGCTTCTGTCAAAGTAATCACTGCCCTTGTCTTGGCCAAGTGAAATACCGAGAACAGTTGCTGTTTTTTTTTTAGTGTGGTGCAGTGCGTTTGCTTGCCCTCCAAGATGAAAGGATGCCAAATTGAAATGTCCACTTGTAGCTTATATTTGACTGTTAAAGCTTTTCAGTTATCATTTTGAACATTCGTCTCTTCTGGAGTTTTAGTGCTGCAGTGTCCTGCAAAACCAATAGTGAATGCTCCATGTAGGAGATGTTGACAACATTTCTCAAGACTTTCAAGAGATCTTTTATTCTTTAAGGGTGGAAATTCATAATATCTCTAGGATGAGCTCCATTTCCTTTTCAGTTAGGGCCGATCCTTTCAATTCTGACCAAAATGATCTGATCATTTGCTATTTCTGGCAATTTCCCCAAACATCTTCAATGTTAAAGCTTCCAGGTCTGATCCGTCTGCTCCTTCACTCAGTCCATGTATCATGGGGTTTTCTCTTCGGTTTCGGTTCTCCAAAGCCTCTATAGTCGACACAAGGAGGATCATGTTCTTTTTTATATCTGCAATTTCTCCCTAGAAGTGGATCACGTCTTCCTGCAAAGAGACTGAATAGAGGCTTCAGCGTCAGATAATCAAGATTCTATTTGTTTCATATCTGTAGAGATCTCAGAGTGTGTTGCGAATGTCAGCAGTGGTGCTATGCATTTCTGATTTACAAGAGTGGGAGCAAGAGCAGACCTATAGCTCTTGTTTCGTTTGTGAAGAGGGAAGAGTGGGGGATGGAACAAGTTACTTAACTGTAACTGTTGTTCTCCAGCATGGGTCTGGCATGGATTCACATGCTCATGAATATTCCCCGTCGTCAGGCTGGGAATCCTCGGTAAAGAAAAAATCAGTATAAGTTTAGTTTCTGATCTGTCTTTCGTAGTAGTAACCAATCACTGATCTCAGTGTCATACTGACCACAGCCAATGACTGCCCTCTACCTAAACCCCGCCTCTGGCAGCCATCTTCAGATTTGGTAGCACGTTAAGTGGCAGTATGACCAAGTGAAGAGCCGCAGAGGGGTAGGCGGGAGGGTTCGCATGTGAATCCATGCCAGACCCATGCTGGAGAACAACAGTTACAGGTAAGTAACTTGTTCCTTCTCCAGCATGGGGTCTGGCATGGATTCACATGCTCATGAATAAAGAATACATAGCAGTACACACATGCACAACCACGGGAGGTGGCAAAGGCTCAATATTAAGCATTACATCAAACTCAACATTAAGCAATTCTTACCTCCTCACCAGGCTCACCTTAGGCGAACAGATTGCGCAGCACTGCTTGGCCGTCCCTGGACTCCTCCCTGGAATCCCGATTGACGCAGTACAATTTCGTGAAGGTGTGCGTCGATTTCCACGTAGCAGCCCTGCAGATGTCCAGCAAGGGCACACCAGATAGGAACGCCGTGGTAGCTGCGATCGCTCTGGTGGAATGGGCTCTCGGACGGCCAGGCAGCGGTCGGTTTGCCAACCGATGACAGTACATGATACAGCCGGAGAGCCATCTGGAAATGGAGGCCTTTGAGAGAGCCTTCCCCTGATTGACAGGTCCAAAGTTCACAAAAAGTTGTGACGTCTTCCGAAAACACTTTGTGCGGTCCACGTACAACTTCAGCGCTCTAGCCACATCCAGCGAGTGCAAAGTCCTTTCGACCGGCGACGAAGGCGACGGGAAGAAAACAGGCAACACCAAGGTTTCGTTGAGGTGGAAGTCTGACGGCACCTTGGGCATGAAGGAGGGGTGCGTCCTGAGCACTACCCTCGTGTCGTGAAAAGTCAAGTACGGGGGCTTGCAGGAAAGGGCCTGGATCTCTCCCACTCTTCGTGCGGAGGTGATGGCCACAAGAAACGCTGTTTTACACGACAAGAACTTCAACGGCGCCGAGTGCAGAGGCTCGAACGGAGGTCCCATGAGCTTCGTCAGCACCACGTTGAGCTCCCACGCCGGGGCCGGAGCCTTCACCGGCGGGAACGATCTGAACAGTCCCTTCATGAATTCTTTCACCAGACGATGAGACCACAAAGACGTCCGCCCCGTGGTTCTGGTGCACCGGGAGATCGCAGCAAGATGAATCTTGATGGACGCGTGCGCCAGTCCAGCCTTGGCCAGCGTCAGAAGGTATGGCAGTACCTGGGGAGCCATAATCCATAGAGGGTTAATCTTCTGTGCGTGGCACCAGACAGAGAACCTCTTCCATTTGTGTCCATAGCATTTAAGAGTTGAGGAAGCCCTGGCCTTTGCAAGAACCTCTCTGCAGTCGGCCGGTATGTCGTATCCTCCAAACTCTAACACTACAGGAGCCAGGCCTGCAAGTTCAGCGACTTCGGGTCGTGATGGAGGATGGCGCCTCCTTCACTGGAGAGAAGATCTGCGTCCACTGGCAGCTTGATTGACGGGGACGCTGACAAGTCCAGAAGGTCCGGGAACCATATCTGCCTCGGCCACACAGGTGCGACGAGGATCATCCTGCACCGTGACCTCTTGAGCTGGTTGATGAGCCGGATCAGCAATGGCAATGGAGGGAACGCGTATAGAAACAGGCCCTCCCAGGGGAACGAGAAAGCATCGCCCATGCTCCTCGGCTGGGGAAACCTGCTGGCGAACCTCCGGCACTTGGAGTTCGTCGCCGTCGCGAACAGATCGATCTGGGGTGTGCCCCACCGTCGGAAGAGGCGGTCCACTAGATCCTGTCGCCACTGTTTTCCCAAACAGGTTGTTTCCGTCGAACGGCATGTCCAAGACTCTGGTCGGTGAAGATCCTCACCACCTTGCCCTTGAGGGATGGAAGAAAGGACCTGAGGGCCCAAAACACTGCACGGAGCTCCAGGACGTTGATATGGAGGGACTTCTCCGTCGGAAGCCAAAGGCCTCCCGCGTGCAGATTTTCGGTGTGCGCTCCCCACCCTTCCAGGGAGGCATCCGTGGTCACTGTCTCCGGGTGGCCGGGGGTCTGGAAGTTCATGCCCGCCATCAGATGCGCGCGGGTGCCCCACCACCGGATCGCTCGTCGGAAACTCTTGTCGAGTGTGATCCTCTCCTCGAAGCTGCCCGTCGTCTGGATCCAGCACGCGTCCAGGAACTCCTGCAACGGGCGCATCCGGAGCCTGCACAGGCGGATGAGATAAATGCAAGAAGACATCATTCCGAGGAGGGACTTGATGGACCTCACCCTGGCCGCGTCCGCAACCAGCATCCGCTGCACCTTGCCCAAGATGGCCCTTGTCCTTTCCTCCGACGGAGAGGCCAGAAGCGACACTGTGTCGAGCTTCGCTCCCAGAAACAGTGCGTCTTGCGCGGGCACCAGGTGGGACTTGGCTTAGTTTATGGAGAATCCCAGGTCCGTGAGTAGTTGGACGGTCCTTGCCGTGTGCTCCACGGCAAGCTCCTTCGTCTTTGCTCGGATGAGCCAGTCGTCCACGTAGGGGTAGACGTGGATCCCCTCTCGGCGCAGCTGCGCCGCCACCGGTGTGAGGCACTTGGTGAACACCCTGGGTGCCGACCTCAATCCGAAGGTTGAGGCCGAGTCCACGACAACCTCCTGCCCCCCCTTTTTCTTCTCCGTCGGAGGTTTCACGGGGGTCCTGTCGATGGGCATGAAAGAGGACTCCCTCCGCGGTGCAGGGAGATTCTGGGCGCCGGGGTCGCCACCACTGGTGTAGCCTCCACAGGCTGAGCCAGGGCCACTGCGACTGTCTCAGTAGAGGCCTTGGCCGGATGGATCAAGGCTTTCACCACCTTAGGTGCGCTCACCGCCTTCTCCTTGGGGGGAGGGTCAGCACCTCGCTCCCCCTCCGATGGGGCCTTAGGGCACGACCGGGGTCTCTCCAGGAGTTTTGCCGGGTGCTCGGCCTTCCTCTTACCCGAGCCAGAGCGTTGGCTCATGGTTGATGGCGCCGGGGAGGATGCGCCCTGCCTGGCGCCCGTAGAGCCCGACCGTTCGGTGCTTGGCCTTCTGTTGGAACCCCCCGTCACCGGGGAGCCCTCAAAGGTCTTAGAAGACCGCTCGGACTTCTTCTCGCCTGACGGGCTCTTTCCTTCCAGCCAGTTGGCGAGACGTTGATGGCGGTCCTTCATGGTCCACTCCGACATATTGCCGCAAAACGCACAGTCCTTCTCCACATGCGTCTTGTCCTCATGTAGGCAGTAAAGGCAAAGGGAGTGTTCGTCCTCCTTAAAGAACATTCTGAAGCTGGCATCCAGGGTAGACCCTGAACAGCTTTCCGGGCGTCGAGCTTCCCTTCTCCTGGGCCATGTCCGAGATGGGCCTGAGAAACTTCTGGAGTCCTCCAAAAGCGTGGCTCGACGAAATCTTCACCCTTGAGGGGCGTAGACGAATCCGACACGGGTCCCCGTTGATCGGATGAAGAAACGGTGGAGCTTGAGGCTGTTTTGACCGAAAAAAGAGAAATTTTTCTGAGAAAAAACGTGAAAAAAGCACTAACGCTCGAGAGCAATAGCACAAGGATCCCAACACTTGAACGTGCGGTAAAAATCTGAAGATGGCTGCCAGAGGCGGGGCTTAGGTAGAGGGCAGTCATTGGCTGTGGTCAGTATGACGCAGAGATCAGTGATTGGTTACTACTACGAAAGACAGATCAGAAACGAAACTGATACTGATTTTTTCTTTACCGAGGATTCCCAGCCCGACGACGGGGAATATTCATGAGCATGTGAATCCATGCCAGACCCCATGCTGGAGAACCATGATTACAGTGTGCTTGAGGTCTTCCTCTTGAGTCTTTCTCCATGCTGGGTTAAGTGGAAATACTGGTTATTTGAAAAGAGGACAATCTTTTAGTCTTCCTGGTGCTGTGTATTGATGGCATTAGTGATCTGCCAGGTAGATGGCACGAATACCATAGCTACGAGGTCAGCAGTCCTTCAAATGAATGGCTAACAATGGTGGTAGTTCCCATGTAGGCCAAGTAGTGATCCTTCAGTCATTCATTAATAATGCCAATTCAGGACTCTGAAAAAGTGCTGTACAGTTGGGAGAGGCAAAGAATCAAAGTGAGTCTCACTAAGCTCAGTCTAAGCCCTGGCACGAATGTCTACGCACAGCCTCAAGCGAGTCATGCACTGGTTGTGGCGCCGAGACCATGACACCCACTTACCAAATTGGTGTCGGAAGGCTCCTGATTAGTACTGAGTGCAGAGACAGTGAAAGCAGCGATCGCTTATTCTGGGAGACAGCATAGCAGTGCCTAATCCCATGTTACCCATGGGATCCCAGTGCCGACATGAGAGGGGATTTGCCACTGCCACCCAGAATGCAGACTCTGGGTCACTGGGGAATCCACAGTATCTGAGGACGGTGGCACTTGCAGGCGGGACTGGGATATTATTACTCCGGATCCCAGAGGTTCAGACAATGGCGGCCATTATGGGCACCGTTAACCAGCCATAGTCTTATCCTAATTAATGAACAATGGACAGTTGCCACGGCCGAAAGATATAGACATAGAACAACAAAACACTGGAAATTCAGTTTACGATATTTGGTGGTTGAAACACAGTTAAGGAAAAACAATGAATCACAACAAAACCCATGAAATTCGGCAGGTGTTGAAAAGGACAACAACCGTATCTCGGTTTCTGTATCACTGCTTAGCCCACAAGCACAAATATATGACAGAGGGGATTAGCAATGGATGACACTAATGGGGAAGACTGAGTTAAGAATGTTGTCACTTCCAACATGTACCAAATTTTAAGTGTTTTGTTGGAATAAAATCACCTTAAATATGTCTCAACTGAAGTTATTTGTATATATATATAGTTTATGACATCGTGCTAGCACAGGGAGTTGTTAAGGTTAAGTTAAAAGTTAAGACCAATTGTCAATGATGTTTTAGAAAATAACTTTTCTTGGTAACAGAGTCGGACTGGGGCATATAATTGTCTCGGGCACCAATGTAAAAGTGGCCCACAGTTGCAAATGGCAATTCATTGCTTTTGTGGCCGACTGTTTGAATAGTACCCCAAGGGGTGTGTTTGGATAAAATGTGATGCAAATTGTGCAATTTAAAGAATATTTATTCAGCAACAATGGTCAAAACTACTAGCCGCACAGTGAAATAACTCATCCAGCTGGCCCAAATTGGCCAAAAAAGTGGCCCATATTTGACCCAAAAAACTGGTCCACACTAGCATTTTGGTTTGGGCATTGCCCTATTTCCCTATAGGCCAGTCCGAGCCAGCTTGGTAATTCTTTCCTTCCTTGAGTTTCAAGGAAGCTGCGCCTGCATGGAACATTTCTTCAATACATGTATTTTTTTAAATGTAGACGTGTTTTGAATAGCAAACACATTTTGAAGATTTCTTGCATGCACCTAGATATTATGATGAACAAAAAAAAAGGAAATGGATTTGCCCAATTTCGATATATTCACATTTAAAGATTGCTCTATGAATAATGCATGTGTACAATTAATGTGCATCTTTTATACAATCTAGATGTACATTGCCTACATACAGGCCACTATACATATGCAAACTCACATTAAAGTTAGGACCAACTTTGATGTCAGTTTACAAATGTATATAAGATCTATAGGAGAGTTAAATTTCGTACAAGTATGGAATATAAAACTCCTATACACCGCTTCGACATATTGAAAATTCACACAATGTTATAGCTCAATATAATGTGAAATGTTTTATTTATAGGATGCATACAATTCAAGAGCAGACAATGTGCATTTTATAGATGAACTGTACATGTGGGAGATGTACACCTAAAAAATGTACACTTCTATCCATCTGAAAACTCAGAGTCAGGAGTGACTTTGATAGCAGTTGTCAGGACTTGTACATTTAGTACATGTCCTGTCCTGTCATGTCATGTACATGTAACTATCGCCCAATCTCCATCACTCCTTTCCTGGGAAAACTCCTGGAAAAGCTGGCCATCTCCCAGCTTAATCTTCACACTGAATCTGTTGGTTGCCTTCATGACCAATCAGTCTGGCTTCAGAGCTGCCTGAAGCATGGAAACTACTCTCTTGAACATCTGTGAAGACCTGTTCTCCAACCTTGATTTCAACACCCCCTGTGTCCTCATCTTACTTGATCTCTCTTCTGTCTTTGATACGGTCAACCATGCCACCCTGCTCAACCGTCTCTGTGATAACCTGGGTATCACTGGTCAGGCCCTAGTGTGGCTGTCTTCTTTCCTCTCTGATCGACCCTCCCAAATCCAACTTGGGTCCTTCCTCTCTTCTATCTCTACCTGTGGAGTTCACCAGGGGTCTAACCTCTCTCCCTGGCACTCCTTGCACACCGCATTGCTGCTCTCTGCCCCAACTTTCAGTGCTATGCGGAAGAGACTCCGCTGATTTTCAAGCTACCTTCAGCCACTTCGTCTCCTTCTCTCATCTCGGTCTGTCTGCTATCCAGGAGTGGTGTGCCACCAATGATCTCTACCTTAAAGCCAGTAAGACTGAGATTATAATCATCGGCCCACCCGCTCCCTCCTTTCCTGTCACTCTCTGGCCAGCCTCTCTTGGCCCCCTTCCTGCTCCCACCTACGAGGCTAAAAACCTTGGGTCATCTTTGACTACACACTCCTTCTCTCCTCCCATCTCCGACATCTCTAAGAAGTCACACTACCGGCTGCACCTCATCAGAGGTATTCTTCCTTTCCTCTCCTTCCCCCATAAACTCACCGTCTCCAGAGCTCTGGTTCTCTCTAAGATGGACTATTGCAACAGCCTCTTTCTAAATCTGCCTGATTCTACTCTCCGCCCTCTGCAATTCATCCAGAACAGGACTGCAAGACTTGTCCTTGGCCTCAAGCCCAGGGACCGCATCTCTTCAGGACTGAAATCTCTGCACTGGCTCCCATTGGCTGCGAGGATTAAGTTGAAAACCCTCTGCATTGTCCACAAGGCCTTCTGGGGCTTGCGGCCTCAAAACCTTCAACTCTCTCTTCCTAAACATCTTCCTTCTTGAGCTCTTCGCTCATCCGCCTCCAACTCCCTCAGGGGTCAGTCGCTTCTCCAAGCAACGAGTTGGTGGAAGAACTCTTTCTTCGGCTGGGGCCTCCATCTGGAACAGCCTCCCTGCCTCTCTGAAACTTGAGGCGAACCATCTCCATGTTCCAGAAGCACCTCAAAACCTTCCTCTTGGCTTCTGCTTTCTCTCCTCCTCTGCCACGAGAACTCCTGGCTGAAACTGCACTGGTTACCTGGCCACCCTCTGATCTCAGGCCCAGGTCCCCTCCCCTGCCAGTTGCACTGCCTCCCTGGATACCCCCACACTTGGGGACTGTTGGCTGTATCTCTACAGGCCCCTACCAGCACTTGACACCTGATGTCTGCACTTACCCTTGTACTTTCCACCAGCTGGCCGCACTTTTTACTTATTGCCTTTATTTATTCTATTTATCCCATCTACTGCACTGCCCCTCCCACTTGCCCCTGCACTTTTCCCCTTGCCCCCTTCCCCTGCACGATCTAAATGACACCTGTCCTCCCCTCTGTTCCCCCTCCCTTGCCTAGTTTAGGAGGTATATAAGACATGTGCATTTCATGACTTTATACCGAACACGTCTACGCTATTTAGAGAGGCAACAGTTTCACCTCACTGATGATGCCCAACAAGGCTGAAATACATGCATGGGGTTACTGATGGTACTCTTGTTCAGAGAAGAATTGCCTAGCATTTCGGTGCTGGACTGCCCCTGGGCAGGACAAAGGCTGATATGCGGGGACATTTCTTCTCTCTGAAAGGAACAGTGAGCTAAAGACTTGGTAGAGTCTCTCCCAGGGGTTATTCACCCAAGAACAGGTCATTGGGCTATGTTCGTGCTGGTAGAGAGATTCCCAGACCCCCCTTTGTTTTGCATAAATTAACTTTGGGTTTCACCCTAAGGGTGATCCAGACATTGACCCTTTGCTCACTGTTCTTAGAGAGGCAACAGTTTCACCTCATTGATGATGCCCAACAAGGCTGAAACACGTGCATGGGGTTACTGATGGTACTCTTGTTCAGAAAAGAATTGCCTAGCATTTCGGCGCTCGACTGCCCCTGGGCAGGACAAAGGCTGATATGCGGGGACATTTCTTCTCTGTGAAAGGGACAGTGAGCTAAAGACTTGGTAGAGTCTCTTCCAGGGGTTATTCACCCAAGAACAGGTCATTGGGCTGTGTTCGTGCTGGTAGAGAGATTCCCAGACCCCCCTTTGTTACGCTATTTATATGCAATGCACTCATCGCCTGCCAGACACTGACACACCAAACACTCAAAAGCATTAAGACACATACACTTAAAACACTTACCATTAGGAGGAATTGTAATGGAGTGGGAGGAGTAGTAGTAGTAGTGTAGTCAGAGGAGCAGTAGTGGGAGATAGAGGAGTAGTACTAGAATGGAAGTAGTAGTCTAGGAGTCAGAGTTGAGAGGGAGGAGTTGTAACATCAAAGGGTGGAGGCGGAGGTTAGTAGGCGTGAAATATCAGAGGGATAGAAATCTGGTGGGATGAGCAAGATAAGGGATAAAGTAGTGAGAGTAGAGAGGGAGAGGTGAGTGTGGATGTTGAAGGACAGCCTGAGTCAAACCAAAGTAAGTACAAGGTTAGGAAGGAGGTGCCAAAGGAGATGAGGCACGGCCCTAGACTCAACACAAATTAAAATAAAAACCTTTGAGCTATCCTTGAGACTGAGTGATTCTTGTGCCATCTGTAACAGGATATAGGCATGTGTAAGGAATCAGGAGTAAGACTCCGTGGTGGTTGTTATAGACTTTTATTAAAGTTACAAAAGGGTTGGAGCAAGACCTACCTTAACCTATCAGTATGAGGTGTTTCCCCTACCTCAACAAAACTAAACGATGTCGGTGTCAGAATGTACAAAAGTAAAGAGTTCTCTGTTCAAAACCCTAACCTGACCCTTACGTACTAATCCCAAAATAAAGTGCAAAGGGATATAGTCTTTCAACTGGCCATCTGTAGCTTTTTCCAAAGTTCCAACACAAAGTTCCAAAAAGGTGCAAAAATAAACAAATCAAAATTCTACAATCCTCAGGACGACCTCCTTCCCCAGTGTTTCTAATGTTCTTTTCAGTTCACACTGAATTCTCAGGAGGTATTCCTCTTCCACTGAGTACTTCAAACACTTTATAGCTTACAGACACAATAGTTCAAGGGATATTGTTCCTCCCTTTCTTTTCCACAGTATTCTATTTCTCAGTCCAGGGTGTAGGATTCCCTTTCCCCTGGAATTCACACATTCAAGAAGTTGTTTACTTTCACAGTCTATAATATATTTGGGTGCAGGTCTCAGGCTCACAAACAATTCACTTGGTGTGTTCTCCTGCCAGACATTTACTTTCTTCACTATGCAACTTACCAACCATGGGAGCATGGTTCCCTTCCCCTGGATTTCAAAGACTCAGGCGGTCCCTTTCTCCATTTGATTTTCACAATTTTACAATCAGTTATTTTTCCCAGAATATGCAATTTCCCAGGATTTCTCACCCTCAAGTGGTTCTTTTCCTCTCCTTTACTTGCACAATGTATTCAACTTTCCAGTACAGGGGGTATGGTTCCCTTCCCCTGGATTTCACACCTGAGAGGTTGTCTTTCCTCTTCTTGACTCTCACAGTTTATTCGCAATTGTGCTAGTGTCCCAGACTCGTAGTCACAGTGCCTGGTATACTCTCCTGCCAGGGCTTTAACAATGTTCAGTTTATTATTGGGTGCAGGTCCTAGACTCGCAACAGGTTGCCTGGTATACTCTCCTGCAGGAATTCTTCCACACGTAACAGTCTGACTCATTCAACCACTGGATCTTCAACCCCCTTTCATTTGTTTCATTCCGTAATGTACTCCACACCCCAGCTGCCTTGCACGGGGTTGCCCTCTGAATATCACGGTTTCTCCTTGGCTTACGGTATATGCTGCGAAGCGTCCCAGTGTCCCAATTCCCCTCTCTGGGCTCACTGGTATCTTGTGGTGGCTTTGGCATTCTCTTCGGTTCCTCCAGCGGGGAACCTCTGCTTCTGTTGGCATCCCGTCCGCTCTCCGGTACCCGCTATGCCTCGACTGCCTCTCTAAGCATTTCCTGCTGCAGGCCTTCATGCAGTGTCCCTTTGACCTCTGAGCTTCACATGCTCGAACCAGTTGGAGCTCTCCTGCTCTCTGCCACAGCCAACTTCTTCCTTGCATCCTGACCCACGTCGGGTGTAGTGGTTTTCCATCTTCCTCACAGTTGTCAGGGTTTTAAATATCCCGGCACATATCGCATTCTTCCAACCACTAGCGCACTTCTCTAGATCTGCAGCTTCAGATCTCTGAATTGCTCTCGTGCTCCTCCGAGTCTCAGTCCTCTTGCAAGAAGTATAGAAAACAGCCCTATGGTCAGTTCAGAAGTGGATGGACTGGATCTTTATTGGAATATGCCATGCAGATTTGGGAATTAAAGGGGTTGGTGTCATACCCTGTGTGGAAAGGAGGGATACCATGTTCCTGCCAGTGAGTCTCCTTCCCTCCCATAAGGGTTGCCCCTTCACCCTCATATGGTCCTTCCTCAGGCAGCCAACCACAAGGTCAGAATTAGGTAGCGGCTGCCTTTTCCAGGACATATGGAAAGGGAGTTTCCTCAGAGAGGGAGCGATAACATCGCTAGATTCATCATGCATACTAGAAGCAAACCTGGGATACCAGGTGATCAGTGATGTGCACAAAATAGGGCCAAAAATTGGCCTCCAACCAGGCCCTTCCATAGAGGACTTGCGGAATGATTTGGGTAGGTATGGACATGAACTGTGGGCAGTTTTTGTTTTATGAGAACGCCAGTGATACTGAGACTGTCAAAAAGGCAGGTGATGCCTCATTGTATCAGTAAAAGTAAGGTGAGAAATGTGTCTCAGGCAGGTAGGGAAGTCTAGACCACAGACACAGCGAGATCGGTCCGAGTCTTCTTGAGGGCTAAGAAATCATAATTTGCATTACCTAACTGAGAGGTAGGCAGGCTTGCAGATTGGCTAACGCATCAGTTTGGCTCCAGGACACACAAGCTCATCTCTACCATATATCCAAGATGGCATGCAAAAAGCAAGTGGTGCTTGCTTCCAGCACAGATTCAAATATATGTCTGTGTGTGTGGGCTAGAAAGAAGTGGCTATGTTTTGACCTTTTGCTACTGACAGGGGTGGAAAATGTGTACATTACGTGTAAATGATTATAATAATATACTAACACAACAATTAGGGTTTGGATAAGCTCCTTTATATTTTTCCTTTGTGACTATGCATGGTAGGCGATTTATATTCTTGTATAAATAGAATAATTTGATTCCCCCGGTGCTTGACAAAATCCTAGGAATGTAGACGTCAATTTTTCACATTTAGGTCTTTGAGCAAATATTTCTTACTGTTTTCTAGAACTTATGTTCCAGTTCTCCAAATGGATTTTCAAAGGTTTTCTTCTTGACAATTAGTTTTGGCGTATTGATTTTTAAGTTTAAACTTGTTTACCTTTGGAATTTTGAATAAATACCTTAAATGTCAATGTTTACTTTTATTTTATTGTGTTATAACCAAAATTCGGTTTTTCACAAATACAAAACAAGTAAATTCATACATTAGTTCTTCTGCACCTTAAAAACATATATCCATAAATACTTTTAAATAACAAAAGAAAAAGAAAAGAACAACACATACAATTACACAGATCTTAACTCTCAACAATGCTCTGGACCGATAAACCCAGCTTGCTGTAAACCACAAACCATGTTTATAGTCAACAAGGTCTTGTGGCCGCAATCAGCCTTTCCCAGAACATCGTTGAAGATAAACGGTCGATTGAATCCATCAATCGACAAAAATATTTCCGTCTTACATCCCACATCCCTTGACAATCTCTCAGTATGTGTACAATAGTCTGTCTTCACATCCAGGACACAATATCTTTGCTTTCCCCTTGAAACTCCAGCGTGATAACACAGCTATATGGAGTAAAACGCACAAAAAAGTCTGCCTCACTAGGTCATCTGGAAATTTTTACAGGTATTTCGGAAAGAAACCCAACTTTTTATCACCAATAGAAAAAGGAGGCAGCTACGGTTGATCCATGCATTTCATCCATTGTGTTAATCCAAACCATGGTAATCAAAGCCTTCTTTGTCTTCATGGGATTGGAGATTAGTGTCCCCACATCACTATCACAATTGACCAGTGCATTTAACGCCCAGTTCTCAAGATCCCTCAAAAGGGTTGACCGGACAGATTTAAGATGCACCAAGAGGTCTTCATACAATGTGTTAACCTGAGGGTTTATTATCAATCGATCGAGAGACAGAGGCCCCAGTCCGCCAGTGATTTGAGGGATCTGAGACTTAGCTCATACCTCAAACTTACCATAGGCAGACTGTTGGTCAAACCCAAAACTTTCTTCTAAATGGTACCCTCCAATTCCTGCCAGTTCAGGTCCCATGCCATAGGTTGAGCTTCCAGCCCGTACATAAGTACAGGAACAATTCTAGACGTATAAAACCTTATCACTGGTAGTAAAGAAAATTTGCAATATTACCTATATATCTTCTGCATCTTAGATGTTAATTGAGATGCTCTGGTGGTAAAGTCTAATACATTTGGACCTATTTTCGGGAGAGCATATAGGGTATGTCCCAAATAAACAATTTCCTCAACCACTGGAATTGTGTGACCTGCCACTGACCAGGTGAATTTATGGCCTTGATTCCCCTTCTTCCTGAAGATTATTACTTTTGATTTCCCTGGATTGATGGTCAGGTCGATTCTCTTAATATAGGTGTCCAGGGAGTTTAACAACCTCTGGACGCCCACAGATTTATTATCCAGGAGGACAATATCATCAGCATACATTAACCATTGTTAATGTAGAATTGGATCCGATTTTTGGACTTGTTAGTGCCGCAGAATCTATTTCCCTTCCAAAATCTGCCATGTAAAGGTTAAATAAAAATGGGGCAACCATACAGCCTTGTTGAACTCCCCTTCCTACTTTAACATAGTTGGAGAGTAAGCCTTTGTTATTCAGTTGTATTCTGACTTTGACTTCATGACTGTATTGACTTCATAAAGAGATACAAGCATATTCACAAGTGATTTTGATGCTCAACTTTCGAATTTTGACAATAAGTGATCTCTTTTAACCAAGTCAAAAGCACTAGAAAGATCGATAAAAGCGCCATATAACTCTGGTACTTTAATATTTCCCAATTCCTCACTGTGTCCAGAATTATACCATTAAGGGATGTGGAGTGACCCCTAGGAAAAGCAGTCTGTTGCTTGGACAAGATGTTATTTTGTTTTTTCGAATTCTCCAAGCAAAAGACTGGCAAATAGCTTACTCTCCACATCCAATAATGTAATTGGTCGATAGTTTGTTGGATTCTTTCGATCCAGCTTCTTAAAAATAGGGATAATTATGGCAGACTTACAAAAAGGGGGAATCAATCTATTTGTCACTATTTCCTGAAATAGCTCAGTCAGAATTCTTGCCCACAAACTTATGCTGCCTTTCAGTACTTGATAGGTTAACCCATTGGGACCCACCGCTCTGGATGACGACGACTTGGATATTCACCCTCTGAGAATTCTAGAGACCAAGGTACATCAGTAATCTTAAAAACAGATGCCGCCTTAGGCTTGTAATATTGTAGGGACAAATGCTTAACCCAGTCTATTTCAGTGACTATTGGCCTCATTACAAGTTTGCTGGTACAGTAACAACGGTACAGGTAAGCTTGACGGTACCATTGTTACCGTACCGGCAAACTACGAGTTCTGCTCGCGGGTGTCTTACCACCCACCAGGTCAGAATGGTGCTGGTGCATCCGGCATGGTTTGCTCGTCACCAGGTCAGATGGAAATACAATTTGCATATCAGTCTTTGTCCCGCCCACATGGGCAGTCCAGCACCGAAATGCTATGGCAATTCCTCTATGAACAAGAGTACCAACAGCAACCCATACACGTGTTTCAGCCTTGTAGGGCCTCATCAGTGAGGTGAAGCGGTCTCTCTCTGAGCACAGTGAGCAGGGAGTCCACGTCAGGGTGTACCTTTCACAGATGGGACAAAGACTGATATGTAAATGGATACTTCCCATCTGTGAAAGGTACAGTGAGCAAAAAGCGTGTGCTGCAAACTCATCTCAGAACAGGTTATCATGCCATGTTCCTTCTGGAGAGGAGTGCCTGCTACCTTTTTTAAATTTTTGTTGAGAACAGGTAAAGCTCAGGTATCTTTTTAAAAAAAAAGCCAAAAAGCACCCCCCCCCATCCCCCGGTTTAGGAATTTTGTGTTGAGTTTATTCTTTGGACATGAGAACCAAAGTCTCGGTACTGCAAAAGGTGCAGGTTCCTCCTGACAAGCACCAGAAACCTTGCCTCGAGGGCAAGCATCCTCTGGTCGTGGACCCTTTGACTCTTCAGTTGCCATGTCACATACCCTCTGGTTTCTTTCCTCATTGGGTGCTGAACTGACTTCTTCCACAGTATCAGAATCAATTTGAGGTCCCTGGGGCTTGGCAGGTAAATGATCTTTGTTGGTGACATCCAGAGCTGGAACTTTCTCTTTCACTCTCCACATTGAAAAAAATCAGGGCCATTTTCAAACCTTCACCTTGCTCCGGTTTGATCTTTGATAACCGTTTTGTTCTTGGCATAAAGATCGGGGCCAGTTTACTGGTCTCCCCACAGCACTGCTTTCCTTGTTACCATTAACTGCTTTTATTATCTCTCCGTCACCCATCATCCCCGATTTAGACAACCGATATCAGAGACTGCCGACTTGGCCCCCTGAATATCGTCTGTCTGGATGCCTATGGTCATCTTTGCTATTTTTGTCTCAGGAATCACTGACATCTCACTTAATTGCTTCTGTCTCTTTTTTTGCCTTATTGATTTAGTGAAGCTCTCCTTCGGTCCTTTTTGGGGTGGCTCGAGCTGATCATCCCCATCTTTTTTTGTGCTTTATTAGGGGGATCACCTAGTCCGTTAATGAGTTCTTTATTCTTTTAGCTTTCATATTCTTCGACTTCTTCTCTCGAGGTATCACAGGAGGCAGGGATGAACCACCAACCTTCTTTTGTTTCTTTCTTTTAGCCCTTCTTCTCCCCCAATAGTTTTGCTGTGCGCTCTCTTTCCAAGTACCTTCCACCTCTTTCTCTTCTTGTTCAGAGGGAGAGATTACCTCCCTTGTGGAATCAGTTATTTCACATGGTCCTATTTCCACCACATGTGCCAGTCTATGGAATTCTTCCAAAACGGACTCCGAGAGGGGGGTATCATCAAAAATAGGAATAACTCCATCTTCTATTGGAGATGTTTCGTCTCCCGACCCGAGAACCTTCCCTCTAGCATTGGTACATAGGAGATCAATTATCAAGAATTGTGTTTCTTTGTCACCCAATCCCAGATCTTTGAGAGTTTCCGTGATCCCAAGTATTTGAATGTTTTGTTTGTTAATCCCCTCTGATAGGGTTGTTAATGATGGTGTTATGTTTGAATTAATAACATTTCTTAAACCCACCATTGAGAATTTACATCGTTCAACCTCTTTGGAGATCTCCAACAGTATCCCTGAATGGGTTTGCACTCCTCCTTTCATCATTTCAAAAACCTTAACCAATGAGTTAAGGACGAAATTCAGGGCTACAAGGGTGGCTTTGTTTAGGCTCGAATCATGGTTAGATCTATGTCGAAAAAATTGGTATGCAAGATCATTAGCCATTTGAGTTGACACATTTAAAATTCCACCGAGGATGGTCATTCAAGTTTAGAGTGAACAGCAGGTTTGCTTGACTATTCAATGGTATAGGGGAAGAGGTTGAGCCCCTGTATGAAATCAAAGCCAGGAGTCTCAATACTCGTTATTCCGTTCCTCACCAAAGTTTTTGTTAGAAAGAACGATTGATCCAATGGACCTGTAAACAAGTCGCTTGTGCTCCTAGGTCTCCTCCTACGAAAACATTCCTTGATTTTTTTCTCTATATTAGTTGCTGTGAGGGTAAAATCTTTCCCAACCTTTAAGGTGGAGTCCAAAGTTGTTACCCTGTTTGCTCCTCCACACCATGGCAATTTGAGTATTTGCCGTGTTGTGTACCTGAGCAATGACAAGCACTTCTTGCCCTGCCGGAATTTGCTGCATTTGCATATCTGCCGTGCTTGCGAGGGGTTGTGGTCTTTGCTAAAAACGAACCCTCCCACTCAGGTGCCCTTATGCCACTCCGTAGATGATATCTGGCTGGCATAATCTGTTGTTTGATAAGGGAGCTCTGAATTACTTTTCTTTTCGGGCACGCTCACTGTGCGTGATCAGCCGGCAAGTCACTTGCCCTTCAATTAATGTTAGAAAAGAACACCCAATGATGCTGGCCCGTAGTCTGCTAAAGCTAACAACTTAATATAGTCAATCAGCTCTCTCACGGAATGTGGAGGGCTTGGCTATCTCAGACGTGCAAAAGCGCTCACCGAGGTTCTCTGCTGCAGTTCAGTGCGGTAAGAGAAAGGGAACTGTGGCACGTGTTGATCTTCGCTTCTTGTCATAACTCCATTTGCAAATGTGAGCAGCAAAGGAGGTAATAGGGGACGTTGTTACATCCTCCGCAAACCCTCCCAAAGACTCCACAAGACTGATGACTCTGTGCCTCTCTGCGGATTGTCAGAGTCTTTGAAGGGGTAGACCCCGGCGCCTCCTCCAGTAGAACGGGACAACAGACTGTCTTTCTGTTGCGTGCGGAACAGAAAATACGAGCGCAGCAAAATGCACAGCTCTCCACTGAAAATCTCCACAAGACTCTGCTGACTGTTTACACTTCTACTGGTCACTTATGAATATATTTTTCTGGTTGTGGCAGGAACTCCGTTTAGAAAAATGTGTCCAATAAGGTTGAAAACCATCCTCTACACATTTTGCTAACATGGCAAAACCCACTGAGAGTGGATCAGCAGCTAAAAACGTAACCTGATTCTATGTCAAGACGGAGGCAAGCATTATGCTTCCTCTATCTTTATAAAATCTCATGCAGCATGACTTTTAAAAAATGTTTATCAGTAACTTCATAAAAATTTGCATTTCCCACAACCCCTGCACAAATGTAGAAGTTTCATCCTTAAAACATGCGTCTCTGCTGCTAGACCAATTAGCCTTCCTCGAGTCCTTAGCAGCCTTCCTTTTTCATTACTACTCAGACAGCAAACTAAATACTGTATATTGTCTCTCATACAAATTGGGGTTGGTTGTGAATAAACGTTAAATGAGATAATCAGGTGGTTCCAGGCGAGAGAATTGTTAGAGAACGGTGATGGGGCGCTCGCCATCGGTCGACCTGCAACACAGCAGCAGCTTCCTCAGAAGGTGAGCAAAACTTTTGTCCTTCCCCAGTGGACATGTGTAGTAGTGCTCGCAAAAAGCTTCCAAGTCTCCCTGCTGATCAATGCCCGGTGAGATGTGGCTCTCCCTAATACGCAGACACCCAAGAGCCCGCAGTGGTACAGCATCATCACAGTAGTCAATGGAGTCAGTCCCCACCCCATTTCTGTGTGCCATGGTCAGCCATTGTGCAACTGTGTGGAACACAAGGAAGGTTCAGAGCCACTCCAGTGATTGAGAATGAGTGCAGAGATGTCCGATTGTCTCCTTTAAACCAGATGGAGCATATGCTATTCAACAGTATAGGGCACTGTGGAGTGAGGGTGATTTGGAAAGTCTCTGGACTATATACACAGCATTAAGAAAAATAATAAAGGAAGAATTACAAGAACTTCCATTGCCATGAAGTCTCGACTAATAATTGTAATCTACCAGTAGGCTTACTTGGACCAAGAGTGGTCGAAAGAGGAGGAACCACCCGAACATTGACAGCCAGTTTCAAGAGGGTCAAGGTTCCTCTTATTGCCCACCACCAAGAAGACCGTGGCGAATGTGCAGGCACCCATCCAGCTACACCTGGAAATTGAGGCATATTTATGGAGGGATGCAGCACCAAAGAGGACGTCAGAGCTACTTGAGGTCATAGGCGAGCGGTATACCTGCCCTGAATAGGCCAAAGTCCTCAAAGACCCCACAATGCTGTGAGCTGGCTATGGCCAGGGTTAAAACATTGGCAGCCAAGACAGTGCCTAGTGTGTCAAAATCATTCAACAGGCTCTGAGACACCTACCACAAGAAGAAGGGTGTAGCATTACAACTAGTGCCCTCGCACCACAAGGAAGAATAAGTGGGCATTGAAGAAGGCCGCTCAGCCACACAGAACTAAGGGACAGATACAGATTAGTCTCCCGAACTGCCAGAAGTAGGGTCCAGCAGGCCACAAGAATGGCCAACGGAAGACACCTGTGTGCACACATTCACGGAGGTGGATGCTCAATAAGAAATATTTGACCCCCACAAACTATTGCATCCAAATTCATAGGATTGGACCAAGTCAACAAGGTTGGAGGAATACCTCAAAATCAAGACTCTGCAAGGTGCTGGACAAAGGGGAGAAATCATCCGAGGGCAGAATGCTCATGGCCAGAGGTCCAAGGAAAGGTGTCGGGGAACTGGACGCAAGAATTATTACATTTTAAAGACGCAAATCCAAGACCTCAAGACAGAGATTGGCTGGGTCTGGTACTCATGTCACAAACTCCTACATATGGTGGGCCACTGACAAAGATTTTAGAGGAGTCAGATAACGGAGTACCAGATTACCCTCATATGCTCGCTGGATGGGCACAAAGTGCTGTTTGTTTGCTGGGAATTGTGAGAAACCTAGGAGAATTCTCCCATGCAGGCATCGAGAATCCTCTGTTCCGGTGGCCAGGGGAGGGCCATCGCTTTTGGATCCGGACACTGGGTGTGGACAAGCGAGGGAGAATCACCTGGGTTGGGGAGGCCGGGGTGGCCCTCAGGAGAATACCCTAGGAGAGATGCTGTATTCCAAGGGGAAAATAGGTGAAGAAATCCCAGAAATCTTTATGGAGAATGAAGGTCCCATTACCGCCCCAACCCAAGAGAGACAAACAGATTATCCTAGAGCAACCCCGGGGAGTGGAGAAAAGGTAAGACAAAGCCATAATCTCTATTCCAACGCTTCTTTGTTTTTCCCCAGATAATGGGAAGGGTTATACAGACCCAGGGTTGCATGTGCACGTGGGTAAAAAAGGGTTTAAGTTATACAAAGGGATTCACCTTTTGTCTACCAAACCAGGGCTAGGGGGTCTCCCCCTATCCTTTACCAATCACCTTGTAATAATACATCCTGTAAATGGCAATTGCCATCTCACCCCATTTCCCTCTCCACATTTCCAGCAATATTGACCATTTACACCTGACTCCACTTGACAGGTGTTTTCACTATAAAAAGGTGTGGACTTGCAAAAATGGATGAGTGAGCTGGAGAGGCATTTTGGACCAGAGAAGCTACAAACCTGGGAGCTGCAGGAAGGAGGATCCACAGGAGAGCAGCGTGTTGCAACACTGGCCTGGTGTGTGAGGAGGGCTGCAACGTGGTTGCAGACTCGTGTCTCCAGAGAGCTGGAGCGAGGCAGCTGGGACCCAGCTGGCAGAGCCCGTGCAATTGATTGTTCCGTTGGGCCGTGTGCCGGGCCCAAGTGTGTCTGAGGGGCAGGTGGTGAGAACCTGACCTCGCCCAAAAGCATCCCGGAGAGATTGCTCGCAAGCGCTACACTATGCAGTGAGTTTGCATGAGAGAGAGAGAAACTCGGGAGCGTGTGGGTAGCTGGAGCGAGTAAGGGAGGAAAAGCAAGATTTATAAAATGTCACAAAGCGGAAAGCAAGGACAGTTTAAGAAACAAAGTGGAAAGAGAGAAAGCGAGTGAAAGAAAGTAACAGGAGAGAAACGGTGCACGAGAGCGGCGCAGAAATAAAAGACAAAGCAAAGTAGAAAGATTTGAAGGACAGGGTAAGTGGCCTGAATGCAAAGTTAAAGCAGACAGGAGCAAAGCAGGAGGAAAGTGCGAGGGCAGAAAAAGTCGAGAGGGCAAGTCGCCCGAAAGTAAAGTAAGGAAAAAGTGCGAGTAGGCATGGAGAAAGAAAGTGCCAGTTTAAAGGTGCAAGGACGCACTGCTAAGGAAACAAAGTGCAAGTGTTCACGGCCAAAGACAGAAGTGAGTGAAACAGAAGGGTGTAAGAAGCACAATAAAGCAGGAGGGTGCAAGAGGCACAGAAGAAGTATTGAGTGGAAAAAAACACCACAGGTGTGCACAACAAAGTGAGTGGAAAAAAAGACAGTGCAAGTGTACATGACAAGCACCTGAAGAAAAAAAGTACAAAGGAAAGCATGAGTAAGAAATAAAGAGAAAGGCAAAGGATCAGAGTGGCCACACTTAGGAAAAGCAAAGAGCCTGCCGTTTTTCGAAAGCCTCTGATTCTACTTCATTAGAGGATTGTATGTAAGAAAAGCTGAAAATAAGGAAAAGGCATATCCTGGCCAGCTGCATTTTTGTTTGGAGCTAGAGAGACCTGAGCTTGGGGAAGGGCACCCTGAGAAACTTTAAAGGAACTGTGATATATATTTTGTTTTGTGTTGAAAGCTGGAAGAGGCACAAGCTTGGGGAAGGGAACCCTGAGAGGCCTACTTAAGAAATCAAAGTGAATCCTGATATATGGGATACATTACTCAGTGTAATCGTATTTCTGAAGCTTGTATCTGCTTAGATTCACATGCTGTGCATAGGCCGACATCTAGTGGAAGTTGCGGAGTATTACAGTTGTTGTTTCGAAACTCGAAAAGGGACGTTGACAGGGCGTGCCAGTAATACTATCCCTAGTGTGACGTCCACTGTACCCATGATCCCTCACGCGTCGAAGTTCCCTCAGATTATTTTTCTGACATGAGATAGCATGAGGTGTAGCGCGAGTACAGTTGTATCCAAGCAGATACGTATCAGCCGAGCTCATAAGCATCCATGCGTCTTCTCTGCGAGGGGAGGAAGGGTGGGTCGCATGTGAATCTAAGCAGATACAAGCATCAGAAATACAATTACGGAGAGTAATGTATCCATTCTGAGGCTTGTGGAATCGGCTTAGATCACATGCTGTGCATAGATTAGCGGTGGGATGTGAGACGGTTCATGAGCGAACTCATGAGCGAACACACGTCTTAGAACTGCTTGTCCCACTTGTGTATCTGTCTTGAAATGAGTGTCAATGCAGTAGTGCTGAGTGAAAGTATGGTATTGAGCTCCATGTAGCTGCTTTGCAAATACTCTCTAAAGGGACATTTGCAATGAAAGCCAGGGTGGTTCCTGTGCCTCATGTGGAGTGAGCCCTGGGCGTAAAAGGCAGTGTATTATTTGATAGGGAATAGCACAGTTGGATACATCTGACTATGCACATAGAGATGGCATTTTTTGAAATGTGGGCATCTTCTCTGCCTGGCGCTATGGAGACAAACAGTTGATCTGTCTTTCAAAGCGGTCTGGTCTTATCTACATAGTAGAGGACTGCCATCCTCACATCCACTGTGTGGAGTTTTACGTCAGCTGAGCTGTAGGTTCCTGGAAGAAAGCCGGTAGCTCGATTGACATGAAATTTGGAGATGAATTTAGGGGAAGAATCTAGGGTGAGTATGTAAAACCAGTTTCTCTTTGTGTACAACAAAGAAAGGATCCTGCACCGACAATGCTTGTATTTCACGAACTCTTCTTATGGAAGGGATAGCCACTAAGAAGGCAGGTTTGTAAATCAGGTATTTCAGACTGGACTTGTGCATCGGCTCGAAAGGGAGGCCCATGACCTTAGCGAGTACAACATTGAGATCCCATCCTGGCGGCGGATTTGAAATTGGAGGGTGGAGTCTTTTCACTCCCTCCATGAATGCTTTGATGACAGGTACCTTCCACCTTGAGATCTTATTGTGGGACGTGGTGTAGGCTGACAAGGCCGCCAGGTGGTCCTTCAAGGAGTTGAACACTAACCCTGATTCCAGCAAGTGAAGCATATATGTTAGAAAGTGGGAAGGAGTAGATTCAATGGGGTTAATTTGTTTCGACTGGCACCAAATTACACATTTTTTCCACTTGTCAAACTAACAGTGTCTAATGTTCGGTTTTCGTGATTCCTTCAAGATGTCCATACATCTTTGAGGCAGGTTAAGATGACCAAACTATGACTTCAGGAGCCATGCTGCCAAGTTAATTGAGTGAGGTAGAGGGTGCACTGTTAGGCCTGCGTGCTGGGAGAGCAGGTTGTACTGGCACAGAAGTTTCATGGGATTGCACATAGCCAGTTTGCGCAGATGTAGACACCAGGGTTGTCTTGACCACGTAGGAGCAACTAGGATGAGCGTTGTGGATCTTGTTCACCAGCTTCCTCATGAGAGGTGTTGGGGGTGGGGAGGGAGGGGGGGGGGGGGGGTCGGGGGCAGCCTAAGCAAATTTCCCAGACCAGTTCATCCATAGGGCGTTCCCCTTGGATCCTGTCTGGGGAAACCTGGACATTTGGACATCGCTGGGTTTCGCTTGTAGCAAACAAGTCTATTGTGGGGAAACCCCATAGAGAGAAGAGGTGTTCTACGGCCTCCTCATCAAGTTGCCACTCGTGTTCTTCTGGTAGGGGCTCTCTGCTCAATGAGTCTGCGAGAGAGTCGAGTTCCTCTGGAACGTGCTGGGATGATAGGAATATCTTCCGTTTGAGTGCCCATTTCCAGATTTGCTGTGCAAGTTTGGACAGATTTGGAGAACGTGTGCCCCCTTGTTTGCTTATGGAAAACATAGCTGTAGTGCTGTCTGTCAGGACCTGCACGGATTGATTCATTAAGTAGGGTTTGAACGCCTGAAGGGCCTTGAATACTGCTCGAGGTTCTAGCAGATTGATGTGTTTCTGAGCTGTTGTGCGAGGCTACAGACGCTGAGCTCAGCAAGAGAGGCGTCCGTTGTGATAATCGCCTGTATATCTGGATCATAGAAGTGTTTCCCCTTCAGTAGATTTTCTCTCGTCTGCCAGCGAAGACTTTGTACCCGACTTTGTACCGACTAGATCGTCCCACTGACCGCTTGCCTGAGACCATTGTTTCGCCAACCACTCCTGCATGGGTCAAATGCGCAGGCGCGCACTTGGAACCAGGTAAATGCAAGATGCCATCATTCCTAGCAAGCGCATCACTTTGCGCTCCCATATCTAACGGCCGGTCTGATAATGTGGTATTTGCAACAGCATATTTTGAACTCTTTCCTCTGACGGAAAGACCACCCCTCTTGAGTGTTTAGGACTGTTTGGTTGTGCTTGGCACTAGGCTTGATTTTTTCTCGTTTATCGAGAAGCCCAATTGAAAGAGAAGGTTGATAGTCCTTTGAATGTTCTGTTTGCAAATTAGGGGGGACTCCCCTGTAATGAGCCAGTCGCCCAGCTAAGAGTACACTGGGATTGCTTCCCTGCGCAGGTGTGCTGCCACCACCGCCAGTACCTTTGTGAATACCCTTGGAGCAGATGCTATTCCAAAGGGTAGCACTTTGAAATGGTAGTGCTGGTTTGTTATCTTGAAACGCTGCAAGAATCTTCTGTGCGCTGGGAAAATTGAAATATGAAAATATTCATCTTTCATATCCAGTGTTGCCATGTAATCCCCCTTTTTTAGTAGAGGGATTACCTCATGTAGCCTAGTCATGCAGAACTTTTGTGGCTTTACATATTTGTTTGCAGGGCGAATGGACAGATTTCTTTGGCACAAGGAAGTAGGTTGAATAAATACCCGTGTTTACCCGGTTGGCCGGGACGATTTCAATGGCGTCCTTTAGCAGAAGTGTGGCGACTTCCTCGAGGAGGATACGCTGGTGTTCTTTTGAATGGACTTTGTCGTGGCGGGTGGTTTTCGGGCAGTTGTAGGAGCTCAATACAGCATCCGCCTACTTCGGTGCACAGCACCCATCTGTCTGAGGTGATTCCCCTCCCATGCGTGGGTGAAGCTGGAAATGCCCCCTCCTACTGGAGAGGTATGGGAGGGCACCTGAATCGGATAGTCACTGTTTTTGTGGAGGGGTACTCCCACAAGAGGAGTTGCCCCTACCACTAGCTATGGCCCTACGCGCTTCTCTAGGATAACCTTGGGAGGACTGACCTTGATTATTTCCCCAGGGAGTCCCTTGGCTCTGACTGTAATTGGACACCTGTTGTGAACTTTGGCTGGGAAAACGCCGAAAATGACCATTACCCCTCTGGCCGGGTGGCTTGTTGGTGAGTTGACCCAAAGATTTAAGTGCGACATACTCCTCTATAGCTGTCCTAAGGGCGTCCTTGACAACCTTGCCAAAGAGCACGTTGGGTTCTATTGGCATATTAATTAACGTGGCCTGCGTTTCCGGTCTGAAACCTGATTGCCTCAGCCACGCGTGACGTTTAATAACAGTACCCTGTGCAATACATTGTGCAGGATGGTCTGCAGAGTCAAGGTTGGTCTTAAGTAGACAGTGGGATACTGCTCCACCTTCTGCGGCCACCTGTGCTAGCTGGGATTTTAAAGGTTCCGGGGCAGACGACAGTAAGGCCGACACTTCCTCCCATTTGTGGCAGTTGTAACTGGCCAAAAGGGTTGCATTATTAGCAATCCTGGTCTGGTAAGCCGCGGAGGAGGCAACCTTTCATCCCATTGTATAAAGCTTCTTGCTTTCCTTGCCGGGTGGGGCCTCAGAGGAAGCCAGGGGGTGCCCGCTATTTTCCTAGTTGTAGTTACGACTAACGAGTCGGGCTTCAGCTGCCCACTAATATACAATGGGTCTGAAGGTGCGGGTTTAAATAGCTTTTCTATACTGGGGTTTACAGTCTGTGTGAGGTTAGGGGTCTCTAATGACGGTTGTATTTTGCGCTGCACTGACTTGAGTAGAGGAATAAACTGCGCAACAATTTTCTTGTCCCCAAGGACTTGTTCTACTAAGTCCTTATCCTCCTGTACCTCCTGAGTCTCAATTTGAGAGTGCTCTGCCACCCTGGCTAGAACCTCATTAAGTAGTAGCTGGTTGTCAATAGGAGAGTCCGTGATATGGGGGTCTTGATCAATAGGTGAGTCGATAGGATACATATTGGCTTCTGGGTCAGCCACTTGGTCCTCATCTTCCCCATAATAAAGGTCTGCTGTGTCCTCATCATTCTGAGGGTCAGCAGCCTCTACAATTGAGAGGTCTCCATGTTCGGAGTCCAAGTCATAGAGTTCTATGACTGCTACGCACTGGAGTTTCTGTACGAGACCTTTTAGTAGGGGGTTGAGATGGTTGAGCAGAGACTTGTGACCCAAAGGGAGCTGTAGTGGGGGGAGTGGAGTAGAAACTCTTGAAGTAGGCGGGGTCTTTTTGTAGAAATTGTCCATAAAGGACATTCTCCTCATGACCCTGTCTATGTCTTGTGATGACCATTGTGCTGAACTTGGGTAGACCAAGGGTTGGGGAGGAAGTCCTAAGTCTTCATCTGTGGGAGGAATTAGCCAAGATTTTTTAGGTCTAGCCTCTAGAGGTTTATCCTGAGGGATGGGCCTAGAGCCTTGAGTTTTTTCCTTCCGAGGGCTGTTATTCCTATGAGGGGTCTTTGAGGACTTCTTCCTGTGTTCTTTATCCCCCCCTGGCGCCCAGAGCCGTGTTTATCCGGCTGTTTGGGGGCCTGCTACCCGATCCGACGCAGATCGCTTACTTTCAGTTCTGGAAAAGGCCGAGGCCTTGTCGGCGGACGATCGGCCCTCGGATGGAGTTTTATGCACGACACCTGCACTGTCTTTCGACGGTTGGGCCCTGTTGTGCGGCTATCGAGCGAGAGTGCCCAGACTCAACTGACCTTTCCCTGGGTGTCATGCGCTGTCGACCGCTCGACACATGTGTCGAGTCTCGACGTGGGGTTGTGTGTTTAGTGGGCATGGAATTGTTGTGCTTCCGCTGCCGGGTGTAGTCCCCACAACAGGGCCGCCGGCCTTTCTCACGGGGTCTGGGGCCCTCGCCGTCCAGAACGGCGGCATTGCTGCCATTGCTGAAAGCGCCTTCTACCACCATGGCCTCAAGCTGCCTGGCGTAGTGTGCCCAGCGTTTTGTGGATTGGTCCTTTAAAGTCTTGGGCTTGAAGAGCCTACAAGCTCGACAAGACCCTTTGAAGTGGTCTCTTGGGAGACACAAGTTACAGTCCAATTGCTTATCGACCCACGAAAAATTTTCGAGTTCACTTGGGGCAAAATTTAAATGGGGTCTTGCCCATAACTACAAACTATGGCAGCTGGGCGAAAATAGTGCAAGAAAAGGGGCATATACATCCTAAAATGACCCCCCCCCCCACTCTCCTTACTGTCTGAGCCGAGGCTCAGGGCGGCCTTCCAAGAGCGAGCGGTCCGTTGCGGTAGTCTTTCAACGGGCAGTCTCTTTTCTTTGTCTTCACCGGTGTGATGTTTCGAAGATCGGTGAAGTAAAGGATAGAAAGATGAACTATCAGTAATTAAAATAAGTAAATGGCTTTACGCCGGAAGAGGAACTGCGCTATAAGTGTCTGTCTAGAATGGTGGAAAAAAACGATCTGAGGGACCTCGACGCATGAGGGATCATGGTTTTGTGTTCAGAGCTGGAAGAGGCCTGAGCTTGGCGGAAGGGAACCCTAAGAGGCCCAACCAAGTTGGAGTCTTATTGGCTTTCTTTTACAATGTTGAAAGAACTGAAGAGAGTGTAAAAGGGAACCATGAAAAGCTTCAAAAGGAACTGGGACACATTTCTTTTGTTGTGTTTAAAATTTGAATAAGTTGAAGCGTAAGGAAGAGAACCCAAAGAAACCTAAAGACACTGAAGGTATTTGAATCCACTGTACGGACCCTGTGGCAAAGGTCTTTCAAGCAGGCCTGTTTGATTGAACTCATTTTTGTGAGCTTAAACCCATGCCTGGCAGCATGAAGGCCACCAGAAACCAACCCTGGTTTCCTATTTTTCTGTTGAAGAACTACCGTCTCATTTTGACAAAAGACCTCCTAACATGTTTTTGTAGTGGGGGGGGCAAGCACAGGTTTAGAAACAGACTATTATTTTGCTCTTTCAGACAGCGACAGCCCTTGGAAACATCATTTGAGGGAACCACCCCTTTAGAGTTAGGGCCAGTTTGGCATTACACCAACCCCAAATCTTTAAAAAATAAAGGTTTTGAAAACGTATTTATCAGTCTGTTTCTCTCTTGATACATGCTTGTCTCACAGAATGTAAACTCTGCTCTGGAGATGGAGACTTGGCCAGTGGCACAATGTATTTTTGGAGATGTTTTTGCAAAGGAACTTTTGAGGTTTGTAGGAGCAGAAGGTTGTCTCATCCTTCCCAACCACAGGTCGTGGAGGTACAAGACTCAGCTGACAAACAACCAATGAAATCAGCAGGACATTAAAGCTAGCACGGTGCAAACACCTCTGGTGGGGGGAAAGGAAGTGCTTTGCAAGAGTGTTGGACGCTCTGTTTGGAGATGTTTGGGTCAGGGAAATTATACTAAACTAATTCTAGCATCGGAGCTGGTCTCTCTACACTTCTTAGAAGTTCAGACATAATGGACAAGTAGGTGAGAGTTGGCAAACAAAGGGGTAATATCAGCAACCTTTGGACATCTTTCTAGTAAAGATGAAGGAAAGGGTGAGGCCAGTCATCAATAAAAGAATTTCGACAACTTCACCATACACAGTGTGAGGGGTCAGAAATGAGAGCCAAATACAAGGCTGTAATGTTTTCATCAAAGATATTTATTAAATGAACATGTGTTGTGAAAATGCCTCTCTGACCATATGTCAAAGAAGAGTTTCCCTACCTAGAAACTAAAACTAATAATGGAAAAGCCGCCCTTGTGTCTAAAAGTCCTATCCGTACCCTCACACTACAAACTTAAGAATATAAACGTGTAAGGAAATATTTCAACTCAATACTGGCAAAAAATGTTCACAACTGAAGTCAGAATAGCTCCAACAAAAATGTTCTCCAGGGGGGGAAGCCGTTGTACCCAGAGAGTGGCCACTTCTGCTAGATTCTTAAGTAGGGCGCAATAGTCTCTTTTACTAACAGTTCCTTTGTGTCTTGCCTGGATTATAATATAACGTGCTTAATACCCAGAGGTTTCTAAGCGCGGACCCGGGGATCGAAGCTGTGTTGCTATGTGTCGTCTTGCTTCCAAGGCGAGCACGTTGCCGCTGAGCTATCCTCCCGAGACGCTTTAGAAATTAATTTATTTACACGCAATCTCTCTTTGATGTTAAACTTCCACTTTAAGACTTGCGTTCCCTTTTGCTCCTGCAGCGTTCTGCTTTTAACGTGGATCGGGAAAAACAGTTTCATGCACGCGACCTGACCTGACTTCTCTTTGATGTTGAACAGTCTTGTAACCCATGGGAATGTCAACTTCTACTTCAACTTTCTCCCTTTTAATAGGAGACACGCAACCACTCTGGTAATAGTTAAATGCAACAAAAGGGAAAAAGAAAAGTTTTCTTTCTATGCGAGCACTTTAACTAGTGCGAATAAGCACGTGATACAATTCCCTTTGTGATAATTGACTTGCCGCGACCACAAACAAATGTACTTGCTCCTACTTACACGCAAGCATCAGTTCAGCGGGTTATAGTTACCGGCAAGGAGTTGTGTGCTTTGGAGTACAGAGTTTCATTCACCGACTGCAAAGTCACAGCTGTCGCAGGCTGCTTCTACTTCCCGACTCTTTTTTCTGCTACTGGTGCTACGGGCACTCTTGGGACCCATACCCCTCTGCAGCACGGGTGTATCGGATCCAGCCTCAACAATGGAGAGTCTGAGGGATTCAGAGACATGCAGTTCTTTTTAGGGAAATTTAGCTTTTCTTACTACTTTAGGCTGGCAAAAGGCCATCAAAAGGGCAGGGTTACGGGGAAAGTTAAAAAGGGATTCCTCCCAGTCTTCCTAGACTGATTACCCCCCCCCCAAACACCCATGTGATCCGCTCGCAGTACACCACCCGGAGGGTCGGGATCAGAGAGCATGTGCCACATGGAAGGGTCCCAGACCAGGTTCCTGGGGGTAATCCCATCGGATACTCCACAACACATAGTTTTTGAATAGTTCTTCTCAGTGATTTTACATGATGGTCTTTTAGAAGAAAAAGGTGTTGTGTTGGAGCTTTGTGCGTTTGTGTCATTCCCAAGGATCCCCATATTCTGACCAGACTTGTGCTTCCTACAGTTTCAATAGACAGCCATGTACAGGGAATTCACAAGTCCGCCTTTCAAGCTTTAAACCGCTCCATGGTGCATCATGACATTGTTAAAGCCAGTGGTAGCAACCCTCAGAGAAAGAGGTTACCGTCTCATTTTTCAAGAGAAGGGATTTTCTGTCTTATCTAGTTGAATGACATGATCTTCATTTCTCAAACGTGTCCCTGTGGAAACAGCAGGCTGAAGCCACAAAGTTGGGAAATGTCAGCTCCAATTCCAGCTTAAATGATTGATTTCCTGGGTTGTTCAAAGTCTGCGCAGTGAGGGAAGTCAAGACTCCTGGTAGAGATGGGAAAGCACTTCTGCCTAGACAATCAGTTATCTATAACAGTGGAATATCGGTCAGGAAGTAGTGGTAGATATGAATTTGAGATATCTGGTGCATTACAGCAACTGTAGACTTTACACAAGAGTACTACAACGCTATTGACATTTTTATATGGACCCATTTACCGCTCGCCTCAACACTCAACTGACCTGATGTTTCAGCTGGATCATGGATCCAGCAGAGTCCGATGCCTTTCTCCAAGAATGGGCGCAAGAGATATAGCATACACATAAGCGATGATTGGGCAGGAGAAGGTGGTGCTTGTGCCCCCGTAATTAGGTGACTCAAGCATTCATTAATTTCCATGGGTTTTCCAATCTGAATTCACCTCTTCTCTAGAGTCCCAAGGAAAAATCTAGGCACTGTCGGACTGGAGGATTTCAGGGCACTGTGGAGTGAGACACACCTTTTGGGACTAGCTACCCATTTCATCATAGAGCAACATCTAAATGTTGTTTAGCCACTTGAGCAGGGGAGTCGCTGTTTCCTGGACCAATCCTTATGTCCAGTTTTGGGCCCTAGCTTCAAGACTGAATTTTCTGGTCTCCTTACAGAGGAAAAGTAGGCATACTGAACGATTCATGTGCTTCATTAAGCAATAGCAAAGGGTCATGACTTGATGGAAGGGAATCCTGCTGGCGCAATATTCAGCTTTATGGGATGAGAATAGCATTTTTAATCTATTTCGTTCGCGGTCAAAGGATGAGGGATCTTTCATGCAAGGCTTTGTCTAGAAAGCCAGCAAAACTTTTATGCTGATATCATGTAGAAGGGTTACAGAGGTATGAGCTCTGGATCCCGTAAGGCAGAACATATTTGACAGGAGTATTTTTCATATATCGAAGCACACAAAAAGTAATTCTAGAGCTGTCTCATATCCATACTTCAAGAAGACCCTACATCGGTGCAGTTTACGGTCTAAACAAATAAGAGAAAGTCATGGCTGTCCTGCATGCAGACCATAAGGGAAACTACTTACAGTGATGAGGAAAATGCTTAGACCAGTTACTTCCCCAACTCTTATGCAATGGGCACTGGGTACTGGTGCCAGCATGCATCAATATTAAGCAAATCCGTGTGCATTTCCATGGACTAACTACACCTTCTAAAGTCTTAAGTAGGGGTGCAGGTGGAAGACATGAAGATGGCAGATACTCTGGGGAATTTAACAGCAGGCTTCGTTTGGGTGAGTAAGCTTCAAACAGGCATAATGCTTGCCTCCGGACATGAAGTGAAGATTTCCCAGATGAGCCAATTGAAAAGTGTTGCTTTTATTGAAGACGCATAGCATTATCCCATACAATATATATCAAGCACTATGCTTTTAGTGAATGAATAATGCATCCTGTACAAGAAAGATCTATCAGATGTAAAGTTGAACGTGTTTAAGCACTTTGAGATTTCATATATTGAAAATATGGATACGTGCACAGGATATTTATAATCCTCCCGGCGTATCTATATAACATGCCCTGTCCTTGCACATGCAGAGGGGAAACCAGCTTAAAGTTAAAGGAGGTTAGCATCATCAATGCAAGAATATAGATGTTTCGAGTTCTGAATACTTGGCTGATTACGGGAAAACTGCATCAATAGCTTGCACATTGAAGAAATCTTGCTGCTCGAGCAGTGAAGCAAGAGGACAGGCAAAGGAAGAGGAAGGGCTTCAGGCCTGGAGAAAGGCCGTTCGGTGAAGTAGCAGAGTCAAACTTTTTAAGAACAGAAGTACTGAATTTTCGAAGTTCTTTGGACGTCGTGCTGCTGGAGCTTTAATGAAGAAAGAGAAAGCATAATGCTCACCTCTGTCTCTTTTATACAATCAAGAATTTTCTATAAGCACTTCAGGAAAAATCTTCATTCTGGTGCATTTGCATGTACACATATCGGAAAGGGTAGGAAAGGCAAAGCAAATCCAGATCAAAACAGGTTGGAATCAGCAGTAGTTGCACAGTAAACTAACTAGTTCAGCAAGAAACATGGCATGAAGAATTCCAGAGATGCTTCACTAGTAGACTATTCAAGATTGAGCCTGCAATTGAGAATGCTCTCATACTGAAGAAACAGAATCGAACCTGGAAGAAACTATGTATCAAAGGCATCCTAAAAAGGAATGAGTAGATGTCCTAAATTAAGGCCAAATAAGTCGTACAAACATTTAACTGCTTACATCCTAAACAGATTAAAATTATTAACCAAAAACGTACCTGCACCCGAAGGTAGTCTGCAGTAATGTGGTGATCCCAACGCAGAAGAAAATGGTTCCAATCAGTTGACTGGTGGCCCATTGGTCAAATCCCACACACATGGCTTCAGCTAGCAAAAAGGGCACTGCCACTGTGCCGCTGAAACACGTCAAGTAGTGCTGAAGTGAAAAGAGCAAGGGAAGAAACGTTAGCACGCACTGACTCTCTCAACTGTCTCATCTGAACACATTCTGCATGGCGATTTTCTTTTTTCTTTTTTTAACTTTCTTTATTCAAATTGCCATTATCAGCATGGAAACATGAGAAATCACATTAGCAAGGTGACTGTGCCCCATTTTAACCATAACCGAACAGGTAATGTTTTGCAACCTTCACAAACCAAGCTCTCCCAGTCAACCTTGCGGAAGATACATGGTTCTATCCGACTAAGTGGACATCCCCCAACTCTTTGTCATATAGAACTGGTTCATTCCACACCATAGCATCAATAGTTGTAGTTCACAGTGTCAGCCTCACTAAAGTCCCTTTTTGCCAGGTACCAACTCAGGTAACAGCATATGTCCCTAGGCTTAGCGGAAGGATGTGTCAGTTCACTGTAGATCTTCTCACTGCGAAGGCATCATGAAGTAGACCCAGACAACTGAACTGAAGTTTGGGCTACAAACTCTTATTCAACAGAAAAAGGGTTCGAAAAAGGACTGGCTTGCCCTATGCTAAGGTGGGATTTCCCTACCTAAATGAAAACTAATGATAGTCTATGTCATGAAGTCCAAAGTAAATGTCTGTGTCCAAAACCTATGCTTGCCCTCATATCCATTTGTATACAATGTGTAGGAATTTCAATGTCAAAATGATAAGTGTTCAAATAACTGGTCAGAGCTTCTTCCAGCTCATGGTTTGCAACGGGGTTCCCTTCCCCAAGGTTCGGTTCGGTTCACAATGCAAAAAGCTTACCTTCCCCCAGCTTTCAAGTCTTTTCAACTTCCTTAAAACACGATTCTTTGTAATGCATCCCAGCTCTTCTGGTTTGGTTACCTTTCACCAATTACAATCCCTCAATTTCAGTTCACACAAAAGTTCCTTTATATTCATTCACAAGTTTCTTTGTAGGAATTTTAAGTGGCTTTTCCATATGTAGGCGTCCTTGGTCTAGGATCAGTTATCAGACCAGTGAGACAGGCATGGTATCAAGAGAGACAGACTGAAAGATAGGTTTTCAAACCGATGAATTACAAAGGTTCCTGGGTTGGTGTAATGCCTAACTGGCCCCAACACTAAAGGGATGATTCCCCTAATCTGTCTGTTGTCTACACCTACGCTTGCCCTCACTCTGACAAAAATGTGTTATGAAGTCTTAAAAAGTAAAAAGTGGTGCTTCAACAAAAAAATAGGTAACCAGGATTGGTTTCAGGTGGTCGTCTCACCAGATGTAAGGTTGGTCAGCTTCAAAAGGATGAGTTCAATCAAAAGGGAGCTTCTCCATAGTTCAAATAATTTCAATGTCTTTAATGCCTTGGGGTTTCCTTCACCAAGCTTAAGTTCCTTCAGTAACACAAAATAATCAAGATTCCACTTTGACATGCCTCTTAGGGTTCCTTTCTCCAAGCGCAGGCCTCTCAAGTTCAAACACAAGTTTAGCTTTTAGGCTTCTCAGGGTTCCCTTCCCCACGCGTAGGCAGCTCAGTTTCAAACAAAAGTTGAACTCTTGGGCCGCTCACTGTTGCCTTCCCCGGGCTGAGGCTCCCTTCCAGTTCAAACACAAAATTCGATTCCAATATGGCGGCTGGCAGAGGACGTGGTGTGTAGGTGTCTCTCCCCGCTGAGATGCGCGAACAAGCACTCCACCCCCACAGAACATTATCAGGAGCTTAAGTGTACTCAGACGAGAAGGAGAGAGCCCTTGGGACACCTATTACATAGTGTAAGCTAAATGAACTCAGACCGCATTCCACTCTGGGACAGAGGTGATTCCCTCAAGCGATAGGGAAAAGTTGCAGCAGCGGACACGCTGACCGTGAAACTAGGCACAGAAGGTATCGCTGAGATCCTCAACCACCCGGAACACTAATCAGAGCCAAAAGGGATCTCTGATGTGAAGGAGAGAAACGCCCAAGTTACTCCTGCGCGGCAAGGAATATAAGCACCGGGCTGCAACACGGCGCCGGAACGGCAGTACCCCATCAGGTGGGCAGAGAAAAGACACGGCAGCGGGAAACCAGGATGGAACGAGGGACAGCGGTGCCCGACCAAGCCTCTCTCCAGCGACACAAAGGTGGAAAAGGAGATTACCCTAGAGGCCGAGAGGAAACTAGTTGAGAAGCGTCACACAAGGTCCCGGCCCTTGTCCCTCCCCGGGGACGCATGCAAAAGACAAGTGAGGGGAACAAGCCTCTGACAAGGAGACATGGCCAGGAGGTGCACAGCACGCCACCCAGGAGCTCCAGCAAAACCAGCAGCTGGCAAGACAGACCCATCAATACAGCGCCACGGGAGAGCGAAACTCTACACAATAATAATGGACTTCACAGTGCCCCGGTAAGCAACAAACAGCAGGGGAAATCAGCCTCGCCCGCCACCAGAGCGGAGCCCCGCCAGCATGAAAGTGACATCCGGAGAGCAGGCAACACCTGCCCGGAGCAGGAACAGCAGGATAAGGAAATAATGGCATCAACAATCTACTTAACACCCAGTGGGGGGGGGCCATGGCAGAGACGCCAAAGCGCGCAGTGAGTACAAACGGCAAGCAGAAGTAAGGGACACCCACAGAGACAATAAGCGGTTCACCAGCACACAAATTATACTCCTCACTAAGCAACAGCGAACACACCACACACTGAGGGGGCAAGCTACAAGAAGGCAGACAGCATCAGCAGAGGGAAAGCCCACAGCTGAGACCTACGGCACAGCTGAGAACCATAGCGTATACTGGACCACAGACAAGTGTACCCCCCTTAACATACCAGCATCGAGCTCCTACCAAAATAGGGAGATCTAAACACAGAGGGGAACCGCAATTGGCAGCACAAAAAGGAAGCCAAGATAATGCAGGGAAAAAGAGAGCGGGAGTCCTAATAGGCATACAAGACCTTTCTCAACATTGACATAGGTGGCAAACTAGCCTCGATCTATGCTCCGAACACAGGGCAGGACAGCTTCCTAAAAGGGGCCCTGATGACACTTGAGGGATTCACCACAGGGGAAATTATATTAGGGGTAGACCTCAATCTAGCATGGGACCGCAGACTAGACAGAAGCCCTAAGGCACAAGCGGGGACAAACACCCCCTCAAAAGCCCTGGAAAAAAATATTTCAGACACTTGCTCTCCAAGACCTAGGGCGCGCCACGAGAGGGGAATCTCAGGGTTTCACCCACTTGTGACACGTTCACAAATCCCAATCAAGAATTGATTACGTCTGGGCTTCCACGGGCCTAGTAGAGAAGGTGGGCAATATAGATTTAGGTCCAATAGCCCTCTCAGATAACGCCCACATTTAACATAGACCGGGTGCAGGGAGGGATCTGGACATGGAGATTTCCAACAGACATTCTACAAGACAGCTTAATAGTGGAAACAATAAAAGATAAGATCGAACACTACATCTCTGAAAAGGATACAGGTGCAACCCCCACAGAATATATTCTGGGACACTTTTAAAGCAGTATTACGGGGCGATCTAATAGCTATAGAAGCACAAAGAGGCAAGCAACGAAACAGATGGAAGGATGGAAAGAAGAACTGGCGGGAAAACTAAAAGGACTACAAAATGAGGTCAACAACCCCAGTAGGAAAACAAAACTATTACTGAAACATATACAAGGCCAGCTGTGAGTAATGCAAAACAAAAGGGCGGAATTAGCACTCCTACGTCTAAAACATAAATACATTAGCGCCAACAAGGCGGACAAACTACCGGCTAGACAGCTCTATGAAAAGGGGCGGAAGACAAGTATACTAAAATGAAAAGACAAATATGGCCAATTCAAGACATCTAATGAGGAGTTGGGGGAAATAATGCAGTACTATTACTATTACCACACACCGTGGGTAATAATAAGCAGCGCTCAGATACCTGAGGGTTTGTAGCGCTATATAAAAGCCTAATTATTATTATTATTATTATTATTATTACCAAACCCTATATAAATCAAACAAACCGAGGGAAGACAAACAGAAGGAATACTTCGAGAAGCTCACCCTCCCTTAGATCTCAAACGCAGACAAGATTAAAGTAGACAGGGACATACAGGATGAGGAAGTCCTCAGCGCAATCACCAAATTCCCTAGGAACCGAGTCCCGGGCCCAGATGGATACCCGGATGCCTTCTACAAGAAATATCAAGAGGCGCAAGCCCCAAAGCTAAAAAACCTGTTTAATAGCTTCAGGATCAAAGGGAACAAACTCCATGAATGAAGCTAAACTGGTAGTTTTTCCAAAACTGGAAAAGGACCCTCGCTTCTGGGGTCAGAACTATTTACACAAATTCTGGCAGAGAGACTTACATGGCTACTTCCGACACTCATAGGCCCACATAGGCCCACACCAATCGGGATTCATTCCCACAAGACAAACTGCAGATAACACTCATGGGGTGAGCCACCTAATTGAGGAAGTAGAACGTATCCACACCCCAGCTATTCTTGTGTGCCTGGATGCGGAGAAAGCTTGTGAGAGTGGAGTGGACACAAATATTCATACCAGGGAAAACATTGGATTCAGGCCGAAATATCTGCAAATGATCAAAGCCAACTATAATACACCCTTGCTGTGGATATCCCTGAATGGAACCCTGCCGAGACAGGTGCCCCTAAGCAGAGGCACCAAACAGGGATGCCCACTCTCACCCTTATTGTACGCCATTATTTCTGGAGCCGCTCCCGATTCGGAAATCACACCAGGTGAAGGGTAGAACGATGTGAGGGGACGAACATAAAACCATGGCCTTCGCGGGGGATATGCTGACAGCATTGGCTCCCCCGGAACCCTCACTCCCTATGCCGATAATAGAGCTAGATCAATTTGGCTACATCTCCGTCCTAAAAATAAACAAACAAAAATCAGAAATAAACTTAACGAAGACCCCACAATAGTAGAGAGACTGGCCCAAACTACTCAATTGAACAACGCCCCAGAAGGGATCACCTACCTAGGCATCAAACTAACTTTCTCAATTGGACAGATAAATAATGCTGGCGAGGATGCCCCACGAAAGGGTACTGGAAACACATGGTGGAGGTGCCCAAACCTGCAACAGCTCAGGGGGGGGAAGCGAAATCCCAAGAAGGCAAAATTGCACAGAGAGCAGACCAACTGCAGGACAAGGTTTGGTTGGCGGGAATGTGGGAACCAGGACAGGGGTCCCATACGAAAGTACAACAGAGGGGATTGATGAGCCTACTGATAGCGGCATGGCGGAGGATAGCCCAACATTGGAAACAAAATACCCCGCCCATGATCTACGACTGGCTACAAAAAGTATGGAGGTTTGTCTCACTCGAATGGATGACTTACAAACTTCACAGAACATCCGAAGCCTTTCGGAAACACTGGGGTCACATCCTAACTTATCTACAAAGTGACTATATGCTCCAGTGGTGCCCACACAACATCAGTATCCTGGACATTTTGTAAGGCTCACCACACCCCGGCAGAAGAATCAGACCTCACCACCCAAAGGGGGGAGGGCGTGAGGGATTAGGGAGTTGGGGACAATGTTGATATTTATGTTTATCTGTAAAACCAATAAAACATGTTTTTAAAAAAAAAGAAAAACACAAAGTTCTACTTTCACACCTCTCAGGTGTCCCCTTCACCCAAGCGTAGGCCCCTCTTGAGCTAAAAAGAAAAGAAAAACACAAGTTCAGTTTGTCAGGATGTGTCTTTCTTCCTATACAGTTCTTTGAAAGGGTTAGCATCAGAGACTTTAGAAAACGCCAGGTTTATTTGCACCTTCTAAGCGCAACCACTCCGAGCTTTAACCCCGCTCTCCTTTATTTCCTGCTCTTAATATTTTCCTTCTTGGGCTTTCTGCACTCATTCCTGTTCCCCTCTGTTTTATTGACTCTCTTGCCTGTGCCCACTGGCCCTTTTATTTCTCTTGCACACTTGTGCTTGCTACACCTTTCTGTGCCCACTGGCACCTACTCCTTGCTTTCACGTGAACACTGGCACTTTCTCGACCCTTCCATGCCACTGGCAGCTTTTCCACTGTGCCGGGTCGCTTGCACCCCTCTCTCTCATTTCGGGCCGCTCGCGTCCTCTTTAGTATGGTCCTTTTCCTTTGCGTCCCTTGCACTTTCTGACTTTCTCGCGATCTCGTCGCTCTTTTGTCAATCTTCACCAGTTTTCTTTTCTTTCCTCTTTTCTGTTCCATGCAGCGTTATGCGTTTCCATTCGCCTTCTCCGCTTTAGTCAGTCGAATGCTCCCGAGTCTCTCCCTCTCTCTCATTTCCATGAAACTAACCCGGGCAGCAGCACGATGACAAGCGGTCCCGTCTGGGTGTGCGGGCCTGAGGTCAGGGTCTCACCAGCTGCCCCCTCAGACACGCTTGAGGCCAGCAAAGGTCCCAAGGGAATGAGCAATGTTCCAACTGTCAAAAGCAGCCTGCAAGATGCTTTGCTCCGGCTCTCTGGAGACACTGCTGCCTAACCATGCTGCAGCTCCACAGAAACACTGGGACAGTGTCTCCGCACGCTGGTCTCCTCTGAGCCGTCGATCCTGCTGCTATCTGCTCCTTGGCTTCTCTGGTCCAAACACCATCCCCAGCTTGGTCATTCAGCTGTGCAGAACCACACCTTTTATAGTTGGAAAAGCAGCCCAGTGGAGTCAGGTGTGAGCAATGCTTAGTGGATGCAGGACTGTGCCTGACTCTCAATGGGACAACTTAAGTTCTTTCTACCGCCGGTTTCTCTTACACTCCCCATGTTATTACGATAGAAATCTTCACTATTCCCAGTTGCCTGTTCCTCGTCCCAGTATTTGTTGGAGATGGGGAGGGGGAGATGGTATGGGTTTGGAAATACCCCATGAAAGCTGCGGGAAGGGGTTTTGAGGTAGAATGGAATTGTAGGGGAGATTGTGTTCCCACCACCCCTCCAGGGAACGGTCATGGTTCATAGGACAATCTTGTATGCAGAGTGATTATAGGGAGAGGAGTCTTGAGGAGGTTCACAACCCCGACAGGTAAAGAATGAAAGGATCTCAATACAGGAACTATGCCCTTATGTCACTTAGCTTTTCTTCCTCCCGTTTCTCTGGAAACTGACTCCCACGCTCTTCCCTTTGGGTCACAAACGACAGGATAGGAATCAAAGGCCACGACTCCTGATAAAAAGTAGTAGGAATCAACAAAGCCCATGAAGGCCTCTGGGATTTCCTTTTCTCCCCCATTTCCCCGTTGGGATACTGCGTCTTGCCTGGGGTATCTCCCTTCAGATAACCCGGGGTTCTTCTACCCAGGTGATCCTCTCTCGCTCATCCATCCCGGATCCAAGAGCAATGGCCCTCACCTGTACACCTCAATAGAGGACTTTCGGTGTTTAAATGGGAGACTACCAATAGGTTTCTCACAGACCACACGGTCCACTCATTACAGGTCACACAACTGACACACCTCATTTGCTATTCTTCCATGTATGCACGCTGCCACTGTTTCAACTCTACTGTGGTGCTTGGTTTATTCTCATTTCACATCCTCCTGATGCTTTATCATTACTTGTTTTGCCACTATTCACTTGTTGCAATTTCACTTGTTCCCGAATTCCCGGCACATTCATTCAGATCTGATATGTGCGTGTATCGCACAATTGACGTCTTTGCATCAAAACATTTCTGTATATGAATCTATTTGCATTCAATTGGCATGTGAGATAGTTCTGTGCAACTTTTGAACTATGTGCTTATACAAAAATACTATATGTGTTTTATTACTAGTGTATATAACATAATTGCCCATGTGGCACACGTGCAATTAATCATCAGGCTTGGGTTGCATGTACAGCGAACAATGTGAGCACCAATTTAATGATTCACCTACTGTTCATGGTTTATATATACACATTAGAATCCATTACACCAGCCTAGTTAATAATATACATCACATCCTTCAATGTAAGAACACCCATTGCTTTGCGCATGTGCAGGAGATCAGGTTAGAATATTATACACATGCGCGCTTGGGCATGGCTCACCAGTGCATCACGCAATCGTTTACAATGGTTCCGCAGTATAACTCATTTATCCCATGTTTTTGTTTCCTGTCTTGTGGATGAAATAAACAAATAGCGATAGCTCTTTGTAGAGCGGTTTTGCCTGCCACAATGCGCATGCGCCATAGATCACGGTCATTCTCTCGGCACATGCGCAATAGTCTATTTTGACGGTTTAATAGCTAACCGCCCAGATGTGAATGGTTTGGACTTCACAACGTTTGGACGGCGTCCGCGGCAGTGAGATCACTGTCGATAATCAAAGGGATTTAGCCTTCATATACAGGTAACCTAGATATCTCCATTCCAATCTTCTTTCAACTGTCAGTAATGCATTTACACAAGTTTGACAGTACGCTTTTCTAATCCAACAGACAATACATTCGAATTTATTGCCCAATGGGGAGAACATATCTTCATTACGAGAAACACAGCATTATGTCCACATTGTAATGGGTGAGTTTTCTGCTAATTTTTTCTCGTGACATTTCCAGGGCATTCAATTATTTATCAGTAGGCCCTGATGTTGAGCTTCTCTATTTTATTTGGTTTACAGCAGCTGTCTTTATCAAGGACCAATTGCTGACCGGCGTGATCTCCGATTGAACAGCCTTCAACTTTTAACAGCATTATTATATTTGCAAGAGAATAGGTGAGAACAACTATTCACTCCAACCAATAATTTTCACAGACACCTTAAGAAGTATGTGGATTGTGGCTATAATCATGACATGCTATGTTTCATTCCCACTGGTCACAGCATTTATTTAGTGTGGGCTATCACTGAGGTGTACATGTTAGTCGTATCTTGGATTTTTGAGGTCCCACCTTGTATTTCTGCTCAAGCACACCCAATACCTGAGTATAATAATTTATCGTTTGTTCAAATGATGCTTCCTATCAGATTACCAATAATATTTATCAAGATTTTTATCTTCTGTTTGCTTTTGACCTGCCCCCGTGCTCACATACTATTTGACCACTATTTGGGTCTGTTAATTTGAATTTCCTTTTCATTTATTTCTTGATGATTGTTTTGCCTTTGTTTGTGATCGCATTCTGGAATGATTTGCATAAATTGCGCATTTTTATTTTGTTGTCCGCCTCGAAAACGACTACTTGTCGAAGCACGCGTCGGCTGACTTTATGTGACTCAGTTAATAAACTCTTGTACTTGTATAAGCTCAAGTCATAATTATGTTGCATATCTGATTACAATATCTATAGTTTCTTATCCAAATCAGGAAGAGAGCGTTTGCGTGTCATTCCAATTTATAGCTCATTACAAGTTGGGTGATAAGTGGAAAAAGTGGAAGTAATAGATTTACCACCACTTTGCTGAATTACCGGTCCCAGAAAATGGGTGCAAATTCCAGCAGCATAATTACCACCGCAAACTGGCAAATTTAGCCCCGGCAGCAATTCCTCCGGCGGAATAAGCGCAATTAAGACAAATTGGAATTCCTCACATTCCAACATAAAATACTGCAAAAAATAAAGTAAAAAAAGATGGGATTACCGTCAAAAACAGTGCAGTTAACTCCACCTAAAAGGTGGAAGATGGTGATGAAAATGAATCCACAGATGTCAATAATTGCCACCAAAAGGGTATTTACGGTCCGCACCTTACCCAAACACAACTCCAAGTGTAAGGGAGGCATGGTATCACAAGTAAGACACTGACACAAAAGGTACAATTTGTAAAACCTTTATTCAATTTTCGAGGTTTGGAAAAAATCCTACTTTGCCCTGTAGCTAGGATGGGAGTATTCTCTACCATCAAATAATAAATAAAACAGTCCTAATTCAGTCCTTCAAATCAAAATGGCCTACACTAAAAAGAAAGCCTAACGCCTGCCCTATCTCTTGTACAAAAAGCGTGTAAAGGAGAATATCTATGCAAAGAAAAATTAGTGTTCGAATATAAAGAATACATGTGGCTGAGTCAGCTCTCCTCCCCACGTTAGACAGCACGGAGTAAGGTGGTATTCCCCTAGACGGGATGAGATAGTCTGGCTCAGGTTCTCAAAACAAAAGCAGTTCAAAACATGGATCGAGGCCCGTCTTGCCTTCCACGTTAAAGTCTCCCTTTCCAGTTTTCAAAACGCAGGTCAACAAAAAGTTCACGTAGGTCTCCCTCAGTCAGGCTTGGACTTTTTCCTGTCGTCGAAGACATTCGAAGACTTTCAAATGTGCGTGGCTTTTACTATAGACTCCCGCAGGACCACTTTGACTTTCCCTTCAGCTCACACTCTTGTTAGTCATAGTTCATTCACTTTATTGCTTCATAACAAACACATTTCACCTTTCACAGAGACTTTAGAATGGGCTACTTCCTTTCACCAGACGACTCCGCTACTCAGTGTCACTGGTTTCACAGCTATCAGTAATTCAAAGTTCACCACAGGAGTGCCTTCCTTCGCGTCTCATCCCCACTCGTGCAGTCTTCAATTGTGCGATATACTGTTGCAACTTCAATCTTTCCTTAACACACACCAGTCTTTCATATCACTCGCAAACTCATCGGCTGTGTGCATTCCTTTCTTGTCTTTGCAGTTTTTAATTCACGTGTCAAGGTTAATAACACAGGCTTGGCCTCACCTCCCAAACTCTGCCGTTCACACGGAAGGGTCGCTGGCGTCCTTGCAACAACCTCCTGCAGGGAACTCTCGGGTTTCTCTACCCTTTGCTCTCGTCCCTCTGTCCGTCGCTCTGCTCCAGTAGGTTTGCCTTTGCCCCAGAAGTTCTATTCTTGCTCGTGTTCCACCTTGCTCATAGTGTATCTCTATGTTCCGCCTTTTATCCGTTTGGAGAGAGCTAATTACTATCAGATGAATGTACTTAAAGGATAGTTCCGGGACTTTTTTTTTTATTGTCCCTACGGGTCGGCCATGTGTTTGTAAGCATAAATCGGTAGATCGTAGGAAACTTTCCTATGGACCTTACCCGACTTTTCGCCCATTATCGCACTCGAAATCAGCCGCCATTTTGTGATAATCCTATCATTCCGCCGCATCGCCCTGGCTCACCTGCCTTTGCGGCACTAAATCAAATCCCCCGCCCCTGAGCCTGACATCAGCAGACGCGTACTGCCCATTTCAAGCACGTCTCGTGTCAACAATCGCTGCGCCTCAGCTATTGACGTGTTGCCATGGAAATGGCAGGACGCCTCTTTCCCCAATAAGTATAAACAGACCGTTTCACAACATACAGCAGCAGATTTTCGATTCCATTCCTCTCTCTGTGTTACTTTGAGTATTCTGTGACTCGTTTCAGTGCTCTGGTCAGCTACCTTCGCCGCTTGTAGCCCGTGTGAACACCTGTACCATCTCTGTAAATTATTTTACTATCTTTACCGCACAATGGCCACAATAATGCCGTATATGTACGAGCCCGAGTACACCGAGGAGGAACTACTGGAAAGGCAAGCACGCGAAAACGATGGGGATTCGGACGGCAGTTGGGAGGACCAGTCAACGGATGAAGAGCCTGGACCATGTCGCATGGACGGCGTCTCCACCTGGTGCACGTGCAATCGGTGCGAGCTAATGCCAACTGAGGAGGAGAACTGCTGCTGCCGTGAAAATTCCGGGTGCTTGGCCTACATTTCGGAAAGCGAGCAAAGTCTGCAGGAAGGCGAGCAAAGTCCGCAATGCATCACCGAGCTGCCAGAGTTCAGGGAAGCCTGCCTCTCACGGACAGTGTTGAGAATGATGATGGTGCTTATGCACGAACTTCGTGGCACTGTTCGTCCGCGTAATCCGAGTAACGAGTAAGTATACTCTGTTTGTGATGTCAGTGATGCCACCACTATTTCATGGTCGTCTCCCACATATAAAATTACATTTACATATCATTCGAACGCATGTAAATTGGTTCCATATAGTGCATTTTCTAGATATAATTTTTTTCTAAGAAAAATGACATGTGTTACCTGAATCGACATTGATAAGAAAGTTTGGTCAGTTTAATACAGTTTGCATCTTTTTTTTTCACAGGTGGTACAGGCTGGTGGCCTATCGTTGCTTCACTTGGTGGCTTCACGGGAGGCTGGGACACCGCGTTCGGAGAGTAATACCTGCCTGTGCGGTACTTGCCATTAGACAACATTTCCCCAGTGACAGTGGACAATACCGCGGATTTTCCCTCGATGTGCTGCAACCTCAACTTTACAATGTGTAATGTTTATTATTTATGTTTAACTAAAATCTAAAATAAAGCCCAACATATATTTTAACAATGGTTGTTTTGATTTTTTAAATGAATCTAGTGTATATTCTCCTGGGAGGGTGAGGTATTTATAAACTCACCCCCCTGCCTTCCATGTAGTAGATCCTGCAGCCATCCTCTTACATTCAGTTAGATGGCCTCTCCTTGGTGAGGCCCTGCGGCAAACGGGTCTTCTCTGCACGACCACTGCCCCGATCCACCCCCCCCCGCCCTATCAAAGGCAGTTCGCACCAGGGTACTTGCGCTGCTGGCAAGTGGAGCTGTCAGGGAGCGATAAAGGCCAAGAGGTGCCAAAGACCATGTACACTTCAAAGTGGTCTATAGAGCATGGGTTGTTGTTCCCATGTCTACCTCCAGACCCCGTGTCTCCTGCCAAGCATCCCCCCTCACGCTGGACGCCCCCCTGCAATCCACATAAGTGTGTCTCCATTCACGAGTCTTCCTGTGTCTTGTCTGCACGACCACCGCCCCGATCCACCCCCCCCCGCCCTATCAAAGGCAGTTCGCACCAGGGTACTTGCGCTGCTGGCAAGTGGAGCTGTCAGGGAGCGATAAAGGCCAAGAGGTGCCAAAGACCATGTACACTTCAAAGTGGTCTATAGAGCATGGGTTGTTGTTCCCATGTCTACCTCCAGACCCCGTGTCTCCTGCCAAGCATCCCCCCTCACGCAGGACGCCCCCCTGCAATCCGCATAATGCCACGACATATACACGTCATTCATTCACAAACACACCCCTGTTTCGAATTCTTTATAACCCACTTCATATTTCTAATGAGAACTTCTTTGCGCTTTGCTAGTCAACCCGTGAAGGTGCTGGTTATCTGCTCTTCGTCTCTGTGAACTTCCGTGACCACTTTGAGCAAACTCGTCAGTTTGCAACCTGTGAACTGCTCCCTGTTCTACGACAAGAAACTACTCTGATCCCTGCATCTAACTGTTTGTTCGTCAAGGTAAGTCCATGTACCATAATCATTTTGCGTCCAATTTTTTAATTTATATCTATTTGCTAGTAGTCATCAAATTGCATCCATGTTTTCTTTTCGTTCACGACAGTACATGCAAGGAACTAGTCACATGTTCTGAGTTTACTCAAATTACTTTTTCTATTTTTTGAAAGTTATTGAAATACTTATCCGCATGTGAATAACGTGTATAGTTCCAAGAACCAAAACGGACCTTGCATTGAACCTTTTATGTGTCATTTAATGTTTTAACACATTGGTATTCATAGAGAATTGTTGATCTTTACTTTTCAGAACTTTCCATAATGCCTGCCTGTTCCATTGGCGGTTGCCCTTCGAAGACTCATAACAAATCTGAAGGTACTATAATGCATGTTTTCCCTAAGACAATAGATCAGATAAGAGAATGGGTCCGATATTGCGGATATCCAGCCTCTGAGCTAGAAAGTAGAGTCCTAGAAGTCTTTGCGGACAAGAGGGGCGATCGATACCGCATCTGCAGCAGGCACTTTAGCCCAGACATGTACTCCACATCATTGCTAATAAAGAAGAAAACACTGCGAGCGAGGCGAAAATTGCTCTCAACCGCTATTCCCACTCTATTCGTCCACATCCCTCCACTGGTGAGTCAAGTTTACGTATTTGTCTCTCGGCCTTGCGGTAGTGTGTAGCATTAGCTAACAATAATTTCCCCATTTATGTATCCACTCAATCTGAAGGCGGAAGATTCTCCATCCGTGTCGTTATTGCAGTCATCAGCCACTTCAAGCGCCTATCGGGTAATCTTACTTAGCTATTCTGACACTGACTTGTTTTAGGCATGTAAATCAATAGTTTTAATTGATCGTGTAATTATTTTACCTAATGGTACACCACAGTACTCGTCCTCTAGTCTTTGTTTTCAGTTATAATTATTGTTATCCAAAATAATGCAAGTACTGTCTTTCAGGGAGATGCTGAGGAGTCCAACGTATTGACGACTACCGTTGATGTCACTCAGATGCTCGAGGTACGTTTCCGGACAGTTCCATCGATGGAGATCATCAGATCTTGCATTCTTGTAGCGTGATTGTTACACACAATGTTTCTTTCGTTTTTAGCCATTGGTATGTCCTTCTGTCGTCGCCCTCCTATGTGTCTTCTTTTTTCAATATTGTGTTCATTACTAATGAAAGTCCTATGTTTCAGGGAGTCGATGGAGCATTAGTCCAAGAAGAAGGGGGAGCATGCAGTTACGGGTCGGCGCAACAGCTTGCAGAAGTGTGCACCGCAGTTACAGCGTCCCTTGATGTTCTTATGCATTTCGAGGTATGGATACTGACAGATCAATCATGCGAGATCAAATGACGTGATTACATCCGCTATACTTCCTTCTTTATTAACGCAAGTACTATGTTTCAGGGAGCTGACGGAGCTTCTTCAACAAGAACATCACCCCTAGTAGTTGATGCAGATCTCTGGGTGGTGACACTTCCAACGATGGAGCAAATCGAATCATATTTAGATATCCATTATTTATTTTAGACAACTGATCATTTGTGCAGGTCTATTTAGATGAGCCGTTGACGCCTGCAGAAAGTTTATGTTCTTTTAAACAAAATAGAAAACCATACTAATGCAATTACTGTGTTTCAGGGAGTTGCTGAAGCGTCATCTTCAATAATATCATCAATGGAAGTCTATGCGGAGCCCGAGGTATGGATCTTGACAGTTCAATCTAACTAGATCAACAATGCGTGAACTATTGTCGTTTGAATGTTCTACACAATGCGTTCATTCGTGTTTTGCTATTGAGATGTACGTATGGGTATTGGTCCCCAAGTACATTTTGTGTTTTCAATATTATTATACATACTAATGAAAGTTCTATGTTTCAGGGAGTCGATGGAGCCTCAGTGAGTGATGGATGTGCTTATCATGAAAATATAGTCGTTGCAGCGCGAGAGGAAGTGGAGACATGCACACACGAGTCGGAGCAACAGCGTCCAGATGTTGAAGTTCGAGGCAAGAAAGTTTCAAAGAAAAGAAAGCAAAAGAAGGTTAGTGTCCTGTTCACTATATTATGTTGTCTTTCACTGTCAATAGTTCAATACTGTAAGTTGTGTTTAAACTGAACATCCCTTTTCTAATCTGTCCTCTAGTTGCGAGTGGGTGTAAGAACTAGATCTACACAGACAGTGAAGCGAACGAGAGATGTTGCTTGTCAAACCTTTTGGCAGGGACTTGAGACTGGAGATGCATCGTGCCAATGGGAAGAATATGAAGTGATTGACAACGGAGCTATACCACCACCAGCCATTGATAGTGAATGTCCTCCTGGTAGTTTGGATGCAGTCGGAGATCAATTCACAGAATCCACACCCGCAAAAAATAAGAGCGCGCGAAAGTTGAAGACATTGTTTTTTTCTCCCATCTCCGGACAAGGAACAGATGTTGCAATGGAAGAGAATGAAGTGGACGACAATGAAACACCATCAATATCACTCAGCATAGCGGAAGACGATATCAGAGATTGTACCTTTCATGCGAGTGACATGTCCTCAACGTTACAGGCCGAACCAGCTGGGACGCAGAGTGACAGTATAAGGAAAGAGGCCAAATTCATTGTATTCGATAGCTGTTTGATGGATATTATGATGATGAAATGTGGGCATTGGGTTGGTGGGGAAGTATGTGGGGAGCCATTGATTAATGTGACTCGTGCAATTCGAGGCACTAACCTTAAAATACATGCCACCTGTACACAATATCATCCGTTCGCATGGTCTGCACAACCCATGCTGGGGCAACTGCCAGCAGGCAATCTACTTTGTGCAGCGGCTGCACTTTTTAGTGGTTCAAGTTTTAAAAAGTTAGAGTCTTTCTTTCAGTTTGTGGGAATCCATTTCATTGCGAAAACTCAGTTCTACAAATACCAAACCGATTATCTATTTCCAGCCATTAGCGAAGCTTGGAGAATGGAAAAAATGTCTATTGATAGTACATTCGCGGGCAAACGGTTCAGGCTAGCCGGTGATGGACAGTGCGACAGCCCAGGATTTTCAGCCAAGTACTGCACCTACCACTTTCAGGACATGGAAAGTAAGAAAATTGTGAGTTCGGTGGTCGTGCAGGTGTCACAAAGTACATCCTCAGTGGCCATGGAGAAAGTTGGCTTTGTAGCATCATTGCAAGAACTACAATCGCGGGGAATGGTGATCAACCTGATAGCCACGGACAGACACGTTTCAATTGCCAAGACAATGAGAGAAGAGTACAAAAATATAAATCACCAATTTGACGTATGGCATCTTGCAAAAACAATCAATAAAAAATTGTCGGCTGCAGGAAAAAAAAAAGATATGCAAGGTATTTCACAGTGGTCCAAGTCAATCAGCAACCATCTTTGGTGGAGCTCAAAAACATGTGAAGGGTTGTTGGAAATTCTACTGGAAAAATGGCGGTCAGTAATGTTGCACTGTAGCAACGTACATCGATGGTCGACAAATGAGCATTTCCACAAATGTGAACATGGCCATTTGTCCACAGAGGAGGCACGGAAGAAGAAGTGGTTGATTCCTTCATCACCCACTCACAAGGCCATTGAAAAGATTGTATTTGATAAAACTATAACAAGAGATTTGAGGGGACTCACGGAATTCTGCCACACAGGAGATTTGGAGGTGTTCCACAATATGTGCCTAAAGTACAGGCCCAAAAGATTGCATTTTGGCATGGAAGGCATGATAAATCGGACTCTTCTAGCGGTCTTGGCACATAACCATAATGTTGGCCGTCAACAAAGTAGGACGACCGGAACTTTAGGGACGCTTCGCTACAATAAGGCCTTCACTAAAAGAAGTAAACAATGGGTGATCAAACCAGTGTTTGAGGATATGCAATATGAGTTTATTGAGAGACTTATCGTAGATGTCCTCGATAGGCACATACATGGAGTGGTGAACGAACCTATGCAGGGGACAACTGCATTGCCACCCAACATTGCCTCTGTTCCATGTCCACCTAAAGCAGAGCTCATTGAGAAATACACATCACGGTTTAAATGATTGTAATTTGATTGTCTGTTCTCTCGAGTCTCCTCATGTTGCAGGCCCATTGCAATTAAACCAAACAGTAATATAAATCATTTTTACAAAAATTATAGAATGTTTCCGTATTACAAACACATGGCCGACCCATAGGGACAATAAAAAAAAAGGCACGCAGACAAGATGCCCTTACACTAACTGCAGCTAACTAGAAATGTGTGCTCGCTCAAAGTGAAGGTCAGCTGCTTTGATGTTTTGCTCGGGTGGCGGAACGGCCCACGACTCAGTATAAGGTTCTATTGTGATTTGACCTTGACAGGCCGGGACCATCCTGAAAAAAAAAAGATAATGAATAAAATTTCAGAAACGAAACGATGAGCCACGTTCATTAGAAGAAGTAACGTCGGCAAAGAAGGAGTGGTGTTTCGGGTCTGCCCTACACAGAGACACAATGGAAAATGCAAATATAATGTAAGTAACTTTTGATGAGTTTATACCGCAATTTCATTACTATACAGTGGCTTTAAAGACGGGTTCAGTTGTACTTGTTCGTTCTATGTGGCATATTGTTTTCTACCGCGCACTAACTTGAGGAGAAACATCTGCTTTTACTGAAGCACCTCAAAACCTTCCTCTTTGCTTCTGCTTTCTCTCTCCCTCTCCCCTGCTACAACTGGTCCACTGTCTGCGACCTCGGTCCTGGGCCCTTCCACTCTCCACCTGCACTGCCTCCCTGTCAACCCCTGCACTGGGGGACTGTCTCAGTATCCTACAGCCCCCCCTTCCCAGCACTTGTTCTGCACTTACCTTGCACTTGCCACCAGCTGGCCCTATTTATTTATTATTTTATGCTACTTACCTTGTACTCCCCCCCTCCCTGCCTCGCCACGCCTTTAAACACTTGTGTACACCCAGTAGCGCTGTCCTCGCTATGATTTTAATAAGGATCTGATGGTGAGACTAATTTCATTTTTTATGTTTTTAGGTACATCGTTCACTACTGTCTGTGTCACGAGTACCGGACACCGGCGGACGGCTTCTACAGCCGCCAGTTGCTTCTCCGCGTGAACAACGTTACCACCCTGACCATTTTATGGGACGATCGCCAAGTACAAGTATGCCCTTACGCGGTACTAACGGTTAGATGCAACATACCTACCGTTGTGGTGGCCTAGTGCCTCGTTGTTGGAACAGCCATGCAATTATCAGTGCGACCGAAGAGCTTATTTTTATCGTAAAACAACACCCTGTGTACTGCACACGAACATCGCTTCCCTCAAGACGAACTAATTTGGATCGAGAGCAAAGAAAAATGCAAATCGCTGAATATTCTCTAAACATTTGATGTCCAATAAACGTACTTTGCCAAATGTACAATCTTGCCGTTTGCTTTTAAACCACGGTTTCACATTCCGAATTGTGGCGCTGTATTGTGAGATGCTCTAAGACCCTGTGTACAGCAAAGGACCATCGCGTTCCTCAATACGAACTTTTTGGAACATGAGCAAATAAAAATGCAAATCGCTGAATATTCTCTAAACATTTGATGTCAAATAAATGTACTTTACCACATTTACAATCTTGCGGTTTGATTTCAAAGTACAGTTTCATATTCCGAATTGTGGTGCGCTGTATTGTGAGCTGATCTGTGTTGATTTCCGGGGTCTGTGTGGAGTCGCGTAGAAGCCGCCTGGGCGCGTTTGCCTATGCAGCACAGTAACGTCACGGAGAGAGGCGGGGAATATGAATGTTTTGATAATGTCTGTTTCAGGGGCGGGGGATTTGATTTAGTGCCGCAAAGGCAGGTGAGCCAGGGCGATGCGGCGGAATGATAGGATTATCACAAAATGGCGGCTGATTTCGAGTGCGATAATGGGCGAAAAGTCGGGTAAGGTCCATAGGAAAGTTTCCTACGATCTACCGATTTATGCTTACAAACACATGGCCGACCCGTAGGGACAATAAAAAAAAAGTCCCGGAACTATCCTTTAAAGTCAAGTGCCTGACTTTGCCTGACCCGATTAGCGGGACATGTCCAATGAGATATGTAAGAGCTAGACTTTTTACTCTAAGTCGCCCTCTTTCTCTACCCATTGTTTGTGTAGAAAAGGGGGAAGGGGAGTTGGGACATTGGAGAATCCTATAAAATAGGGTGGGTCATGTGTACGAGAAAGGGGGGGGCAGAATCTCACCATCAGTCTCCTCATATCCACTCCCCGAAGACCCCTCACCCAGGTGATCCTCCCACATTGGTCCACCGCCAGGGTCTGGATCCAAAGGCGATGGCCGTGCCCTAGCCACCTGAGAGAGAGATCCCCAAAGACTAGTAGGCGAGACACCCTTTGGTTTCTCACACATGCAACATGCAGCCACAACAAGACATGAACTACGGCATGTACAACCTGCTACTGTCATTCTGCTCCAGTGGCATGCACGGCCAGAGCAGGGGAGGATGCAGGCACCACAAAGGCGGTGGTGACATGTGCTGTGGAGGCCGCCCATACCACGTGCCCATCCATTCCCTTGACACTGATTGATGAAAAATGAGTCACAGTGTATTGCTTGGACAGGCAGACCAATGCAGAGCCGACCTTAAGAACATCAATACCATAAGAACTGCCATCCCACCTCTTCTGAAGCTGGTGTCCGGCCTCCACTTCTGTGTCACAGGCACATTGCAGCACACTGTTGGGATGCTGCATGGCATGTCCCAGCCAGCTTTCTCGAAAGTACTGGAGCAAGTGTTGGATGCACTCATGGGGAATGCCCATCAGCATATCTCCCTGTCCACCACCGAAGGTGCATGCTGCAAAGGCACAGTTCTATCCCATCGCCCAGTTCTCTAATGTCATAGAAGCACTGCATTGCACTTGTGGCATTAGTGTCCACACAGGCAGTGGAGCCGCATATCAAAAACAAACGGTATCCTTCCATGAACATACAGATGACATGTGATGCAGAGCCCACCATCAGCCACTGCTAGACCAGAGTTCAAGGTGCTATCCATGATGCCATGGTGCTGGGGAACATCACCCTCCCAGTTTACCTGAATACACACACACACACACAACAGCGTAAGTGGTCAATCTAACAAAGATGTGGCACAGAGGCACACATGGAGACAGGTATGAGAACAAATGTGAGCAAACTACAAGTCCATATGCCTACTCCAAGAGGCATGAAATAGGGCACAGCCAGTTACCCACTTTCCGCTGGTCACAGAGTTACCTTAGAAACTATAGGCTATCCTGGTATGCATGAAAGCAGTGTGAGGGGTCAGTAATTTGAGTCAGACAACTGCTTGTAGTTTTATCAGTCTTTGACATTTTATTTTAACAAACAAATGCAAACAAAACCAAACTAAGCCTACTTTACCAGAGAATTCCATACACAGTCTAGAATCTAAGGGAAACCCGCTAGCATGCTTAAACTGGCCATCACACTAAACAACAGATCAAACAAAGCATAAACAACATGAATAAAAGATTAACAAATAACTAGTGTCTTGGATGACTTCACCTTCTCCTACATTGCGGGAGAGTGCTGTTGGTTGTGTTGGAGACGTGCTGCTCCATCGGAGATTTTTGCGGTTTTCTGTGAAGGAGAAGCTAGTCCCGCCCCTACCGATTTGTTAAGCATAAAAGTGGGAGGCTGCACACATGCTGTTGGCTGTAAGCTGTGAGCAGGGTCCAGGCGTGCGGCTGTGAGGGTGCGGTTTTGCTATGCAAGTACCTGCAGTTTGGTATACCTGCTCACAGTGGTCTATCGCAGGGGAGGGAAAGTATCATCTCTTTACGATTAAGGAGATGCAACAGTAAACTGTTAACATATGAAGTCCTTACTTCTACGTTTGCCCTACTCTGTAGTTGTTTGACATTGTCCGGTCGCTCACCTTCTCGAAGCGCCGGAGAGGATTCCCAGTCCATATTTTGGCTGCTTGATCTGAATTAGGTGTTACCAGGGTGCACAGTTCTCCCTCCATTGTGATTCGGACGTGCGACCGGGCTAACACCGCTGTGTGTTTAGTACAGAGTCTGTCGGAAAGCCATGTGAAGGAAGCAATTAGGTAAATTGCTGTGGCCGCCTGCTCAGAATCAAACCACCTAAGAGAGTATGTGTGGTGCCCTTCTTTGAAGAGTGTGACCACGCCTGCATTGATCATTTCTTAACAGGGGTGTGTTTGTCGCGCTACATTAAGGGTGGGCATTTTCAACTGCAGGGTACACAGACTCGAGTCATAATGAAAAAAAAGGAAAGAGCTTCAGCCTCTCGCAGATATATCTTGATGGCACGTTTGATTTTTAGTAACAGGAGAGACAGCCGGTCAAGAGCCATGGCCAGGGACGGACGTGTGGACAGGGACAGTGTTTTTGTACAAAATGGGAAGGAGGCTGAAGTTTCATCTCTGGGGCAAAAAACGCAGAATCATTCCGTGTCTTTAGATGTTGAGGAGTCCGACCCAATTCTCGCGGCTTTGGGAAAATGGGCACCGTCTAATGGGTGCGTGCCTAATCTCTCCCCTATTGACACCCCACCTATTTTTTTTGAGTGTCGAGATTACTTTGCTCGCTTTATCTCAACATCTTGCAGAGCAAACTGAGGCAGAGGAGGAAACTTTACAGTTGCAAGACCATATCGCTCCTCTCGATAGAAGGGAGGGTAGTTTCCAATTTCTTGCAGAAGCAGTTCAAAACATGCAAGGGTCCCTTAAGTGAATAAGAAAATGTGATGAAGGGGATCCTGGTTACCTGAATAGATCTAGTATTTTAGATCTTTTCAAAGAGATCCCGGCCCTGCGCCTCATTTCGACACAACATATTAAATTGGTTGACTTCATCCATCCCTCCCGCTACAATTACATGAGGCTTGTGATTCCATCTCCACTAGTTCGTACTATACTTATTAAAGAAAGATCTAACTTGCAGAGTTATGGTTATGATTTAATCACCTTTGACTCAGGCCAAAGCAGGAGCAATGGACGGAATGGTGGTGCCATTACCTGGTCTTCAACTGAACCGGCTGATTAACAGATAACGGAGGCAAACTGGGAGCACAGTGCTCCGACTCCTAACAAACCCGGTTTCCGTTGGCTTGCCCGATAATTAAGGCACTCAATTTCGTAGTTGAAAAACATAAGCCAGCACCTTTAGGCGTAACCGAAGCCTCAATTATTTCTTGGAATGCACGTGGGTTTACGCATTTATTGTCCGACAAGGCTCTATGCAATGTTTTTCAGACCCATGACATCATATTTTTACAAGAGACTTGGACGGGTACTCCCCTCCTTTTTGATGGTTATGAGATAATTAGTCTAAATTCGGTGTCCAGGGGGCGACCCAGGTGAGGGCTAGCAATTGCCCTTCGGAATGGGAGAGGACTCAAGGTCGGGGAGTTGATGAGGTCTTCCTGATTGCTTTGGTGCCAGAAAGTTTTGTGAACATCTCACACATACTCGACTAATGTGTATTGGAGCCCCGAGAAAAATCTGGACCAGTTTCGCCAGTCTATTAATAATATCATGGATGAGTGGGTAACAAATTATCTGGGAGGCGAAGTCCTCTTAGCAGGTGACTTTAATGCTGACTGTAGAGTAGAAGACCCAACGATGACGATTATCTATCAAACAATATATTTATTCTCTCGCAGCATAAAAAAGCTGCACAGGGATAAATGGCTGAAATTCACTGAAAGTTGGGGCTTGCATAGGATACAGGATAATACTCCTACCTGGTCTGCAAGAGGTGCTGAATCGGTCATTGACTATATTTTTGTCACCAAAAACATGTTGGACATATTCTCAATTTTGAGATACAGCCAAACAAGCTTAGCGATCATGCATGGTTGAGTATGAAACTGTCCTGGATACCAGCGGGTAAAAGGTTTGCCTCTGTACTGCCCAGTTTGAGTGTGAATGTCAGGGGGGAAGCGTATTACCTGGAATGCAGCCAGGACAGTTTACTTTAACAACATAATGTTGACGACTTTGAGACGTCATCTTTGGAGGAGAAGATGTTTAATTATTCCACTCAACAAACACCAACATATATGAAGACAGTTATGCTACATTTAATGGTGACTAAGTATCTGTCATGAGTCTGGGCTCCTGGAGTATATGGTAGCATTGGAGAATGGGCAGCCATTAATTGTTCCTTCACATTTTTGTTCGTCATGTGGTGGCAGTCAAGTCTTTTCAAAATGGCGGTTGCTGGGAGGTACTTATTCACTCCAATCCCAGCAAACCCTGTGTTGCAACCGCGAAATTTGGTTTACTTTCTGCCCGGTTAATGCTCTAGTGCTTCCTTCTCTGTGCTATCCTTCCTTTGTTTTGTTTTTTGTTGGAACACTCGGTTCCGGTTTTCCTGTACCTTCTCAGGGATCAGCATCAGCGGCTCGCTGTATCTTTCCCTGCGTGATTGCCTTTTTTTTCCCTTTTCCCTCTGCGTTTACCCGCAGCCTACTATTCTTTGGTTTCTTACCCGTTTCTCCATGCTTCCGCAGGCCGGCCTTGTGAGTCCTGCCCTCCTTCCCTCGCAGGCTTTTTTTGCTTGCTCTATTGTGCCTGGATCCCTTCCTGGTCTTCCGGGGTGGCACGAAAGAAGGAGACTGTCACCTGGATATCAGCCGCATACAAGTCAAGCTTTTCTATTTGGATATTTCAACTTCACCGATCATCTTTCCTCCGGACTCTTTACGACTACTGGATTTCTTCAGTCATCATCTTCATCGAATCCTGTGGTGGTCTTTGGTTTTTTTTCAGCCTGGGCTTTTTCCCCATATTTGCCTGCTCCGGAAAGGAAGCCTCAGGGTTACAGCTTACAGGCAGCCACTGTGTCTTCCTTCCGAGGCAGAGCAACGCCTCGAAAAATGGAGGAGGACTTCAACTACAGACGAAGCCTCAACTTCTACGATTTCTAGTCCAGCAAATCAAGTGAGGAGGGGTTATATGGTAGTGGGTCAGAGGAAAGTGAACAGACAATTGACAGTATCCCGCTAGGAACTTAGATGGGGTATGTAAGTGTAGGCACATTTACAACTATAAGGTAAAAGAGAAAAAGTCCCAGTTACAAAAAGCAATAGGATCATTGAAAAAGCTCTCAGCAAATCAAGAAACCAGGGTTGTACAGATCCATAAAGTAGTGAAGTTTATAAGAACTGGTTAAAGTCCTATTGTTGCAAACTATATCAAAAGGAATGGTGAGTCGATGTTGGCCACGGTTTATAGTCATAATGTCGACAACAAAAATGTCGACAGTCAAAATTTCGAAAAAAAAATGTCGAAATGCATTTTTTTTTTTTTTTTAAATGGGGGGGGGTTCCCCCAAGCCCCCTTTTTACATTTTTTTTTTACATTTTTCCCTTTTTTGTAACTCCCGAACCCCTAAAATAAATATATAATTAAAAAAAACGAAAGTCGACATTTTTTTTTTCGACATTTTTTTGTCGACATTTTTGTCTGTCGACATTTTTTTTCAAAATTATGACTGCCCACCGTTGGCCACTATTCAGACTAATAATCCCAGAAGTTTCTGGGAATTAATCAGACTAAGGAGAGGCAATGGATACTGTTAACCAATCGGATCCCCGAACATGTATGGAGGACCCACTTTGAGAACATTTATAAGGGAGTTACGGAGGAAAAAGGGAATGGCAGCGTTGAGGGGTGTGGGAGTGAGCCGTCGGTGTGGGAGCTAGATGTTTCAACAAAATCTATTGCAAGGATTATATCCAAAGCAAAACCATTGAAAGCGGGGGGACCAAATCAGTTAATCAACATGATACTGAAACAGAACATCGACCTTTGGGCAAACATTTTGCACATATTTTCAGATATTGTTTCCAAATCTACCCCCGAATCCTGGAGAACCTCATATGTAATTCTAATCTTTAAGAAAGGATCTAGACTGTCACCCCTCAATTATAGTCCTATAGCCATCATGGACATTAACACAAGATCTTTCCGGTCATCGTCCTAGAACATAGAGATGTGTGGTGTACTGAGAACGAGATACTGGACTACAGACAAATGGGCTTTAGACACCAAATGAGTACTGACTGCGGTGGTCTCCTTTAAGCAGTTAACAGTAGCATGCATGGCAGCCCTACTCAGTCCCGGTATATGTGGCATCAATGGACTTGTGCATGGCGTTTGATTTAGTTAATAGAGATGCGCTATAGAATAAACCTGCAAAGTTTGGCATGCCGAAAGGCTTGTTAAGTATAATGATCCATCTGCATAGAGATGCAAATGCAGGTCAGACTGAATTGTGATGGCCTTCTAACAAGTAATAGTAAGACGAATAATGGTTTTTGCCAAGGTTGCATCTTGACCCCCACATTGCTTAATTTGTATGTGGCCGATGGTGATAAATCTTTGCAGTTTTCTTCATTTAGTTCACCTAAAATAGGTAGCTTGAAAACTGACTGGGCAGTTTATGCATACGACTTTGTCCTTGTAGACTGTACACCGATAGGTCTACAAAATGTATGAATTCCTTTGGCAATTACATGTCGGCACAAGACTTAAAGATGAATCCAACAAAAACGGGCATCCTTAAACTAACCAGAACTGGGCCAAAGAATAAGACCAAATTTACGTGGAGGTAGGATAATAATGTACTACAAGTCAAATCAAATATGCAGTACTTAGGCTTTCCTATAATAGCTAGTCCTATAAAAGCTTTTTACTGTAAATATCTAAAAGACAAAATGCTGATACTAGCTAGGTAAATGAAACAAGTAAAAAGATGGTACGGTAAACTTCTATTGTTCCTTGTTGGAAGTGCTATACAATGCAGGCGATCAAGAGACCTTTATGGCCCGGAATTCTTTCCGTCATGGATATACCCAAAATTGAAGCATCTAGAAAGCCTGATCTGGCGTTCAATTCTCTTCCATTGCCAAAGTGTGTTCCTTTGGATATCATAAGATATGAATTGGGTCACCAAACTTTACACAGTATAATACAATGGACGAGACTGAACCTACTGAGGAAATTCCTAGACAACCAAGGGACAATCTTCTATTGCTTGTTGGGTGTAGATAGAAATGAGTGTTTTATGAAGGATTTCCATGATGAGGGAATACATAACCTTCAGAATCTTAGTTTGCCTATGAAGACTCTTGTATCCAATCATCGGAAGGTGCAAAAGATAATTAAAAATATCTGAATTCTCGCTTGTATAACCAAGTCGTATCCCTGCAAAAAGAACCAGGGACAATTGAACTTTATTTGCATCGTCACTCTACCAAAAGCTCTGCGGAATAATGTTATGCATCTTCGATTTAATGTCATCGCCTCAAATGAAATATTAGCCATTCGCGATAGATCTGGTTTGGTGAAAGGATTCTGTAGTCATTGTAAGAATGAGAGTGAAATTGAATCTCTACCACTTTATTGCTTGTGTGCCCAGCGTTACAGACCCAGCAAAAGGAATACTTTAGTCAATATATCTCTGATACTGAATGGGTCCCGATTTATTTACTTTGGTTGGATATCCTTCACAGAAAATCAATGACACTAAAGTTGAGAGCCTTGGCATTTCTGAAGAATGTTTCTAAAGTGGTTAACTGGTTTTGTTAAACTAACTATTTGCTTTTAGAATTTGTTTTCCTGTATATAGAGATTATCATATAGTCAACTGTATAAAGGGAAATAGAGTAGAGTTACCAATTGTGAGTCTACATACAAAACATTGATTTTAATAGTATTTTTTAAAGAAAGTTTAAGAATAACTCTTAGATCTTTGAATTTTTATATTTCTAAAGATTGCGCTGTAAAAGGTGATAATTCTGGGAAATATTCTGTGACATTTGTGAAATCCTATCTTTGGTTAAGATAGTTGAAATGTTCGGTATTTTCTAAATGTCAATTGTGTTCTTTTTCATTCTTAGTACAGTTTTTCTTTTGTAAAGGGTTTATAAACCAAATCAATTAAAGAATTAAAAAATAAAAACTGGTCCTGGGTAGATCTTGCTCTCACCCTAGCCCCCACCGCAGAATGTACAAAGTCAATTTCTCCCAAGTAAAACAAAGTCTTAAATCAGTTCCTGAAAAGTTCCAAAGAAACAAAAGTTCACTCAAACAAAAATCCACCGGAACCAGTTCCTTCTCAGTTTGATGAAAATATTCCCTTTAAGTTCCATAAAGAAAACATGTTAGTCCTGGATAACCTCCTTCCAGGAAAGAATTAAGAGTTCAGAACAAAAGTACCACTTCTGCTTAATAACAACTTCTTGTAATCTCTGCAGTGTCGAAAACAATTCGTCAGGATGCTTCTTCCTAGGGATTACTCTTTTCTTAGCAACTCCCTTCTGCCAATGATACTGTGAGAGCAGGCTCATTTGCTCACAGTCTACTCCTACTACTTTTACTAAATTTAAATAATAATGTTCAGATAAAATTATAGATAACCACAGTACTACTGCTTCAACTCGATACTTGTAAAGTATTTAGGCAACTTTAACAAGACTACTCAACCTCTACACATTGGCAAGGCACTCTTCTTTCTTGTGTGATGAGAAAGGGCAGTCTCTTTGCCTTTCCTATCAGTCTTGCAGCTACCACAGAATCTGTCTTGGCTTCCAGACCGCTTCTCTCTCTCAACTTTAACAGTTTCAGCTTCACAGATTAAAGATAAGTTTAACAAGCACCAAACTCCCTTCCCCAGATTAACGTACACCTTGTTTCCAGTAGTTACTCCAAAGCTGTACTGCCACACTGCCAGCATTGGATAACCTTATCACCCCTTTCATCAGAGGACTGGATTCACAACAGTTTCAACAACTTTGAAACAATGGTGTTCAGTTCTTAATTGGGCTGGTTTCACCTTAGAAAGTGTCATGATCCCCAGCAGAGTAAAGGGCGCATTCCCACACAACAGCAACACTGGCAAGGTATGGGCATTGAGGGTCGCTGGCTGGCTTAGGAATTACTTTGCAAGTACTGATATCCTGAACCAACATGGCCGCCAGGCTGAACCTCAGTATGCTACTCAAGATGGCCCCCACGCAGTCCATGCCTTAAGTATCCCTGGGGGTCAAGTGTTCAAGGGTGCAGCCCAGGGCTATAAAACCAAACCGTGGGCTGCACCCTGTGCTTAGCGTTTCTCCTGCTGACACCGAAGCAGCGCAACGCTTATCATCCGCTCGATCGCAGCATTTTCAGCAAGACTTCTGCAACTCCAGCTATCCATCAGAACTCCAGCCAGCTGATACTTACCAGTTTCATTCATCCCTTTGTTCCGATCAGCTCAACAAACTTACCAGCGTTACCCGTTACCTTGCTTCACCGCCACCGGACACCTGGAATGAAAAAACACATGTAAGAGCATATATTTTAATTGCGCTCAGAGCCTTTCTTCAAGAAACCTGCTTACCTGCATCAATCCTATGCAATCATCCCGATAGCGATCCGGACAGTTACCGTTGCCATTAGGCATCCGCTACAATAGCATCTGCAGAAGGAGAGAAGGACAGAAACATAATCATGCAGTCCGCTCACCGTGCACAGACAACCAATAAGTCGGAACTCGCAACTTCGTGCCTCGCTGCGCATTCACAGACATTCCCGCTCTCCCAGAGACATTCACTTACCAGAAGTACCACATGTGTCACAACTGGAGTGGACCACAATTCGCCACTGGACCTGTTGCTGAAGCTACACACTGGGGATCGCTGTTGCATGAATAAGGTGAGCCAGGCCCCTTGCCAGCTGGGGAAAGGTATTAGACCAACACTAAATGTTCCCACTTGTTTCTCCATAGATCTCCATGTCTCACATTGGCCAATTCACAATCAACTCAACCAGAGCTGGGAAATTACACCCAAATCACTACCAACTGCACAGTCCGCTGGGGCATCGTATCGTTCTGCGAATAGTCGGAAGGAAGTGGTTTGGATTATACATCACATTCAACCTCGGGAGGGGAGTCACGTAGCTGGCAGCCGAGGACGGGGCGCTCCTGCAGGACACCAGAGATAAGCGTTACAGAACGCTAAGCCCACGTGTAGAAGTCCTGCCTGAGCGTCATGGAGTCTGATGTGGACCAGTTAGCCGCCTTATTAGGGGGAACTACGGGCGGAAGTTCATGCCGCCCGCTCTGAAACCAACGCTATGAGAAAGGAGTTGGTGGTGAATCGGGAAAGAACTGAAGTGTTACCAGGTCCACCAGACAGCGCTGCAGCAGTGCCTGCACAGATACAGCGTACCACCCCTTTCACTGTCCCCGAAGCTCCACCAGACGCTTCTTGGGAGACTAACAGAAGTATGCCATATTCATGAATCAGTGCCGGCTCCAATTCCTGCGCCGGCCATGAGCATTCCCAACAGACCAAACCAAGGTTGCGTTCGTCTTATATATCGGGGGCATGCAGCCAATTGGTCGGTGCCCTTAGTTAACCGTGCCGATCCTATTTTGTACAATTTTCCAGGCTTTCAACAAGAATTAGGCAAACTTTTTGCTCGCAGAAGACAAGGGCAGGCCTTAGATTGGGAGCTGTTAACCTTGTGGCAGGGTTCGCAAGACCTCCTAGTGTACATCACCACCTTCAACCGGCTGGTAGCTGAAACGAATTGGCCGGTAGAAAAAAGAACCACCTTGTTCTACCGAGGCCTCTGCAGCAAACTCAATGACGTCTTGGCACAAGTAGTCAACCCACCTGCACACTGCTCTGAATACATAGACATAGTTGTACAATTAGATCATCAGTTGCAAGAAAGAAGGACAGACCGGTCCCGTTCAGAAGGACGCCCCTTATATGTGCGCCCACGGGAGGCTCCATCCTGTCCTATGGAGAAGCTGCCAGAACCCATGCAACTGGGTAGTGTTAGAGGCCCCCTGAGCAAGGGAGACGTCAGCATCTCTGTCTGTACTGTGGTAAAGCAGGACATTTCCTAAGGGACTGCCCAAGTAAATTACTGCGGAAACTTTTGGGAGCAGCTTGCATCGGATCCGAAGAAGACATATCTAAGCCCTCGGAAAAACTTCATTGTTCGACAAGAGTAGAGATCGGCTTGTCGAGGAAGGAGAAGGCATCAACGGTCTCACATCTCACAACACTGGTAATACTCTTCTGCCCTGAACAACTACAGAGGATGCCCACCCTTGGGGCGTACGTGGACTGTGGAGCTGTAGGAAACTACATGGACTTCACTTTGGCCCAGCTGAGGTACAAGTACATTTATAGAATGACCAGGATTCTTATGCTGTGCGGGCACCATTGGAGCATGTAGTCGCTTTGCAGGTAGGCCAATATATTGCCAAAGTCCATCCGAAATGCCTCCGGCGTTCCTTGAAGCTTGTAGGTCATCCATTCCAGAGAGACAAATCTCCATACTTTCTGAAGCCAGTCAAATATCAAGGGCAGGTTTTTTGGTTTCCATTGTGGGGCTATCGTCAACCATGCTGCTATGATCAGTGTCATCACCCCCCCTCTGTTGTGCTTTTGAGTAGTCCCTTTGGTTCTGTTCCCACAATCCTGCCATCCATACCTTCTCCTACAAGTCTTCTGGCCGTAGCATCATTTTACCTAATTGGGTTTTAACTTCTCCCCAGAATTGTTGCAGGATTGGGCAGTTACACCAGATGTGTCTCCAATCTCCTTTTGCGGGACATCCTGTTCAGCATTTGTCACTAGAGGCAGGGTAAATTGTGTGGAGTCTTTCTGGAGTATAGTGCCAATGTACAAAGACTTTCTGCCATATCTCTCTCATTTGAATGGGGTGCGTTTGCTTCAGGATTTTGTTCCACACGTGTACCCATTGGTGTCTTGTTATGGTCATTCCCAATGTTTTCTCAAATCGTTTCATATAGGACCATTGAATATCTTCTCCTTGGTCAAGCAGGAATTTTTAAAGAATGGAGACTATTCTTCTGGAGCCTGTATCTGTCGTCATGTAGACTTCAAATGCAGTTAGTTGTCTGGTGGCTGCTTCTTTGTTGGGAGGGAGGGAAAGAGAGAGACAGATCCAGTACTTCAGTTGAGAGTATTTAAATTCTTCTGTGGCCTTTATCCCCATTACTATTTGTCTGCATTCCTGGTAGGTCATGACCTCTTGTCCCTAACATAACTGTTTTTAATGGCAATTGTCTAAAACAGGGAGTACAACGGGCGTCAACGGAAAACCCACAGCATAAATCTCAACGCATTTCATAAAAAACATTACCTTTATAGCAAAAACTCATCATACGTGACATCATACTATGTGGCAAAAAAAAAAAAAGGAAAACCCACTTGGGATTGTGAGAGGCTTAAGGGGGAAACCATCCAAGTATACTTTCTATGGGCGATAGAAGTGTGATTGGATCTCTAAGGTCAGGTGGACAGTATTGCACACCCCTAGTGCAAGTCATTTTCACTGTCATGAAATACACAACGTTTCATTGGCTTTCAAACTATAGGGCTCTTCACTATGTGGCGCTCTATGGTTGGTTGGCACAATTGTACCCATCGGGAATATTCCACTCGCTAGCAGCATGCAAGCAGATACCCCAGGTGCTGCAGGGTTGGACTTGACCATGCATCCCCACCCAATTAGCCCAACATCCATCATCACTCCTACTGTCTGCTAGTCGAATTAGTCTTTGAACTCAGCCTTGCGAGTATCGCTGCGCCTGAGAATAGAGGGGAGTGTGAGCATGGTCTTATCTTATGGTCTCTGTGTAGCTTGCCCAAAGTCTATTTTCATCTTGACCATTTGACAGGAGAGCCTGTTTTGAGCTCCTTCTTCACATTCAACACTATTAAATGAATAAAATCTGGCACTTCTGGTGTTTTTCCATTACACCTCAACAGGAGCTTGTCTCGCTTCTCACGTTCATTGTATCTTCTCGAATAGAGAACCAGTTTCCTAGCTGCCCCAACTCTTGTCACTGGGCCAGACAACCTTTCTCGAATCTTCCTTCGTCGTCAGCTGTTTTCTTTTACTGTGCCACACTTTCTACCCTTCTGTTCATGGCGTCCTAGTTTGCAAAAATGTGTCATGGAACATCCAGATTCTATAAATATATACATATTACACGGCCACGCTAGTAGCCGTGTAGTTATGGTTAAGTTGCTGTTTCCATAGAAGAGCACTTTTTGGGCGGCATATAACTAATCTCCCCCTGGATGAATCCTCACCAAACTTTGCAAAAAAGTATATGGGCCACTCTGAATTTTTGCAAAGTTTGGTGATGTTTGGTCCAGGGGGGGAAAGGTTATAGGGGGGGACCCAAAACCTCTTTTTCCCCATAGACTGAATGGGGAAAAAACTTTGCGCACAGCTACAGGTCAAACCGCTGGACAGATTTTCACGAAATTTGTGGCAGGTACAGGGGCTTGGTCCAGAAAGCGTGCTTTTGTAAATTTGTTGACAATCCGTCCAGTATTTTTCTTTAAAACGACCAAAAAGTATGTCTGAAAAAATTAGTGATATCTATGTCCGCTCCGCGGTCACACTTCCCTGTTCGCTCCGCGGACAAGATAACAATTGGCTAATGGGCTCGCGTCATGACCGCCGACACGCGACGTCTCTGCCGATTGGCTGCTGTGAGACATGTTCTGCGTCAGATTGTTTGGCTGCGCCCGACATCTTGGATCTGCCGATAGCGGAGCAACAACCAGCGTACACATGCTATATTTATAAAACTGTTTTGCTGTGTCACAGAGCGTTGGGACAGGTTCAGACAGTAAGACATGGGTGATTAATGCATTTGTTCTGGGGGTCGGTCTTCACAATGTATTTTCTATGGCCACCTTGTATGCACAGAAAATGAGGGGTCCAATAAGGGCAGTATTTCAGTCCGTGCAGTGCACAGGGAACTTGTAACTGTTGTAAGGAAACACGTGGTGTTAGGGAACATTGAAATTGCCAACATGCCGTAATTGCATTACTTTTTAATATGGGTATTGTATTCATTAGTACGCCACCATGGGTGTCACATGCTACGGTGGTTGAGGCCAGGGCCTAGAGTCTTGGATGCATGGCCGTCGGCCGAAGGCCTTACTTCCAAAACTCTAGGCCCTGGCCACAAACACTGCAGCATGTCACACCCATGGATACACCCATAGTAATGCGTATCGATTGCCTGGGTTGTGGGGAGTGTGTGCAGTCTTGGGTGCATGGCCAAAGGCCATGCACACAACAACAAAGCTATAACCTCTTCACTTACAAGCCCACTGGGTTTTATCTAGTGCAGTGGTTTTGGCCAAGATGTGTACTTTTGGGTGCATGGTTGCAGGCTGTATGCTATACACCCAAGCATGCACCCAAAAGGAAACTTGTAAGCACTGGCGTTATAAGCCACTTCACAACCATATATTGAAATGTATGGACATACACCTAAGATTTTAGGCCCTGCCCACAAACAGTGCAGCATTTCAGAGCTACAGAGACACCCGTAGTATTCAACATCTGCAATCATGGGTGCATGGCCGAAGGCCAGGCCCCCAAAAACACACTTGTATGTAGTGTAATTATATGCCGCAATGGATGTCATATGGTGTGGTAGTAGTGGCCAGGATGCAGAGTATTTGAACAAAGTAATAAGCACTGCAGTTGTAAGCAACTGTGCATTCTCCATACAGTACACCCATACATTGATAATTCTATGGCCTGAAACTCACGTGTGTAGTCTGTGGCTACAAACTACTGCACCATCTCACAGCTATTGGTACACTTGTACTATGCAACATCATTAAGATGATTGTCGGGAGGGCGTAGCATTTTGGGAGCATGGCCAAAGGCCATGCTCCCAAAACCAACTTTGTACATAGTGAAATGACAAGCCACAATGGTTCCGATATGCTGTGGTGTTTCTGGCCAGGACCCAGATTCTTGACTGCATGCTCAAAGCCCAGTCATAAGCAGTGGAGTTATAAGTGAATATGGGTGTGGTGTAGTGCACTAGTTGTGTGCACGCCCTAATGTCTTGACTGCATGGCTGCAGACGATGGTCCCAAAAGTAAATTTATAAGTAGCTAATTTACAAGGACCATGGTTTTGATATGCAACAATAGTTGTGGCTAGGAACTATACTCTTTGTAACTTGGTCGTAAGGCGTAGGTCGTAGGTTACACACCGAAGATGCAAGGGCCAGCCTACAGCCACTGCAGCATATTACTACCATAAATTAGACGTGTAGATTTGCATGTGTAGAAAATGACAGCCAATATACTTACTCCTTACTTTGTTCAGAATCCACATATATTTTTTAAATGCCTTTCGTACTTAGCGGAAGTATCCCTTTTTTAATTTCTGTGATAAAAGAAAAAGGTATGTTAGTGTTTGCATTTTATGAAAATTTACCACATTGCATAATAGACAGTATACCTTTTTTTTTTACCCTCATTTTAGTTTACAAACCAGTGTACTGTGCATTGTGCTCAGTTTCTGTGTTTGCTTTTCTAATCCTTGGGTCTGGGGAAAAAAAATCCTTGTCGGATTAAAAAAAAACCTTCATTTGCTATGGTACTAACTACTTCCTTGTTTCCTTTGAGCGTTTCCTTCATCTTTCTGATTAATGTTATGTTTGTTGGATTCCTGCCGATTTTTAACAGTTAGATACCTGTAGGCGTATTCTAACTGTTCATTTGTTCCTACAGATCTGTGATATTCATTTATTTGTGTCTTTGTTATATCCCGTTTCCTTCATCTTTCAGATTAATGTTATGTTTGTTGGATTCCTGCCGATTTTTAACAGTTAGATACATGTAGGCGTATTCTACCTGTGCATTTGTTCCTACAAATCTGTGATAAGCATTTATTTGTGTTGTTACATCCTCTTGGGCAGTTAGATACCGGTTGCCGTATTCTAACTGGTTGTAGTCTTTCACATAATTGTTTGGCAATCTTGAAGTACACATTTATTAAATTTTGGCTTTAAGATGATTAAATATACATTTGTAAGATTAGCTGGCAATTTCTCCTTTAGGGTAATGGTGCTATCATTACATTCGAACCATCCACATTTCTTTTTAATGTATGCAGTGTAGTGTCCTGCATTGGTTGTAGCTCCTGCATGGTAGATTATACCTATTGTTGTAAAGGTTTTCTTTCCAAGTGACACTTGACTGTGTGTGAATCCAGTCAGTTTGTAGTTGTTCTTGGCACCATCTGCATTATAACGTAGAAGCATAAGTATTATGTAGGCACTATGTGATTGTATCAGTAAGGTGGAGCGATTGTTTGAATTGCAAATAGTACATAATCTGCCATGGTTTGCATTCTGTACAAGTTGCTGAAATGGAATGCTTTCACAATTTGGTATGGAAACATACACAAATCGCTCATTTGGGATTTTTTCCTGTATCACATTGCTACAGAGAGTGCATGTATGTTTCCACATGGAAGATTTCATTTACAGGTATGCTTTTGTTTTCCAATACTAATAGCAAGTACATAAGACATTCTTGTGGATCGTCTTGTGAGTTCACAGTGAATCTCACCATTCCAGCACAGTCCAATTCTTGCCATATTCCATGAACACTGTGTGTTGTCAGGATTGTTTGTTGCATTTCTATGAAGCACTAACATTTGCAAACACAATTGGTCTGTACTGTGCAAGTAAATACTGTGAACAATTGGTGGCAATTGAAATAGAATATTCATTGCTACATTTGCATAGCAACTTACCCCACTTTCATTTGCAAATTTGAATGGACCAGCTAGTTCTGTATCTGAGTGCATTTTTCAGAATTTCTGTTCCTTCTTTGACGACGTCCCTGGTTTACATTCCCTAGTAGGTTCTTCTTTGTGGTAATTGCTGAAACTTTAGCTTCTTTTCTTTTCTTTGAGGAATTTGCTGTTGGATTATGTTGCATTTCTGTTTCATTTAGGTTTCTTTTACCACGTTTTACTTTCTCTGGAACAGGATATTGTTTCAGATGAGGGGTGTACAGTGAACGCAGTCTAATGTAATCTAGAATGCAAGGAATATCAGCTTTGACTTTACTTGCATCAAAGTTCATTAGCAATAGACCGTCAAGTGTACATACGCGTTATAATGCTACGTAGCTCATGCCTTCCTTAAAGACTGTGTTTCCTATATCTATCAATGATTTGTCCAGGACAAGACCTTGGGATTTATAAATGATAACTGCATATGCAAGAGTTAGAGAAAATTGCTCTCTACGTACATACATGTCTTTGAAGAGAAGGAATCGAGCAATTGAGCGCCCTATCCTTTTCACTTCTGAAACTTTATCAAAGCGAATATTGACAAACTGAATGTTGCGGTCACGTGGGTATGATTGAAAGCCAACAACTGTACCTAGTGCTCCATTAACTAGCCCTTGCTCGACGTCAAGGTTACGTTTAAGCACTACTCTACAATTTAAGGATAATTTTAATATTTTTTTCCAACCCAGCTGTGTTGAGATTGAATTTTCTAAACTATTTAGTCTTGTGGCTTGCTCACACATGGGTACTGTCATACCATGTACGTCTAGTTTTTCTGTGGCGCTAATTTCCATTATTGGTTGCATTTCTTTATGTAACATTGTTTCATTGAATTTGAAACAGCTTGCAAGAGTTGGCATTAAGGCCATACAATTGACATTTTTGTGCGCTATTTGTTCCATAACATCAGTTGCACATGCATTATCGCCATAAAGTGCATGAATGTGCCGTTTTTCAATACAACTTGTGCTTCTCTGCGATAGTACACCAACTCTAATACTTTTTAAGATGATGGCATAAGTGAGATCTGTAGATTGCCACATGTTCTCAGTGAATTCTCTGTATTGGAAATGTTGCCAAAGGTTGACATTACCTATGCTACCAACAGTTTTCCGGCAGAGTTTGTGGCCTAAGGTTTTAAAAATAGGTTCACCTTTCACTGGCGTCAATTGTAGAAGATCTCTGAAAACGATAATGTGTTTCCCTGCAAAGAGTTCTTCGTTGTTACTTTTAAGTACTTGCAATCTGACGTGAATCAAGGCCAACATTAGGTTGGAGACCATGCTCACTTCATCTATTAGTAGCATTTTCATTTGTTGTAATACTCTGCGTAATTCCATTGCAGCTTCTGCAGAAAGTTTGTAGTAGTCTAATTTATTTTGATGCTCTACTGGAAGCAGTAGTAATCGGTGTAAAGTGACACCGCCTATGTTGTAGGCAGCTAAAACTGTGGGGGCCGTTACAACAGCTGACAGTTTGTTGTTTGTCAATTGCTGAAGGAACTTGCTGATGATTTTGATTAAGAATGTTTTCCCTGATCCAGCTTCACCACTCATGTACAGTAGTATAGGTTTGTAATTTTGGCAGGTACATTCTTTATTTTCGCGTTGTACACCATGTAAAATTTGTTTTGTAACGTCTTCAAAAATAGTGCGCCGATCTTGGTTAGCTTTTGCTTGTTGTACATTTAAGTCTTCTGTATCTTCTTGATACTGATACATGGTGTTTTCTACTTCTGCCATAGCTACTTCAGCCTCATTTGCTATTAGTGGTTGTCCTAGTGGTTCTTGACATCCTGTTACAGAAGGTTGACTACTGTCAGAAGAGTCCTTATCTAGTTGGGCCTGAAGTTCTTCTTCCTGTTGCTGCTCATTGTGTAACATTGTTTTGTATTGCGTAAAGTTCACATCGGTGATAGCGCTTTCATTTGCTTTGAAAGCATCTTCATAGCAGTCATAGTTTTCTAGTATGTCTTTCTCTTTTCTCCATGGTTTGAAAAGTTGTAACAGAGATATATGTAATATAGTTCTTTCTGTTGAGGAGTTTTTAATGACAATTTTACATGATTAATTAAGCTTCGTTTGGCAAGTTTCACTAAGCTCCCTTCACAATCAGTCACTCTATATCTACGTTTGCTTTCATCGGGTTTTACATTATGTTTGTATGCAAAGTTTTGAGCTATGTGGTATAGACACATGCTTTCCAAATTGCTACTCCTGTTCGGATAGTATGTGTCCAGTAAATTGTTTTTAGAATGTCTTGGCTGTGAGGATCATTTCTGGCAATTGTTTCGATGTCCTCATATGATTTCAGCACTCTTTTTCTAGATTTTGCAGGACCAAGACTTAGCCTTACTATGTTGTCTTATTTTCCATACAAAGCAGTACCGGTTAAACGATCTGCTGCTTCATAGGCGCCATTCTCTATGAGAGAGCATTTTTATTCCTAGGCTGTACAATTTCTGTGATAATGTTTTGTCTGATGCTAGGTCATCCCAGAGGTCTTGAAGCTCTGTTTTTTTCTGCTTTTGTTAAGTAGGCTATAACATGTGGTGCAACCGCAGTTGAATTGTCTGCAATGTACTGCACATCTATGTTTGCACTCCATAAGAGGGCAATGATTGCATTCTAATCATTGATATATTTTGATTCTTCCCTTCTTTTTATGTAATATGTGTTCTTAGGTGATTTACCTTTAACACTATGTCGAACTGAAGACATGAATTTGTTTACTTCACCTGTTTCTGTAACTGGTCTAGGGAAACCAAAGCGGCATTTGGTGTAGTATTTACCTTTGTTTTTATATTTGCGGCGACAATATTTGCCACATGTGTGTCTTTGAAATTATAAAATCTGCCCATGCAGCTCACTATATGTCTGTTGTGAAGGGATTTCACAAGTGACGTATTTTTGGATAAACTGCAAAACAGTGCTATCACTGTCGTGGCCAAATTTTGGTGCACCTTTGATCCATAACAGCATGTGAATATGTGGTGCTCCTCTCGCTTGATATTCTTTTCTCCAAAAGAAGTGTTGCACTTCTCCAAGGGGAGGAACAGTTTTATTGCAAATAAAGTGTAGCTTGGCAATGAAACGATGATGGAAATATCTTGACACATTAACTGGATCTAGATAGCAAAGTACTCCAGGTGTTAATATATCTATGTTGTTTTTGTTGCTGTTTGCTATGCGTAGGAACTCATGCAAATCTTCCCATGCATATTCTGCACAATTTAGCATAACAAACCAAGTCGGTGGTCCAAAGTTTCTGATCATACAACGCACGTCTCCGTGCCGTTGGAACCAATATTCCTTTCTACCACGCATGTTTGCAAACAAATTTGTTATACTTGATTGTAAAACCTCATCTTTTTCCTGTACTTTTTGTATTAACTGCGTAGCTGAGATATTTTGAAAGTGGGTTCCAGATTTCAAAATGTGTGCAACTCCGTAACAGAGTGTTGCTAATTCACTTTCATAAAGTAGGTGGAATATGTATTCCACATTTTGTCTAAATCTGGGATCTTGCGAATACATTCGTAAAGAGAGGTATTCTGATGCCCCAATATGAGTGGGCCTATCATCGTATCTTCCACCTTTGCCAGTAGGAAATAGCAGTGGAAAAGCATGTGCTTCTATACTTTTTTCCCATATACTCATTGGTGACCCTTTGGTTTGTCGCATTTGGTAAGTTTCTAGTGCATCATCTATGCTTTCATTGGAATGCAATGGATGAATTGTGTAATGGTCCAAAAGAGTGGATACTGTAGCAGGATCCAGAAGTTCGAATTGTTCAGTTTCTGATGGCTCTTGAATTATTTCCGTTGTTTCCCTTAAGCTTTCATTAATATTTATTTCCTTGTAGTACCCGTTATTGTCTTTTAGATATTGCAATGCTTGTCTGTCTAACTTTATGTAAGTCCACCAGTTGTTGCCAAATTTGTTTGTCCTTTGTTGATACACCATTTACCAAGACTATTAAAGAATGCTCTATTGACCGTTGCACTCCTAGAGTGTGTACATTTTCCATTAGATCTAATGGCAAATAAACTACTTTGCCACAAATGCCTTTCACCAATTCAGAGGAAGGTAATTTTGCTGTTTTTGGATGAAGGCATATAATTGCTTGAAATGGGTGAACTGTTTGAATTATTATGCTCTCATACAAATCGAGTTGTTGCAGGATTTTTGGTAGTGGGAACAATTCCAAATTATTTGTAATAGCACATGAAGGAGTGTGGTTGTTGTCTAATTTTGAAGTACAGTAACTGCAACATATTAGGCGTTCAGTTAATTCATATTTGTTTTCTGCTATACACACGATTTCTTACATTTGAATGATGTATTGATATCATGCAAGGTGCTTTTGCAAATAGGCCCAGAAATGCAGGCTAATGAATGTCCTTGTAGTCCTGTGTATTTGCGGACTGGACAAATATCCATATTTTGCAGCACTTTCATTTTAGGTTTGTCTTTACCATTTACATACTGATTGAGGAACTGACGTAAATATTTGAAAGCTTTTTTTGGAATGGCACGCATTGATGTGCACGGCCATTTGTATACTGGACGGTTTGGTTCGGTTAAATCGAGAGGTAATTCTGAGTTTTCAGAGGATATTTTTGTAAGCAGTGTTTCTTGTTCCATGATGGTAGTATTGATTTTCTCATACCCTCGTCCACTGCTATGGATGGCAATTGTGTTAGTTTGATTTTGTTTGTATGCTTCTTCATTAAAATATGGTTCTGTGGTTGTTGTGTGACTCCATTCACCACCACAAACATTTAAGAAATCATTTTTGTTCACATTCCGTTTATTGCTGAGTTTCTTTTGTAGTTTGGTACTTAGTTTTGTCAGTGCTTTCATTCTATTTAACAAACACTAATATAAATAACTTCCTTTTGAGAAGGATTGCACTGTCCACGGGAGCTTTTAGGATTAACTTTCTACAGTAGGTTTTAAGGGGTGAGGATGATTTGGGTCCTCCTCTTAGTAGATTCTGAAGGACTCTGACGAAATATTTTTGATAAAATACTTTTTTTTACTATGGGTTCTTGTTACACTATCTGGATTAGTAGGAGCATTGTTAGCTGTACTGATAGCCGATTTTCTGCTAACATGTTTGTGTTTTGTGACACATTTTGATGGAGGAGGTAAAGTTTCGGTAGTTGAAGCTTCCTTTGTTTTGCTAACCGACTGCATTAGCTGGTTTGTTGCAACATTCTCTACAACAGATGGATGCTTAGATTGGGCACTTTTATTTTTATTTGCTCTACTTCTGCGTTCCTTTCTATGGAGTTGCTTTTTGGTAGGCATTCTTTGGTGTCTGTTGAAAAAAAGAAGGCATACTTGGTCTGTTGTACAATGTATGTGTGCTGTGTGCATGCGTGCACGAGTCTGATGGGGAAGCTCTTTGTCACGGTGTGTGAATGTGCATTGGACTCTTGCAATGATTTGGTAAGGCTATTTTACTGTTTGTATACTACTACAATGTGCTTCAGATGAGAGTACAAAGTGGGCTAGTGGTGACACGAAGCATTATTAAAAAACGAAATGCCATAAACTTGCAACAGCAACGTCTTTTGTAAATCTAACCTTCTAAGGCTTACGTATGTTATTTGAGTTCCAAACACACAGGGATTTGTGAGCCATTCTGCCTGTTATTCTTTGTTCAATAAATGGATATTTGTAGGTAGAATGGTTCAGAAATCAATGTTTGCTTTGGTGCCCAAATTAAACAAATGACCCACGCAGCCTCTTTGAGGAGTACTTACAATATAAAAGGTAGTACTGTACTTACTTTTTTTTGCAAAATGACCAGGTTTCTTCGGATATGTCGTCTGCAGTGTAGATGCTGTTGATTCTCAGGAGAGTAGACTTCCCTGTGATTCAAAAAAACCAAAATGAATTACTTTGTGTGTTTACAGCAGTGCTGATACTGCACACATTAATTGTGCATCTTTCGTCAGAGCATTCTCCTTTCATATTTCAACCCAGTGCATGTGTGCATTTCACTTCACTCTGTGCAGCTTTTGCATGGTATTTGCATGCAATATGTTACTTGCAAGTCCTTCAAAATTGCTAACATTTTTAAGGTTATGAAAATGCCTTGTTTTTTACAAGGTGTACTATCTATAGGAGAGAGGTTTGTAAGCGATAGGGCATAGTAGTAGATGGGAAAATAATTTCTACTTGCAATTTAAAAGCACGATGATGAAAAATCGGAAGACCCTCAGTGGGAGATGTCACCACAGCAATCGGGAGCGCTTACTTTTGTCATACGATTATATTGCAAGTAGCATTACTGTAGGCCGTACACAGTACACAACTCCGGCATTTTCTAATACAAAATCGAGTTTCGCCCTAAATAGGCATTCTTGCAACGTATGTATAGGTTATGCGGAAGACAGTAAGAAGTTGTGCGGTTTGTCAATGATGAATCGGACATCTTGCGCTTAAAAGGTGGAGCGTTGGTATGTATTGCCTATGCACTTTTTGAGGCATTAATTTGTTTAAATTAAATCATAAGGGTTGCACATGTTCTCTGATTAAAATATACATACCTGTACTCGCTACTCATGCATGTGCGCACGCATGGAGCTCTATGTAGAAAATCGCAACACTTGCACAGTAGCTTCTGAAGTAGGTGCTTTGCAATGATATCCGACTTCCATTCAGAATTATCGACTAATTTTGAAGTGCGCAATGTTGATGACAGAGTTAGATTTAGCGATGTTGAATGTGGTTGGTGGATGGTTGTGGCACTGCGTAGTTGTGTCCAATGAGGCACTCAATTTGCTACCGCTGTGGAAAGGGTGAAAGGATTGGGTAAGAGTTATGTGCCGCACGTAGGCTGCACTTGTCCGCGGTTAGGGCGTGTCACATACGGGTTTCTACAGCAAATCCTGCATGGGAAGGGGACTGAAGGCATCAGCCAATCAGATGTTCACATTACTCTTTTGTGTCGAAAGACGGTGCGTACACTGAAGATGGCAGAGTTGGAGAGGGTCAGGGTTTTGGTGCTTGGAGACATTTTTGTCCATGGCTTACAACATTATGCCTAGAGTAAGCATGTGGCACACCATTTCGATGTGAGAGGAGTGGAGGTGGTGTGGAACGCTGAGACGGATGCCAATGTTGCGGCAATTGTGCAAGTTTGTAGAGACATACGTACGATGACCTCTCCTCATGTGGTAATTTTGCACTACGGTGCTTGCCATTTGGGCTACGTGACTGCACATACTTTGTTGGCAGATTTGGGAAAGTTAGTTCAAGCGCTCATGAACATCTTACCAACTGTGAAAGTAATTTTTTCTGGTTTACTCCCTAGAGTAAAATGGCACAACAATTATTTTTTCTGTCCAAATCAAAGTATAGGGAGGTGCATCATTAATCGTAACATGCGTGCTTTGATGTTACGCGCTGGTATGTTTTTCTGCAGCCACGAAAACATTGTTCCAAGTAATGCAGATTATTTTGAAGCAGATGGTGTTGCACTATCTCCTTTGGGAAATGCGATCTTCTTTTGGAACGTAAGGCTTGCTTTAGAGAAGGTTCTGTAATGGTTGTAGGAGTAAAGCAAGGACAAAAAATACAAAAAAATAAACAAAATAACAGATGTCTGTAAGGTATATGCCCAGAAACAAAAAAACGGTTCTTTTCAGAGCCCACCTTAAAGGGGAAAAAGGGGAATAATACTTTAATGTACCGTCGTCACGCTCTGATCCTATACATGTCGGGGGACATGGCGGTAGTTTGCAGCCAGCACTCATCACCAACGGGGATTCTGGGGTGGAGACGCATGCAAATGAAAATGAGCGGAGCTAGGGATTGGCCAATAAAGTTCAGTGGGTGTGTTCTGAACGGCGAGATTTAGTAAGACCGTCTTCTCCCTGACAGGAGACCACACAGCCATGGCTTTGCGTGCTCGCAAACAGATTATCTGGATTTTGGGAGACTCATGGATACATTGGTTGAAGGTGCATGCAGAAAGCTGCAGTTTGTCTGCAGTTCTCAGATTTCCTCATGTGGAAGTGCACCAAATGAAATATTTAGAACCAACTACTGCTGCTACGGAAAAGCTACACTGGCTTCCTGTTGAGGCCCGAATTCGGTTTAAGCTACTCACCATCTGTCATAAATGCGTCTCTGGGACTGCACCAATTTAGTTGAAGGATGTTGTAAATGTTTACGAACCCTCAAGAAGGCTCAGATCAGCGGAAGATCTCTTACTAGTCCAACATTGTGTGAAACGATACCGTGGGCTGGGCAGAGCGTTTCATATCCAAGGCGCTAAGGCCTGGAATGCGTTACCAGCTATATTGCGTAAGACCGAGGATTTACTCTCCTTTAGGAAACAGCTGAAGACCCATCTCTTTCATTAGTACCCCTTCTCCTCACGGATAGCCTGCATGTTTCTGTCTCTCGGCGCCTGGATGCCTACGGGCTTTGGCGAGGTATAAGATAAAATAACATAACATAACACTGGCATGGCGTGCGTGGCATGAGGTGGCTGGACTTGGTACCTCTCTGTTACTTTACTGACAGAGCGTCCTCCAGATATACTGATCATTCATTGCGGAGGAAACAGTTTAGGTCATGTCTCTGGAATTTCTTTGCAATTTGCAATGAAGGAAGGACTTGCGAAGCTCATGGACATGTTTCCAAATTGTCAAATACTTTTTTCCCGTATTGCACAAAGACAAGTATGACTGCTTTCTTCTGCTTTTGGTCCACAAATGGAGAAAGCGAGACACAATTTGAATAAAGCGGTTTGTGCGTTTTTAAGAGATGTTGGCATGTCCTCATTCCACAATGAAAACATTTTGTTTCGCAGCTCTTTCATTTTCCGCAGAGATGGAGTCCATCTCACATATGCTGGCAATCAGATTTTTCTTTGCAATGTACAAAATGCATTGCAACCTGTTCTGGATTCACAATAACCTATATGACAATCCATTTTCTTCAACCCACAGTTTTTGTCCCACACAACACACCACTGAAAGGCTCTTTTCAGAGCCACCACTTACTCCCAGCGTACACTTCATTGTGTTTGCTCCGCTTGCACCTTCCTTTTTTTTCCCTACGACTGTCCGCGAACTGTTCCACAACTCCGCGGGGGTCTACAACAGTCACTTCATAGTTCTATTGTTAAACTGAGAAAGACGGCTCTGAAAAGAGCCTTTTCTGGAATTTTTGTTGTTTTCACATTTATTGCTTCTCAGCACACGACACACTAGGAGAGGAGGCCAAAGGAAGCTAAGGACAGTAAGGGACACCAGCCACGGGGATAAGAAAGGGCAAGTGGACAGAGAAAGATATAGGGTGAGCTTCACTTAGGTAAGGAGCAGATCTTCTGGTGCTCCGTGACCGTAGCCTCAAAAGCACTTCGAAAACTCTCTCCCCTGCAGAGTACTACATCACAATACATACACACTATTGTCACCTTTGAAAGGTAAGGGTCAACAGCATTGCGAATGGCTTGTGAGGCAGCTGGAGGGAGGCGCCCCCCCACAGGAGTCTCTCTTGTGGGGGGAGGATCGGACACGGAGGATGCTGTGGAGGAACTCAATCGACTACGCTCTTCACGTGGCACCACCTTGCGAATGTTCGCAGTGTCGAACGAAGTGAGGTGCCGCTTCATGGTTGTCGTACCAAAGCTGTACGCACCAGATTTCCCGCAACTCAGCACCACCTGGCACTTGTTACACCTCACCACGTTCGCACGTGCTTTTGGTACATTTCCATAAACAGAAAACAACCGCCACACCCACGACTCCCGGCGAGTGCTTGTAGTGGGGAGTTCCTCCACCTCCTTCTCTTCCTCCTCTTCCTCACTCTCTACATCCTCACCTGTATATCTCTTTGCAGGCCCTTGGGGAGGTGGTGGTGGTGGGTTTGGGGGTGGTGCCGAGGCTAATGACCAATAGCAGCTATGGAAGCCATACCAATTACTTTCCTTTTGGCCACTACAGCAGTAAAGGCAGTACACCTCAATCTGCTATAGCTAGACGGACAATGAAGATCGACTCGGGAGTGTGGCCATTTATAGGGGTGGAGGGGTGTCCCTCGTGACCGTCTTCATCACTGCAAAGCAGTACGAAAATTTCACAAAACAAGTCCTCAGGCAAGCTATTGCCTGGGTTATGTGAAATTATATTTTACACTCTACAATATTTTGCCTTGTGTCTACTAGTTCTTTAGTACTGCTGCAGAAGCACACAAACTGTGCAAATTAGTCCACACGCTCAGCGTGGGTGCAGTCACATGATGATGTCCTGAACACATCCGCGACAGAAATGGGAGCCCGCTGGACAGCAGAGTAACAAACTTGCGCATGCGCACAAGTGTCCTACGGACAGTGTTCGGGTTCTCAAACTAATTCAAAGTGTGACACAAGTGAGACGGACAGTTAGGGACAGGCGCAATGTTCGCTATACTAACAGTTGTACTGCGCATGTGCATAAGTGATATAATCACTGTACGGACAGGTCCAGTGTTCTTAGGACAACTTCATTTTGTTTGACTACAAACTTGCTGGCCACCACGCCTGTTCTAGAGACGCCACCATTTTGGCTGCAAACAATACCGACAGGTATACTGTCCTTAACACACTCCCATTTTGCTCATTTACAGCCATCCCGGACACCTGGTGTGTTCTACGAACATGTTTGATCTTGTTTGTAAGCGGCACTGCGAGGTATCATGTCCTTAGGACGCCCCTTTCTGTTTATGTACGCACAACTTGAACAGATGTTGCGGTCAAACATAAACTCCATCTTACTTGACATTAGCAAGGGTAGGTGTACTGCCTTTACAACACCCACATTCCATTCCTTATGGATAGGTCGAACAGGCGTACTGTTCGCAAACATTTTAAGTCTTTTTTTTAAAAAAAAATGTTGCTCAAACACTATACCTACAACTACTATACAAAAACATTACAAACACACACACCACACACACCACACACACACACACATCAATCTAAAGAAATAGCGGGGGAAGCAGATACTGACACAAATATAGGGGAATTACGATTCAACACGGGCTGGTTATGAGAAGATTTGTGAGGGGAAGAAGGGATGGATGTTTCGTCAAAACGTCTATTTTCTTCTTGAAGGTCTGGGAATGGTTCACTGGGGAATGGAGAAGCGGGGCAGGTACAGGTGGGACAATGGTAACATACTTTTCCTCTCACACATTCCTCCACAAACTCCCTTAAACCTTTAAAATTGTCATTCAGTACATCTATTTTCTGCTCAATCCTTTTCATCCTGTCTTCTTCTGTCTCGTTTGTTGGCCTTTCTTCTTTTCTTTCCTGGTCTGTACAAAAAGAATATACATATGTTAAATGCCTATAAAATACTGATCATCATTTTGCATATGCAGAGCAGTGTGTACCATTATTGTCGCTGTTTTCAGACATTTCCCCATGCAGAAAATTCTCCTCCAGCCACTCCAAAGTACTCGCCAGTTCTGTGTCAAAACAAATTATTTCTGCACCACATACCAAAAAAAGTACACACACATACAAAAAAATGACTTTCACTCACTATTTTGATGTAATTTCCCTTGGTCCTACTGCGTCCATCCACTGTCGGTCCAGGCCGCAGAGTTTCTGTGAAGTGATTACAATGGAGGCATCTTTTTTTTTTTTTTTTTTTTTAAACGGTACCATCCATTTCATTCTACATGGTTATTAAATGTGTTGTTTTCATTTCACACCTTTAGGTTTCCATATTTACTCATTACTAATTATAATGTCTTTATGTCCTCCTTCTACGTTGCACATTTTTTGTGTAAGACAATAGTACATTTTCATATACCCCCTGCATCTTTGGGTAATGTTGATCCCGTCCGCAAACAGGCGCTCAGTCCGTTCCTTTCTAACATCAATAGGGAGGGGGTTCTGTATGTTCTATGTTAAATGTATATCCAGTACGTACATTGTACTACATATCTCCCTCAATCGCATGATGACAGTGTATATTCAGAACAACTTTATTGACACAACGTTATGGTTAAGTTGCCCTACCAAAAACCTGTGTACTTCACACAAAAAAAAAAAAATATATCTACCTCCCCATTATGGTTCAAATTAAAACCAAAACAAACCCCAAAATTCGTCAGTTATGGTAAACTAAGCCCCCATACCTGCCATCACCACTGTGCACTAACACCCAGAACATGAAAGATGGCATCACAAATGTCATTGATGACATCACTGACATCACATGTTTAGCCCCTTTGTTTTCGTTGATCATGAAGTCCAGGTAGGCTGGATCAAGTTTGGCTATTTGGCTTGTTTGCCAACAAGCAAAATTTCAGTTTTGTCATTTAGGCGGAGTAGGTGGGAGGCCATCCAGACTTGCATGGTTTCATAAAGAGTTAAGTTTGATGGTGTCTTGCTGGTGGTTGCCAGTAGGGGGGATATGAGGATTTGCAGATCGTCCGCTTAGTTAGTGTATGTGATGCCAAGTGAATCCAATTGATTGAAGAGGGGTGTAGACATTGTAGAGGGAGGGGGAGGTGCAGGGTCCTTGTGGAACACCACAGGAGACTAGAGTGGGAGGGGGGCGAGGGGTGGAGTCGCCAGAGAAGCCTTAGGAAGTTCGGTCTCCTAGGACGTAAGCCTGACATTTGGTGGCCTCAGAAGAGAAGTTGGCAGCAGGGTGAGATGGTGGCAGTCGATAAGGTTGCAGGCGGGAGAACGAGGAGGGAGAGTTTGCCAGAGTCTGATGTCATTTATTTTCTGTTAAATTTAATGCATCTCCAATAGGTCTGTTATTGGTTGGGGATCTCTCCTGTGCCTATGATCAGTTAGGTCTTCTGGGTCTGTATGTTTCAAAGGAATAAAATAAAAAAGACCGCAAGCACCACTGAGGCTTCCTGTAAAGGGTCTAACACTGATGCCCATTGCAATGTCAACCATTCAAGGTCTTTTCGTGGAGTTGCTGTATTGGTAGACTTGGAGCACCTTAATTGTGGGGGATGCATTTAACTGGTGCTCACCTTGAAGAATATAAAAGGTCTGTCACCAGAGTTTTCACATGTATGGTTCCTTCAATGAACCGCAGTTTGAGACCTAAAAGAAATCCTATGTCTCTTTCAGTTCTTGTGTAATGTTCTATCTTGGCAACGTTTTCCCTCCCTCTGTCCACACTCCTTTTAATACTCTTGCAGAACATAGGACTAATATGGCCTTTTCATGCTTTGCAACCTTAGCGCATAGGCTAGAGTTGACTCTTTGATTTCTTTAGTCTGACTTCAGCCTCCTCTTCCAATATCCTTCCATTTTTGTTTCCAGGAATTTTGGTCTGTTGCATACCAAACCCTTCCTGAAATCTGGCTTATGCAGGCTTCTTCACAGTCATGGTTGCTCTGGACCCTCAATCTTGAAACGCCCAGTCTCCTCCGGAGGACCATTTAATTTCTGATGTTTTTGTAAATTCATGGTTTGCTCTCATGTAAAGACTTACTGTAATGATGCAACCTCCAGCCTTCTTAGGTAGGCTTGTAAGGTTTATTACCAGCTCTTCAGGATACTTTACAAGCAGTTACTTAAGTTACATATAAGTTAATAGTAGGACAATAACACTGGCAGCCCATCACCCAGTCAGGGGGCACACCAACTGACCAGGTTAGAACCCTCACCCACACATCCCAACATTCAGGCTTCAACACTCCACATGACATCACAACATTCCTTCTAGGCTAAGCAAGCCATACACAACACATCTCCCCCTTTACATTAGCACACCACACACAATGGAACACATCACAACACACACCTCCACACAACCCATTCACACCGACTCATGTGACCAATGCGTGCATCACAAACTGTGCACTACACTCTACCACTCACAAAACACCCGACGCACTGGCCAGGCACACCAGAGCCAACAACCAATTACGCTGGAACACTCTGAACTCTGATGAATTCAAAGAGTCGAAAATGGCCACACAGTACAGTTGTCTATGTGCAAGGAGACAAGAGAGACAAGAGAGACAAAATAGACATGGTATGAAAACCACTAGAACCAAAGCACGTGTTTAACCCTGCATGACTTCTACCACAGTCACATCCACTCCATATCTGGGGGCGGTACCATCCAGAAATCATAACCGTTGACCCTGCATGTGACCTACCACAATCACACCCACACAAAACTGGTGTTGCTACCACCACTAATAAGCATACAATGTTTAACCTGCATGATAACAACCACAGTCACGCCCAACTGGGGCCGCTACCGCCCAGAACCAATGCACATTTGTAAGACCCTGAGTGCCTTAAAACCATAGTCACCCAAGACTGCCTTAACCTAACCACTGATATAAGGCATGACAAACATGCCTCACATACTGACCTGGCAATTCACATACCATCAGCGCAGCCAAACTCATTCATATACACTGCTAACCTGGCATGTTACTAACAAACCATCACAATAATCAGGTATCGCACATACCATCAGATCAACCAAACTGCAAATTTGGCATGACACGACATAAGCTTTACATACTGACCTGGGAATCGCCTCTTCCCATCAGCGCAACCAAACATCCAAACTTTGTATTGTGCTTGCTACATGCACACATCGATACTACTAGCCATTTCTGCAACACCCTAATTCGCAAATGTTTCACTTTTTGTGCAAAACCATTAATAATGTTTAACATTTACTGTGTTGCCCTAAACATGTTATAGCTATTACTTCTACAATCGTCAAAACTACAAGTCCATGTTGCCATGAGACAACCAAAATGCTGAAAATCCTCAAAATGTTAAAACTACATTTAACATACAACACCCACGCTGAACTCACTGAGAACTGCTGTTACTCCAACGACGACTATTTTCAGAATGGCTAGAAGTCCATGGATGGGCCAACCACACCCCTAAACTGCAAATCCTCAAATGGTCATTTCTAGCCCACACCAAACATCACCATACTACGCACAGGCATACTCCACACACGAGCATTACTAAATCCATTTACCCAAACATGCAGTGTAATCTCTTGACTTTACGGGTTTGGCCTCCACAACGAGAATAAGGATACGTTGCAGTAATCAGAGTCTCATAAATCCATTAGGACATGAAAGGCGATGTCCAAGCCTGGTAAACATTACGTTTACGGCCCCATTCCAAGCTGGTTCCCGTTATGCGGAGCTACTGCTGTCCATCATACAAGCTCATGAGCTCCCGCCTCCCAAACCAATCCAACTTACTACAAGCTGCTCCCGTCAAAGACACTCACACATAGCCTTTGTTGTCCCACAGTACCATCTGAAGACCCTCACCCTTAGCATTTGATGTCCCACAATAACATCTGGATGTCTGGATCCCTCATAAACCTTTCCCTTCCATATCAATTCAACGGCACTCGGCAACAGGCAGACACCTCCTTCTCACGTTCAGCTATGTTCCAGGGTGCCTTACTCAGAACCCTTGTCGACTTTGTTACCCAGCAGTTCTGATTCCCAGTAGTGCCGTAGCTGATTCCTGTCACCGCCAGCATTCGAAAGGATCGCCAACCCTACCAGGCACATCGATTAAGTCATCAATCCTTACATTTTTGTCGCACCTCACGGAGCTCCTCCGCTCCAATCTCCAAACGTCCCATATAGCACAGAAGTACCTACGCGTACTACAGAAACTCTTCACGGAGTTCACAACACGTAGCGGTACACTGGCCAGATGGTATTCACCCAATGCACTCTCTTATCAGGCTTCGATGGGCATATCCACAGCTGTATACAAAACCCCTCTCTTCATATGAGGACCGCTTCTCCTGCCATGTAAACATATCAGGCACAGCTTCTCTGCCCCTCTCTCTGTATAAGGGCACCGATTCACCCCAGTAGTATGGAGACACTCCTGCCCGCCGATCTATGAGCCAGATCTTCACCTTTAGACTCAAAAGGCTCAGTTCAATCCGCTGCCCCAGGACCCAGCACTCCCTTCAAGCTATGGGTTGCTGAAGGTCCCACCTGATATGGGGGCTCTCTTCCTCCCCCCTGCCGCCCTGGGTGATGTGCCTTACATGTATTGGGGGCAGTTGTCCTTCCTGCACCCCCCGCAGCAGGTTCACCAGCTTTCCTTCAGTTTCACGTTAAGGTACTCCTTGATAAAAGACCAGCTCGTCGCCAGCCTTCTTAGGGAGACTTGTAAAGTTTATTACCAGCTCTTCAGGATACTTTACAAGCACTTACTTAAGTTACATATAAGTTAATAGTAGGACAATAACACTGGCATCCGATCACCCAGCCAGGGGTCACACCAACTGACCAGGTTAGAACCCTCACCCACACATTCCAACATTCAGGCATCAACACTCCACATGACATCACAACATTCCTTCCTTCCTAGGCAAGCCATACACAACACTTACGTTGTATACTAATTAGGATGGTGCAACCTCCTTCAGCTTCCCTACTAAACCTTGGCTTGTTTTCCTCTTCAGGCGTGTACATTAGTAGATTAAGAACTGAGGGGAAAACACACAAATGCATTTAGCAGACTGCCAGAGCACCTTAATGGTCCCTCTGCGAGGCACACGAAGCAACTGAAGACTGCTGCATTTTGGGACAAACTGCAGTTGATGAAGTTGGTATTTCAGGTGAACCATATACATGCAGAAATGCCATAATCCAATGTAGAGTTAACCAAGGCTCCAACCACCGTCATATATTCTCTTTTGGAGAAAGAAAAAGCAAGGGCTCTGCAAAGTTGGCACAGTCTAAAATGGAGCTTCTTACCACTACTACAAATTGTGCCTAAATCCCCAGGTCTGCTTAATAGAGCCTGAATAGAGCATAAGGAACAGGACAGCTTTGGGAGTTTTCTATGAGATGATGGGATTCCAAAAACAGGACTTCTGTCATAAAGGATGAAGTTGCACATAGTTAAGGAGCATTCAGGGCCTCAGACCATCCACGCCGGATTGACAATCTTTCAAAGTCCTCTCCAGGTCCACTAGTGCACACAATTGTTAAACATTAGGTTCAATTGGTGCATAAACATCAGCCAGCAATAAATATAATTAGATAAATTGGATTCATATGTAGAAGAAGGAGACGAAAAAAGAAAAATTAAGATGGCGAGTGTGGCTTAAGAATACTAATATTCATAGGCTGAATCTATGCATGCCTGCTATTTATAAACATGTAAAAGCTCCAAAATAGTGGTCAATCAAATGTTTCCAGAGTATCCCAAATCGATCAACGGTCTGACCTGGCAAAGCTGGTTCTTGAAGTCTTGAGTGCCTTTAATTCACTACCGGTCATGCTAGATTCAAAACTGGTGCAACGCATTTCAAAAAGTACATACTTAAGAGTTAAGGTGCATTTGAAGAACCTGAATGAGGGAGCCCTGATAGAACCACAGGGCCTCATTACAAGTCTGGCGGTCTGGAAATAAGGGTGCCGGTAGCAACGTACCAGCACCCTTTCCAGACTGCCAGACTAAGAATGCCTGGAGGGACTGGTGCTCACGGCAGGTCTGACCTGCCGGGACCACAGGTCCCGGCAGGCATGGTTTTCACATGTCCCCATTCCCAGGGAGTCCTATGGGACTCCGAAGGAATGGGGGCTTACAGTTCCCGCCGCCTGACATCCCGGGCTGCCGGGACTTCCTGGTGGCACAGGGCTATCAGGCGGCGGTACCGCTGATACAGGGTCGCTGGAAACCCGCCACCTACCGGCGGGTTTTCCAGCAATCGCGTAATGAGGCCCACAGTGTAGTTACCTGAAGTGTTGAAACCAGTGTGTTCTCGAGAGCACATCTACGCTTCATACGAGAACAATGGAGTAAAAACTGCAAATAACAATTTAACAGGAAATTCCACATGTGTGCACCTTCAGAAATCCTCTCAAACTAGTGGTGCCCTATGCCCAAAGCATTTGCTTACATGTCTAGACAATCCATACCACATATCGCGCACAGTGCTCTCCTCTGACCGGCTCAGTGACGGTCTGGATTATACTCAGTAATGTAGGTCACGTGACATGAATACATGTCAATGTGCGTGCCGCGATAGGCGTGAGATCTGAAAAATCACTAACTAGGAAGCCCTCGAAGGCGGTCATAAATAATGCTGGTAACGTGATAGAGTGCATAACAATGTACAGACGCGTAATCAACGCGATACTGCAGATTAACAAGCATCAGAAATCAAATTCATGCCGCTATCTGTATCTGCAAACAGGGATGTTCATTAAAATCCACTTGGAAGTGGCTCAAACAGAGAATCATATTTACACGATCTTGTGCAACTCACTCCGAGTACCAAGATGATGGGTGCCAAACATGCCTGATTAAAAGTGCTGTGTGCCTTGCGCCTACATCCGCACAGTATCAACCAATGCTTTGCAAATATGGGAAAAATAGTGCAACATGCAGGTGCTCCTTGCACATGCCTCAATGATGACAATAAGTCCACAAATATCAATCCTAATCGTGTAATGAAATGTGGCAATACTGATTCATGATACGGGGGGACTGTGAAATGAATGGCTCACCCATGGCAGTGAAGATTGAGCAGTTCAAATCGCAAAGAAAACGATAATCTTAAACCATGAGGACGAAGCAAACTTCCCCCTTCGCGGTGAGGATTTGTAGACATTTTTTTCCATCACAAGATGAGTAGAGTTAAAACACAGAATTAAAAGGAACTGCGGGTGTAATGCTGGGTAATTCATGGTGTATGAACATTAAAAAACCATATACAGAAGTTGATATTCTAATATACAATCAACTAAACCTCAAGGTATGAATGACCATATAAACAGAACAGTCTCATTTCAACAAAAAGAATATACAGGTTGAGCTCTTCATTCATTCCATGAGGCACAAGAGACTCCAGTCTGTACACCCAGAAAGCTTCTCTCTGTTTTCTTTCTTTCACAGTGTGTTTTCTTTCTTTCACTGTCTCCTCAAAATTCTTTCACACAGTACTTCCAAGACCTGGAATTTCATTGGTGCGATTGTGTGCCCATGTTCTTTGAAATGCTGTGCCATGGATTTATGTTCTTTGTTCGTATGCATGACTTATGCTCATTCCATCTGATTCTTGCTCTACTTTTGGTCTCCCCTATATAGTAGATGACACAAGGGCACCTGTTGCAATAGATAACATTTTCAGTAGAGCAGGTGGCAAAGTCTGCAAGTTTAATACGTTCCTCCTGTACACAGGTGAAAGACATAAGGACCTTTGATCACACTGTTAGATTGTCTGCAATTGAAACATGGGTAGATGCCTTTCCTGTCTGTCTTGGTGATGGGTGGTTCTCAATCCCCGTCGCTCACTAGCATGCGCCCGAGGTTCTCACTTATTTGATAGGCAAAGACAGGTGGATCTGGAAATAGATCTTTGGTTTCTCAAGTTGTCCCAATGTCGGTGTTTGCTTGTCCTTATGGCTCTGTAAAGAAAATTTAGAAACAAATACTAGAGATGAAGCTGTTTTTCTGGGTCTGATTTGCAACAATGTCACTCTAGGTTGGCTGGTGGTCTTGGCTACGGCTGCGTCGAGATTTTGCTTGGGATACCATCTGTACTTAAAATGTATGCAAATGTTTGACAAACGCTATCTGTATTCTTCTGGATCGCTCACGATCCTCTTGATCTTCAATAATTGGCCATACGGTAAGTACCTCAGTGTATTGGGCGAGTGAAAACTCATACAATGAAGTAGGTTTTTCCTATCTGGTTTTGCTGTGGGGGGAAGCCCCTTCCCATGAGGTCAGGCAGGTTAAGCTGCTACCAGATAGTCCCCCTAGGGGTGGTACTCAGTAGAAGGATCTCATGGGGAGAGACTCCCCCTCTGGGAATCGGGGAGAACATCTCTGGTGAACATGCTATGGCCACTTAAGCCCAAGACCTATTGCCCCCCCTACTATGTATACCCCAATACTATACTAAACCAACCTATGTTTATGTGTAAGGCAGTCAGTGTGACATCCACTGAAATGAGCAAGAGCTGGGACTACCCAGTGGAGACTTGTGTGGGAAAGACCGAGAGGAGGAGGAGGAGGAGCGGAGTAGTGAAGGATGCTCTGCAAAACTGAAATGAACAGTCTAGACATTCATGTCAGATTGTTTCAACAACCAACATAAAAAGGGAAGAAGGACTCAATACCTGGTCAAGCAGGCTGTCAAGCCACCCCAGGTGGAACTGAGAGCGGAGGAACTGTTCGACAAGGGAAATTCAAGTGCCTTCAGACCAGGACACTGTCTAGCAGGAAGACGCTTCAATACAATTGAAGTTGCAAGCGTTTCTGGATTCTGTTTCCCCCATACATCTGTTGGCACATCATAGGCAGAATCAATCAGATGACCTGACCCACTTGTCTCACAGAAATAAAGAAGTGAGCTTGGTTATAGGACATCTTTTCTTTTAGAGAAACATAGCGGACACAAGACCACTTTTGGGTATATGGCCGCCTGTGCCATTTTACACTGAGTGGAAGCAGCACGATTAAAGAAGATTGTTGACTTCTAAACAGTGCGCACCTCATTTTAGCGTATTAGGAAAGTAGTGAGTCAGCATAGGGCGAGCTCTCTCTACTATCCCCTTACCTAGATAGGTGTGCAGCAATTCTAAGGGATAGAGAGCTTCTCTTTATAGGGACTTGTAAATATTTATAGGGACTGAAGCTGAAGATATAAACTTTTTAAATAGCAGGAAGGCGTGCGTCTGGGGTCCAATGTAGGAATACCCTGCACAGAACCGGCGATGCAGTAACCAGACCTCAGAGAAGAGGTGGACTGCGCAGTCTGGAACAGATAGCTGGACTGCACAGAGTCAAAGATGCAGAGTTGCCGTAGAGAAGGAGAAGTCAGCAGGAGCTGCAAAAGACCGAGACCCACAAACTGCAGAGACACCGTGGCAAATGTGAAGCCTGCAGAAGGCACAAGAGGCCCGAGAAGAACCCCCCAAAAGGTACGGGAGTGAAAGGGCTGGCTGGTGGGGGCAGAAGAGGGTCTTGGCATCTGCAGAGGGGCACCAAGAAGGAAAACCTACAAGTCTGGGGCAACATTAAACCCCCCCCTCACAGACAATATCCAAAATAGTGCAAAAAGCAGATATTTTGTAATTAAAGGGAATTCTATAAAAAAAAAAAAAAAACACCTAGAGAGAGAAACAAGGAAGTCATCCATAATCTTCCTTGTGGCAGTACTTGGCAGGTGAGCAAATCCAGTCTGCCCATCACGGGAAGCAGAGCAATACGGGTTTGAGACCCGCACACTAGCCGTGGGGAAACTTTCATATTGTTTTCCTCAGGGCCTGGCTTGACAGGAGAGTGAACCAAGTTGGACCAGAACCAAGTTAAAGGAAGACAAGGGGAAGGAAGTAATTCCCCCTGGTGTTGTGCACTACGGACATTAAAGAATATAGAAGGGAGTCCTTCGCCCTGGAGTTGGTGGGGGCCTGGCTTGGAAGGAGAGTGAACCAAGTTGGCCCAAAACCAAGTGAAAGAAAGACCAGGGTAAGGAAGTAGTTCCCCCCTGGTGCTGTACTGTGAAACCAAGTAAGTACAAGAGAGATCAGGGGAAAGGAGTCATTCACCCTGTGCTGTTGAACTATGTAAGTGAAATGCCAGTCATTCTCCTGATAACCCAGACGCCAGAGGAAGGGATTCATTCCCCTGGCAGTACTAGTGTTGTGAACATTTGACCCAGAGGAAGGCAGTCATTCCCCTGGAATGAAAAACAGAAAACTTTGATACCGAGTGTTATAGGATTGGTTATTCTTCATTGCTGAAGTACTGGGACCAGGGGCATGGAGTGATTTCCCCAGGTAAAGAACTTCTTAGACAAATCACGACCAGAACTGTAATATCTAGTCCAGTTGCAAGGAGTCATTCTCCGGGACCAAGAACATTGGCACAACAGTGTAAGGGACCGAAGTAGGGCTTTTGACACTGGACGGTGGACTATTGATTTACAAAGACATTCTGACAACACTGTTAGTATTTTAGTTGAGGCAGGAAAACCCCTCAAAGAGATGAGGAAAATTAGGTGCTCTCCTTATTTTCCTGGCTAATAAAAAGCGATAGCAATCTCTATGCCACCTGTGTGTTGGTCTCCTCCTCTTTCTGCACCCTGACAGCTAATAGAACTATGACCAGGCAGAAGGTCTTTTAAGTAACGTATTTCAAATCTGTTGAAGCCATGGGCTCAAAATGCTTGTGAACAAGTGTTAAAAACATCATGTTAAGATTGCAAGGTAGTTGAGGGATGCAAACCTGTGGAAACCTCCTTAAGACCACTGAAGCATCTCAATAACAAGAATGGATAGCGTGTTTCTGCCAATGAATTGAGGTAGGCACTTAAGGCTGTCAGATGCATTCTGCCCGATTTGGCTACTTCTACAATAAATTAAAGATAATCATTTTTGATACTACAGAAAGGGTTAATGTCCTTCTTTAGGCACCAGTTGTAAAACTGTGTCAGTTAGCTTGTATATTGGCTTCTGGTGGCCATCTTTTTATCAGCCTTCAGAAAAAAAGGTCACTCCTAAAAATACCTAGTTGTCCTTATATCTGGGCTTCTGGGACCTAGTTGCCTAGCACAGCGATTGAGGGGATGGGTAAAGAATTAGTACCTACCGTTGAGATAGACAATGCTTCTACACTAGGAGTCTCACTGGCGGTTCCTGAGATAATTTGAGAAAGTCGAGTACCAACACCTGCTGGTCCATATTGGTGCAATCAAGATCACGTGGAAGTGCTTCCTGCATTTCAGTCTTTGGAGAACTTTAGCAATGAGGGGTTGAGGAGGGAACCCACGCAGTTTCTATCAGTAGCATGTGACTACAACAGAAGACAAATCCAACTAATGAGGAGGCTGAGTTAGCCCCTCTTACATTTTTTGCCCGTCACAAAATGTCAGGTTTTGATACAGTTATTGGGCTGATAATATTATGCTGTGATGTAGCATACACTTAAAAAAGTTCCAAAGAAATTCATCAGGTGCCAACAGGCAGAAGTGAGAAGAATCAATCTGAGATTTTCCCCAAGGCAGGTATGCATGCAATGCAGTGCTCTGCTCATCTTATTTAAGAGTTGTAAATCTACGGCACAGAAGTGTTAGCTTACAGACAAAACAGTACACTGTTCAAACAAATGCTTGCATTTACATAAATAAAGCAGTCCAGTATGTTGTGCTTCCTCACACAATTGGAAGTGCTGTTCTAAAAAATAGGGGAAGGGCTAGTGAAGTTGAAAAAATATATATTTCTGTTCACTGTAAAAAGGTCTAGACGTGCACGGTTTTAAAAGGCAGAACGGCAGGTTTTATGGTGTATTTATTTTACAGGTACCGTTGCATTGCTGAAAAACTGTGCCACAAATTAACATTTTCAAATCTTGATTGGCTGTTGCTCTGAAGGGCCAATGCAGGCTAGCTGCACTGGTTTCTAATCTTTCTAATAATTTACCAAAAAAGATTTTACAATGCTATGCACACCGTGGTTGGCCAGATAGTTTATGTATGGGCAAATGCAGTGTGAACTATACAATACATAAATATGAAATTGAGGGGTACATTACCACAGTTCCAATTGTATGCTGTCTGATGGGCTAGACACCAGAGTTCAACATAGTGAGACAGGAAACCCACATCTCTACTCAAACTTTTGTCCCTTAGGTTGAGCGTCTTCAAATACTCAAGCTGCCATGTTCTCCAGTGCCTTGCATTTGGGAGGTCATCTTTTAAAAGCAGTACAGACAGGTCCTTTAGTGTATGGCCATTGGGTGAGAAGTGATATCCTACTGGTGTTGATGTTTTATGGTTGGAGGTGGTAAGTGTGTAGGTTCATTCTTTCATGTAGTTCCTGGCAGGTTTCACCTATGTGATTTCCTTGCAGGATGTTCTTACATTGGATGGGGGACAATGTTGGATGATATGCAGTTGCAAGTCCCTTAATTCTGTTATGTTTGGTATTGTGGAGTTGTTACAATGTATTGTATTGTATTGAGTACAGATGTTTTGGCAAGTTTAGCATCCTCCTCATATTGATTGGGTACATTCTAGTTATTTGTTCTTGACCCATTGGAAACACTCTTCTGGGCAGGGACTGTGATAGATGTTTTGGTTTCTTATATGCAATCAAAGGGGATTCACTGAAAATGGCCTTCAGTACTTCGACCTGCTGAATATAGTTTGTAGATCATTAACAATTCTGTTCAGCTGTGTTAACGCTGGGTTACATGTGACAACTAAAGACGTTCATTCTGTATTGCTGCTTTATTTGTATTGTAGCAGGTTCTCTCTTGGAACTCTTTGAATTTTGCATGCACGATCAAACTTGCCGTCAATTTGGCTGGCTGAGTGTCTCCGGTACTAGGGGCACTGTAGTCCTGCTTTCTTTGTATTGTACCAGGTTCTCTGTTGGAATTTTCAATATGGCGTTAACCCCCCCCCCGTTCCAAGGACTGGATTGGAGGGGGGCGGGGGGAGAGAGCAGCCTGAGTTAACAAGGGAACCAGGCCATTTAACCCCCATCCCAGCCCTAGAAACGGGGGGTTAATGCCATTAGCACCAGGCACAAGGGCTGGGATGGGGTTAAATAAAAGTATTTTCGGTTTGCAAACGGAACACCTAATGGCATCCTGATCATGGAAGGAAAATACTATTCCAAGATGGCCGCCAGGGAAAGGGAAGCGGGGCCCCGCACAAAGCCCCTCTACCCTTTCCATGGCGGGCTGCGGGAGCGAAGATGAAGTGCCACTGATGAAATAAGGTAAGTGGAGGGGTGGGAAGGTAAACAAATAAATAAGGAGTCTGAGGGTAGGGGGAAGATGGCAGCGTAGGGATCTGGTCGTCAGATAAGCAGGGCACAGTTAGTATGGTTGTAGGGAAACATAGGTTGTACTTATTGACAATACCAAAAGAAAATAAATAAAATCTCAGACCTGTTTGTTTTGTGTGTGAAAACATTAGGTTACAGTTACAGGTCAGCTACCCACCCCGAGTCTCCAAGTGTGTTTTTTAGCTTGCATGAGGGACCTGTTTGAGAAGGGTGGCCGTGCATACCACAAAGCACATTCTTTTAATGAATCTAAAGCTGCTTCATATAATGTTATGGCTCATACTTTTTTGATGCAATAACCCATCATGGGTAGCGTGAAAGAGTCAGGCATAGGCATTTGTAAGATTTAAAGCAAATAAATGAAATAGAAAATCTGCTAAATTGTGCAAGCTTTCAGTCCGGTCTGTGTAAAGAACCAGATAGAGGGTGATGCCCGAGAAGACCGGTGCAGGCAGACCACAGTTTAGCTTTTGAAAAATGTGCCTTAACTGTGCACAATGATTCCGTTCTTCACGGCACAGGACAGATGTGCCATTAGCATGGAGAAAAGGGGACAATTGTTATGCAAACATACTTCAGAAAGTAGACGGCCATGCAAACAGGATGAGCGGATTCCTAAATTGTGATCCCTTCTGAAAATACAATGCCTAGAATTTAAGCGACAG